>NC_135905.1:28192576-28781512 GCF_964194155.1 Cetorhinus maximus
CATATTTCTTAGTCCCGTCAGTTTTAAGGCTCCGAACAGTCGTAAAGACCCATTTTCACATTCAAATCTACGCATTCAGTTCCAGTGTCAATCTTAAACTGCAGCAAACAGTGCAATCTCCAGCAGTGAAGTGTGATGCAAAGTATTTATTTAAAACCTCAGCTATATCTTGGAACTCGAGAATCTTCAAACCCCCCCCACCCCGCATCTCCCCGACTCCAATGTAGCCAAAAGAGACCTTGCTGTCATTACCATAGTGAACCACTTCTCCAGGCTCTTCCTGGTCAATACAGTAGCAGATTTCGTCACCCTCAGTTAAGTCCTTACCCTCTTGCATTATTCACCCTTATAGATGTTAAAATATTTCTGCTTTTGTTTGATTTGCCTTTGGACGTGAACAGTTACCCAAGGGGAATAAATGTCTTCTCTCTGCATAAGTGGCTTTAAAGTGGCTCCATTTTTCGTCAATGCTACAACTGTTCCCCTTGTTGCAGGATCGAACCTCTAGTCAACCTTATTCAACTTGGATACCATCTCTGTCAATTTAGTCCTCCTATAGAGGGAGCCAACATGGAGTTGGAAGTAGCCAGAGTAGTAGACATGGTAATGCCTATGGATGTAGTTTATATGGATTCCCAGAAGGCATTCAATAAAGTTCCATATGAAAGACTGTCAGCCAAAATTAAAGCTCATAGAACTGAAGGCTGTATCTGACCTGTTCGGAGATTGAAAGGGTAGCTAGAGAGAAACTTTCTGCTGGTAGGGAAGTCCAGGAGGACGTGACCTTAAATCCAGTTCAGGGCAGAAGTTCAGAAACACTTCTTCCTGCAAAGGATGGTAGAAATGTGAAGTGCTCTCCCACAAAAAGCAGTAGTTGCCAGCTGAATTAATTTTAAACCTGTGATTGTTAGATTTTTGCTAATTAAGGGGTACAGGGCCAAGGCAGGTGGATGGAATTGGGATATGGACCAGCTATGATAGTGAATGACAGGACAGGCTCAAGGGGCTGAATGACCCACTCCTATTCCTCTGCTGTAACCTTGCACTTAATTTTCAGGGAATCTTCTGTGATCTGAATTTGTCTTTTTCCTGTTGCAGGTGTGTCCCGATTCAGCAATGTCGGGCATTTTCGACTGGCTGTACAATGGCTTCACCAGCATGCTACAGTTCCTGGGTAAGTGGCTCCGAGCCACGTCCTGTATTGTTTTTCTTGTATTACCCCCCTCCCTCTGTCTTTGGTGACTGTAGACTGTGGATGGGAGCAATGCTAAAGCGACCTCACGACTCCACCATCTGATCCTAATCCGACTCCGGGACATAGGAGTGCGAGAGCCCATTAGAAAAGATGCCACAAACCGCATGGGCTTCCCACTGTATGTAGTATAACTCCAATGTCACATGAAACCAGATTGCAAAAAGTGCTCACGTTAGATTTCATGCTTGATAAACTCAGTGATTTGGGAAGGTACACGCTGAATGGAGTTGTGGAGCTCTGTATATTGTGAGCTCTTTCACCCATTAGTGCAATTCACAGTTAAAAGTGTAACTCCAGAGCTGCTGGCACTTGAATCGCGCTCTTGCAACTACGAGACTCCAATGTAACATTAACATTGGGTGCTTTTGATCTTCTGTCTGTTAGTAACTGATCAAGCTCTAAGCTAGCAGTTATAGATGTGAAGTGACTATGTTTCAGTCATGCTGAAGAGGTGGAGAATTGTCGCACTTCAAATGTCACACATGCAAACTTTTGTTGTCATCACAGTTTATATTAAGTTTGTTGATTGTCAACTGATCTAAGGACCTGTGCAAGGACAGTTGAGATGATTCAGCAAATAAAACTTGTGCCTTTAAAGAGACACAGCTGAATGACATTGTTACGCTATATGGGAAGCAACACATCTTCCTCTGTCCAGCAGCATAACAGCACTCTGCTAGAATTGAAAAGTTTTTAATGAATGAGAGGTTCGTAATAAAAAGAAAATAATGACGCATTTGTATAGTATCTTTCATGTCTCAACACATCTCAAAAGGGCTTTACAGTCAATGAAGCACTTTTTTTTTTTGCAGTTTAATTATTGTTGTAATGCAACAAATGTGGCAACCAATTTTCTCCCAGAAGAAGCAAGGTGATAATGACTAGATAATCTATTTTTAGTTATGTTGATTGAGTGATAAATATTGGCCAGGATACTGGGGAGAGCTCCCCTGCTCCTCTTCGAAATAATGCCATGGGATCAACACGCCAGCTGGTTAAACTGAGAAACATGTCTAACAAAAACAAACTATAATGCATATATTATGGTTTTTCTTTGCCAGGGCTATATAAGAAATCTGGAAAATTGGTCTTCCTGGGCTTGGATAATGCTGGCAAAACCACCTTATTGCACATGCTGAAAGATAACAGACTGGGGCAGCATGTTCCTACATTACATCCCAGTAAGTACTTACAATTGAATCATGTCATGTGCTCGCTGTCAGCCAGTGCCAGGATTCTCTCTTTGCAAAAGCTGAGCACTCATTTGGCTGATGCGCAACTCTAATCTATTTGTATATGTTCCTCACTTTCTCCCACCCCACTGATGGCTTTCGTGAGTAAAGTAAACACAGTAAACAACCATAGCAGTGTTCAACCCTAGCCCCTTGAATATTGCAACTAAGTGAACAGAAATGGCAGAAAGCTTGTACCTCATGTAGTTTTGAGTCATACAGACCAGAAGGCCCCACATTTGATTCTTGCTTGGGGCTGAATTAACTGAATGAGGGGGAAGCATTTGGGGTGCTATCAACCTAAAAGAATTCCAGGCTGGGACCGCGAAATGAATTGGCCAGAAATTCTGTTGCTGATGGCCTCCTGCTGGAAAGGCAGGATTCAGCTTGTACGTGGCAGTGTTTGTGGGTGAGCAGCCTGCTAAAACTTTCTAGAATCGGGCGTGGAGCAGCCTTTGTGTGCAAGTTACCAGGGGGATGCCAGCACCAATGGAAGCATACTGCAGTAAACAACACATTCAGGAGATGGGAAATAAAAGGAAATTTGTAAGAAAATGTAACTTAATTCCATGAAAGCTCTCTTTCAACAGCACCTTCCAAACCAGCGACCTCTACCACCTGGAAGGAAAAGGGCAGCAGATAGATGGGAACACCACCACCTGGAAGTTCCCCTCCAAGTCACTCACCATCCTGACTTGGAAATATATCTCTGTTCCTTCACTGTCACTGGGTCAAAATCTTGGAACTCCCTCCCTAACAGCACTGTGGGTGTACCTACACCACATGGACTGCAGCGGTTCAAGAAAGCAGCTCACCACCACCTTCTCAAGGGCAATCAGAGATAGGCAATAAATACTGGCCTAGCCAGTGATGCCCACATCCCGTGAAAGAATTTTTTTAAAAAAAGATGCTGTGTTTGCATATTTCTGAATTCGTTTTCCTTAAGCAAACATTCTCCCCCTGGCCCTTCTCATTGATGCCCTGTTATTTTTCTTTATTCTTTCATGGGTTGTGGGTGTCACTGATGAAGCTAGCATTGCTGTGGGTCTGGAGTCACATGTAGGCTAAACCGAGTAAGGATGGCAGATTTCCCTCCCTAAAGGACATTAGTGAACCACATGGACAATTAATGATAGTTTCATGGTCACCATTACTGAGACTAGTTTTCAATTCCAGATTTATTGATTCAAGTTAAATTTCACCAGCAGCTGTGGTGGGATTTGAACCTATGTTCCCAGAGCATTAGCCTGGGCCTCTGGATTACTAGTCCAGTGATATTACCACTACACCATCATCTCCCTGCCATGTGCACACCCCCACCCACCATCGCCCCAATTCCACAAACATCAGGAGAAAGGGAATTGTCCTCAGTTGCAGAGGTAATGTTTGAAGTGTAGGTATAGGGATCTGGAGCTTTGCTGCTGCAGGTGCTAGTGTGCCACAACATGGGATGCTGTGAGCTATAGTCACATGCAGGTTTACAAATAGCATGACTAAAATTTGTATCTGCTCTCTCAAAGTCCCTGCACTGTCACAAAATGAATGAACACCCGTTGATCAGTTGTGATTGAGCAACCTGTGCAGATCCAGCTCACAGTTGTACAGACCACTGGAAGTTGCTCCTGGATTTTTGTATATGCATGTGGATACACTTCTGTGTTTATTTGTTCATCACGCTTACTTGCAGGTCACTGGGATTGCTTCTCCTAACTGGTCTCTTTTTATTGTCGTAGCATCAGAAGAGCTGACGATTGCGGGTATGACGTTCACTACATTTGACCTTGGAGGTCATGCACAAGGTATGGTGCTGGGAATGAAGAAAGCGTCTGAATATTTTTTCATCAGAATGTGTCATATTTCAATCTGTCCTGATCAGCATCATCAGCATGTTTAGTGTAATATGCCAGCAAGTTAAATTGGAAAATATGTCTATCTCAACCAAGCTATAATACGTATTAGTGCCCTCAGATTCAGGAGGATAAGTAATAATGAACCAAAATTCCTGCTTCTAATCACAATCCAACAACCGTTCCTGGAAGTCCACACATCCTTTGGTGAAGAAGAAAGGGATTTAGCTTGCCTTCAAGCCGACTTCTTTGACTAACATTTTGATCACCCGTCTTACAGATTGGAAAAGTCAGATGGGCAAAGGTAGCCTAGATGAGGAGTTCATAGAATGTTTCTGGAATGGTTTCTTAGAACAGCACGTTCTGGAGCCAACCAAAGAGCAGGCTATACAAGACCTGGTATTGTGCAATGAGATGAGATTAATTAATGACCTCATAGTTAAGGCACCCATAGGTAGCAGCGACCATAATATGATTGAATTTTGCATTCAGTTTGAGGGAGAGAGGAGTGGGCCCAAGACTCTGTTTTTAAACTTAAATAAGGGAAATTATGAGGGCATGAAAGCAGAGCTGGCTAAAGTGAATTGGCAAATTAGGTTAAGGTATAGGTTAATAGAGATGCAGTGGCAAACATTTAAGGGGATATTTCAGAATACACAGAAACGATACATTCCAACGAGTAAGAAAAAGTCCAAGAGATGGACACACCATCCGTGGTTAACTAGAAAGGTTAAAGATCGTATCAAACTTCAAGAAGAAGAATGTAATTGTGCAAAGGTAGGTGGAAGGCCAGAAGACTGGACAGAATATAAGGAACAGTAAAAGATGACTAAAAGAATAAGGAGGGAAAGATTAGAGCATGGGAGAAAGCTAGCCAGAAGTGTAAAAATATAGAGTTTCTATAAATATTTTAAAAAGAAACAAGTTAACAAAGTGAGCGTTGGTCCTAAAAGTGAGTCTGAAGAATTGATAATGGAAAACAAGGAAATGGCAGATGACCAGGTATTTTGCACCAGTCTTCACCATAGAGGATACAAGTAACATCCCAGAAGCAGCTGCTATAAATCAGGAAATGGAAAATAGGGAGGAACTCAGGAAAATAACACTAACCAGAGAAGTTGTACTGAGTAAATTGTTGGAGTTGCGGGTTGACAAGTGCGTGGGTCCTGATGGACTTCATCCTAGCATCTTAAAAGAAGTGGCTAGTGAGATAGTTGGTGCATTGGGTTTAATTTTTCGAAACTTCCTAGATTCCGGGAAGGTCCCATTAGGTTGGAAGATAGCAAATGTTACTCCATTATTCAAAAAGGGAGGGAGACAGAAAGTGGGAAACTACAGGCCAGTTAGTTTAACTTCTGTCATAGGGAAAATGTTAGAAGCTATTACTAAAGAAGCTATAGCAGGGCACTTGGATTAACTCACAGTAATCAGGCATTGTCAACATGGTTTTGTGAAAGGGAAATCATGTTTAACCAACTTATTGGAGCTTTTTGAGGAAGTAACATGTGCTGTAGATAAAGGGGAACTGGTGGATGTACTGTACTTAGATTTCCAGAAGGCATCTGATAAAGTGCCACATCAGAGGTTATTGTGGAAAATAAAAGCTCATGGTATGGCGGGTAACATATTGGCATAGATCGAAGATTGGCTGGCTAACGGGAAGCAGAGAGCAGGCATAAATGGGTCTTTTCAGGTTGGCAAGATGTAATGAGTGTTGTGCCAAAGGGATCATTGCTGGGACCTCAACTGTTTACAATTTATATAAATGACTTGGATGAAGGGATGGATGGGATGGTTGCCAAGTTTGCTGATGACACAAAGATCGGTAGGAAATTAAGTTGTGAAGAGGACATGAGGATACAAAAAGATATAGATAGATTAAGTAAGTGGGCAAAGATCTGGCAAATGGAGTATAATGTGGGAAAATGTGAAATTGGCCATTTTGGCAGGAAGAATAAAAGAGAAACATATCTAAATGGCGAGAGATTGCAGAACTCTGAGATGCAGAGGGATCTGGGTGTCTTAGTTCATAAATCGCAAAAGGCTAGTATGCAGGTACAGCAAGTAATTAGGAAAGCTAATAGAATGTTATCATTTATTGCGAGGAGAATTGAATACAAAAGGAGGGAGGTTATGCTTCACTTGTACAGAGCACTAGTGAGACCACATCTGGAGTTTTGTGTACAGTATTGGTCTCCTTATTTAAGGAAAATTGTAAATGCGTTGGAAGCAGTTCAAAGGTTTTCCAGACTAATACCTGGAGTGGGCGGGTTGTCTTATGAGAAAAGGTCGGACAGGCTAAGCTTGTATCCGCTGGAGTTTAGAAGAGTAAGAGTCGATTTGATTGAAACATAAGATCCTGAGGGGTGTTGACAAGGTGGATGTGAAGAGGATGTTTCCTCTTTTGGGAGAATCTAGAACGCAAGGTTACTGTTTAAAAATAAGGGGTTGCCCATTAAAAATGGAGATGAGGTGAAATTTTTACTCTGAGGTGGTAAGTCTTTGGAACTTCCTTCCTGAAAAGGCGGTGGAAGCAAAGCTTTTGAGTATTTTTAAGGCAGAGGTGGATAGATTCTTGGTAAGCAAGGGGGTGATAGGTTATTTGGGGTAGGTAGGATGCAGATTTGAGGTTACTATCATATCAGCCATGACCTTATTGAATGATGGAGCAGGCTCGAGGGGCTGAATGGCCAATCTTGCTCCTTGTTCGTATGTTCATATACATTTCCTCTGTTGGCTCAGTGTCAATTCTTGCCTTGACTCCGCTCCTGTGAAGCACTTTGCGCTAAAGGCTCTGTGTTAAGTGCAAGTTGCTGTTGGTGCCTTGCTCACATGCTGCAAGTGGACACTTGCATAAAGTCCACGGGACTGTATCCAAACAAAGAGCCTTTTATGTGGGTTTGTGGGGTAAGTGGGAGAGAATTGGCAGGAAAGTGTGAAGAGGGTCACACTTCGCGCAGATTTTATTTTTTTATTTGCATTCAAGCATTTCTAAAACCTTATCACCTCTCAGAGCATCTTATAATGCTTCACAATACAGTCAGTTCCTGTGCTGCTTTTTTTTACTCTTTCATGGGCATCATTGCCCATCCCTGATTGCCCTTGGAACGGTGGTTTTGAGCTGTCTCCTTAAACCACTGCAGTCCATGTGGTGCAGGTAAACCCACAGTGCTGCAAAGAAGAGAATTCCAGGACCTCACCTATATCGACTACACTTTCCATTCAAAGACTCTGACTGCCTGGCCTGTGAAATCCTGGTGTCCGCTGGATGCTTCTGTAGAGTAAGACTGACGTTAGCTTCACCTACCCATCCTGAGGCACATGAGCCATAAATTGAGAGAGCTCTTGGTGGATTTTTTTTTTTATTACAATTCACACAAATTCAAGAGCCTTCATTGGAAAGATGAGAAAAGCCTGCAAATGTTAGCAATCTGTTGGGTTTTCTTTTTAGAACCATAGAGAAGTTACGACGCAGAAAGAGGCCATTCAGCCCATCATGTCTGCACTGGCCAAAAAGAGAAAAAAGAAGCTAGCCGCTCATTTTAACCCCACTTTCCAGCAGCTGGCACATAGTCTTTTATTCAACATGAACAAGTTTCCATGCTTCATTTCAAATTAAACAATTATGTTGATTGGTCTTAGTTTTACTTAGCGTTGAATAAAAAGCATAGCAACAGACCATTTGGCCCAACTAGTCCATGGTGGCGCACCCAAACCTCCTCCCATCCCTTTCAATCTCATCCTATCTGCCTATCCTTCTATTTCTTTATCCCCCTCATATGTTTATCTAGCTCCCCTTTAAATCCATGTAGACTATTTGCAGCTGCTCCATGTGGTAGCGAATTCCACATTCTCACTACTCTCTGGGTAAAGAAGTCTCTCCTTACTTCCTCATTGGATTTGTTGGTGACTATCTTATATTTAAATGTTACTGCTTATTTACAGCCCGGCGAGTCTGGAAGAACTACCTCCCTGCCATTAATGGGATTGTTTTCCTGGTTGACTGTGCAGATCATACGCGACTTGATGAATCTAAAGTTGAGCTTGATGTAAGTTGAACAATGTTGAGGAGTTCCTGGCTAGATGAGGGCCCTTGCACAGAAAGTTGAGAACATGTTACAAGGTGGCTTTGGATGCCAAATCCAAAGGGGATCCTTCCCACCTCTCCCTCTGCTCAATGTCCTGATGACTGAGCTGTATAAATCAGGAACGTGGGGTATTTTGATTTCTAATTTGTGCTCAGTTAGCTCACACACGGCCTCAGTTCCTTTGGGTTAGCGACACACAAGAACTGGGGCAACTTATCACTGCCCAACAGCTCAATAAGTATGGACAGAGTTACAGTACAGGTCAGCCATGATCTCATTGACTGGCGGTGGAACTGGCTTGAGCGGCTGAATATCTGCCTCCTGTTCTTATGTACAGAAAGAGGCACAACTCAGCCGTACCTATCCCATACCTTTAAAATCAGCTGTGACGTTATTCTTTGCTTCAGTGACAGCATCACGGAGGAAGGAAATGGAACCAAAAAAGCGATAAATACTAACCCTGAGCTTCAAAATGCATTCAATACTGACAACACTAAAAGGAAGTGTCTAACTATGACTCGTAGTGTTTCGAAAGTGAAGTGTTGCCAGTGATCTGGTCTCTTGCAAATTATGCTGCCTGGTGTCATTCATTTTGCAATAAGCCACTGTTGACACTTGAGTTTCAGTCACAGGCTGACTCTTGATTCCATGATCAAATGTAAAGCATGTTTTTGAAATAAAAACCCTACCTTCCATTCTGTGTGTGTCTCTCTCTCTCTCACACTTTCCTTTTCTCTCTCTCACTCTCCTTTTCTCTCTCTCACACTTTCCTTTTCTCTCTCTCACACTCTCCTTTTCTCTCTCTCACACTCTCCTTTTCTCTCTCTCACTCTCCTTTTCTCTCTCTCACACTTTCCTTTTCTCTCTCTCACACTCTCCTTTTCTCTCTCTCACACTTTCCTTTTCTCTCTCTCACACTCTCCTTTTCTCTCTCTCACACTCTCCTTTTCTCTCTCTCACTCTCCTTTTCTCTCTCTCACTCCTTTTCTCTCTCTCACACTCTCCTTTTCTCTCTCTCACACACTCCTTTTCTCTCTCTCTCTCACTCTCCTTTTCTCTCTCTCTCACTCTCCTTTTCTCTCTCTCTCACTCTCCTTTTCTCTCTCTTTCACTCTCCTTTTCTCTCTCTCTCACTCTCCTTTTCTCTCTCTCTCACTCTCCTTTTCTCTCTCTCTCACTCTCCTTTTCTCTCTCTCTCACTCTCCTTTTCTCTCTCTCTCACTCTCCTTTTCTCTCTCTCACACTCTCCTTTTCTCTCTCTCTCACTCCTTTTCTCTCTCTCTCACTCTCCTTTTCTCTCTCTTTCACTCTCCTTTTCTCTCTCTCTCACTCTCCTTTTCTCTCTCTCTCACTCTCCTTTTCTCTCTCTCTCACTCTCCTTTTCTCTCTCTCTCACTCTCCTTTTCTCTCTCTCACACTCTCCTTTTCTCTCTCTCCCCCCCTTCCAGGCATTAATGACAGATGAAACAATATCCAACGTTCCCGTTCTTATCCTGGGTAACAAAATCGACCGACCAGAGGCCATCAGTGAGGAGAAGCTTCGGGAAATCTTTGGCCTGTACGGACAAACAACAGGAAAGGTAAAGTTAAGAAAAGAAAGACCATCATTTGTAAAGCCTGATCATCTATCTTCAAATTACTTGTGGAAGTGAAGCGATTCTTTTGTAGGCAAACCTGGAAGAATGACCAATTAACCTGTTATTTTGTGTTGGCTGAGTAAGGAATGATTACCATTTCTCCAACATTCTTTGGGTCATGCCAAGGGAAATTAAACTTCCACTGGAGCGTACAGATGCAGCCTCGATTTAATGTCACACCTTTTAATAATGCATGATTCCCTCAGTACTGCACTGGAGTAGCTGTCTATTTTCCACAGAAATAAACATTTTTTTTATTGAGCTCATGACTTTAATCAACTGTAAGCGTGGGTGTAGTGATCTCTTAAAAAAGAATAATTGAAGGTGCTGATTCTTGCTGGGAAATGATCCCACGGGCTTGTTACCTTGTTCGTGGCCAGTCTATGTGAGAGAGTCAGGACTGAGAGTGTTAGCAGGATGTTCTAACAGCTGGTGGGGGTAGTCAGTCGTTGCAGGCAACCCTGACCCTGCCTCCGCCCCACACACCTGAACTTTCCAAGCAGCTCGTCCCTGACCAGGAGAGCACGAGCTTTTTTTGGTTGTTTTCCTCCCCTGGCCCATAGGCACTGAAACCAGTTGCGGTGGAGACCGTTCAACTCGACACAGACCAGCAATTGAACCTGGTAATTGTGAGCTTTTATATACATCGGTGACCAATTGAGGAGGCTAAATTTATTGAACTGACTGCGTCATTCCTACAACAATTTGCAGCAAGTACGTAGGGGCTCCTATTACTGCTGACTCTGCCGATCAGTCAGGAAGGTAAATGGAGGTGGGAATACTGTAAAAACAAAACTAGGTTAATATCAGCAATGAATAAAACTTGACAGTTTACTGGTTGCTCGCTGATGCTTTTTAATTTGGAAGATAAAATCTGCGTGGGCTGTTTAGCAACTTGAAAGTTAAGCACCTCTGTCGATAAGACTGTAGGTATGTCAAAGGGTCGTCTTACTTCTGTCTTTTGTGCCTGTTTGACCTTTCGAGAGTGATGCACTTTTAAGATCTTGCAAAGCAGGAGGCTTTGCCATGATGGTAAGTGGGTGGATTTTTGTTTGCTGGGCACATTTTTAGATACTCGGTTGTGGCTCAATGGGTAGCATTCACTCGCCTCCTGAGTCAGAAGCTTGAGGTTCAAATTCCACTCCAGAGACTTGAGCACAAAAATTTAGGCCAACGGTCTCCATGCAGTGCCGAGGGAGATGACGTCTTTCAGATGAGATGTTAAACTGAGGCCCCGTCTACCCCCGCAGTGGGGCTTAAAAGATTCCATGGCACTATTCGAAGAAGAACATGGGAGAATCCCAGGTGACCTGGCCAATATTTATCCTTCAATACAAACAAATTATCTGGCCGTTACCTCATTGTGTTTTGTGGGGCCTAGCTGTGTGCAGATTGGCTGCCGCATTTCCTACCTCACAACAGTGACTGCAATTTTTTGGAAAAGTACTTAATTGGTTTTAAAGAGCTTTGAGATGGCCTGAAAAGTGCTTTATAAATTCAAGTCTTTCTATCTTTTACTACCTATTTACTGTGATAATTTATTACTTTGTTTCGTGTGACCAGGTTATCTAACGTGGCCCCATAGGATGCATTCACACTGGAAGTTTAGTGTCTGACAGGTGGTTTTCACCACACACACTAAATTGACAGAATACTTAGTTTTACAGCTTAGCTTGAGGTGGAGTGTAAGTGGAGAATGGCGTCAAAACCCGGTGTCTCTACCTGATCTTAACTCGAATGTTTAGAGTCTCCCCCCCTCCTCCCCCACCACCAACATAATTTCTGTTCCTTTTTTTTAATTCTTTCATGGGATGTGTGCATCACTGGCAAGGCCAGCATTTGCCCATCCCTAATTGTCCTTGAACTGAATGGCTTGCTAGTCTGTTTCAGAGGGCAGTTAAGAGTCAACCACTATGGGTCTGGAGTCACATGTGGGCCAGACCAGGTAAGGACAGCAGAATTCCCTCCCTAAAGGAAGGACCTTAAAGGACATTAGTGAACCAGATGGATTTTCATAACAATCGATGAAAGCTGTCATGGTCACTATTACTGAGACAAGCTTTATAATTCCAAATTTATTAATTGAATTCAAATCCCACCAGCTGCTGTCATGGGATTTGAACCCACATCCCCAGGACATTAGCCTGGGCCTCCGGATTACTAGTCCAGTGATACTACCACTACATCTCTATCTCCCCAGTTCTATTTCATGGGAGGCTGCTCTGCCCTTGCATTATGCAGAGCTCACATCTAACCAGAGAAGCAGGAGCTGAGTACTGTAAAATTGGCTCTGCCTGGCCAGAACACTCACTGCAGTGCTCAGCCTCAGATCAGCTACATTTCACAGCATGGGCTACATGTAAGCACTTCATTATGTAATACCGACCAGCTTTGCTAAATTAAAAAAAAAACTTTATAAGGAATTAGAAGTGGTCATCACCACCCCTCCCCCGCCAAAGCTAAAGTATAGATTTAACTGCTCTGTAATTGTTGCTTTATAGATTAATATCTAAATTGTGGGAATATGGTGCTGTCACCAGATTATAGTTGCAGTACTTGCTGGCTGACTCTCCTCCCATTGTCTCCCCCTGCTCTGAATCTGGCTGGTTGGAGGGCCATTACTGGAAGGAGAGTGTGATTACAGCGTGAAAAGTTTACTTGAGAAGTTATTATAAATGTGGATATAGAAATTGATGGCGGAAATATATAAATGATAATATATGACACTAAAACCTGAAGTATCTGTGTGTATCCTGGTGCAATTATCCCCTGTCCTCCAATCCTGTTTCACTTGACTACCCATGTGCTACAGCATGTTAGATCAACCAGTAATTAATAAATCCTGTGACTATAGAAAGCATGGCCAATACCCGGCAGTGAGCTTGTCGTTCAGCCTTCAACCCTGGAGCCATTTATAACGGTTTCACTCCTGTAACTCTACATTGTCGCACTTGATTGAATCTCTGTCTTGCAACTCCAGCTGGCCATCTGTTACCGAGAGGTGATTTATTGACACCGACTGGTATGTGGTCTGTGTTAACACTCATCTGAAAAGCTGAAATTAATTCATGTCCTCAACATTGCCGCACTGATGTGTGATGGGAGAGTGGGACACACCACTTTTTGTGCACATTGTGAAGTAAATGTTTGAAAGCCAAGGAGTTGCTCCAGTTTTGTTAAATGGCTCTGTGTTTCCATTATTAACCTATTTGAAAAGCAAAGCCAATCAGTAACTTATTCAGGCTTAGAAATGACCTAATTAGACTGTTGGACATCCTCAAACTGGTTTTAAGATTGGTTATAATTGTAAATCACGATGACTTTTGGTGACATGTGACTAACACTGTGAAGCTGCTTCCCTTGTTCTGGGTGCCGATAGCTGCAATGTAGTGTGGGGACCCAGTGTTTTCTCCACATCACAAACATTCCATCTTTGGTGGCTAGGCCCTAAGCTCTGGAATTCCCTCCACAAACCTCTCCCCTTTCTACCTCTCTCCTATTCTAAATCTCTCTTTAAAATATACTACTTTGACTAGACTTATAGCCTAAGGTCAAATTTTGTCTGACGCTCCTATAAAGTGTCTTGGAATGTTTTATTATGATAAAGGGGATTGAATGCCAGTTGTGGTTGAACAACTGCAATTCAGAAATAATCCATTGGCTGTGTTGTGCTTTACTGCATCCTGAAAATGTCCACTTTCTTCCTACCTGCTCCTGTCAGTGCTATAAGTTCTAATCTTGGTTGTGTTCTAAAGGAGAGGAGCAGAACAGGAGACTGTACACTCTCATGACAGTGGCTTTGGTGGCTGGGGTGGGGTGGGAAATGTCCTTGCAGTCAGCTGACGTAAGCAATGATAGAGGTTTGAAAGTTTACTTGGAACTTGGTGCACCTCAAGAAGCTGAAGAAATGAGGGAAGATTCTAATTCTGTTTAAAGCATGTAGTGCTGAGCTTGAGTACAGGGGGCCAATGTCACAAAACAAATAACTTGGCCAGCCATAGTTGTGGCGGGAAGAATGTCTTGGCAAGATTTCCAGCTTGTCATTAAAATCCTTGATTCACATCATCTGTGCATCTTGTGGATGCTTGGTGTAAATTGCAAAGTTACCAAGCATGCACATTCAGGCTGGGTTATGATCTGACTGTTAAAGTACACTCACTGTTGGGTTTTATTGTACATAGTGGCATATTAGACTAGAAGTTTAGGATACTGCAGGGTAAAATTGGGATTATATTTGAGAGTTAAGTGGTTGATAGTCTGGAGAGTGCGCTGGTGGCCCAGTAACCTACTCTATCATTCACTTGTCTCTATACAATCCCAACATTACTTGAAACAGCGTGTATTAAAATCAAACCAGCTGCTCCCAAGAGAGCTGTGTGATGACTGACTTGTGGCTGAAAGTGTTTGGGCTGCGCGGAGGTGATCATTATTTTCATGAGTCACCTTGTTTATGAGTAATATGGTCTGTAACTGGAATTGGAACTGTCCTGCATGTATTTGGGGATATTAAATTACCTTGCTGTTCTGTTCCAGGGGACTGTGCCACTGAAGGAGTTAAACACCCGGCCGCTCGAGGTGTTTATGTGCAGTGTGCTGAAGCGCCAGGGTTATGGAGAAGGATTTCGCTGGCTTTCGCAATATATTGACTGAACTTGAGTCAAAACTATGCCACTCTGGACTGAACTAGTTTGCAGCTGTCTTAAGTATTTTTTTTTTGTTTCCTTATGTTTTTTTTTTAAAAAAGGACATACATCTGTTGACAAGATCGCAATGCCAACCAGGAGAGAATTCAGATCTGCTGCATTTTTAAATATAATTTTCAGTTGGGTGTTTGTACCTAGATTAAAATCGGAATTACTTTCGCAAGTGTAATCTTTTTACAGCTCTGACATAAATGTTGCCTGAGAATTCACACTTGAATTGGGCTGCGCAACAGTCCCAGAAATGTATGATTTTTTTTTTTGCCCCATTTTTGAGATGCACGGTAGTCCCTGAAGCTGTACAGGTATGTCTGTCCCTCTGTGCCCCAAGACATTGTGGACAGAATAGAATAGCAGCTGTATGGCCACCCGTCAAAGCATTTTAGCCAAATCAAGCGGTAGTCTAAATTGCATTCACAAGTCAAAAAACTTTTCTCATTTGTCTTTGTCTGTACTAACATAGCTTGTCTCCAGAGCCATTTCTGTGTAAGTTTTGAACAGTCCGAGGCTGAATTTGAACATTCTATACGGTCCTGGGTACATTCAAATGTGGCCCGCAAAGCTGTGACGATTCTGTTTCGTGTAGTTCCTGTGAGGCGAGTCTGCGAGAACTATTGTGTGAAAGTTCTTTCAGCTACCAATTGACACTAAGCGGGGTGTGCTGTTTACATACACGACGTTAATATTTGAAGGTACGTTAGTGGCATACGGACTGGTTACAATCCTGTCGATGATTTATAAATGCACATGCAATTTGGTTAATTATTTTGAGAATCCGTTCACCTGTGATTATGATATCAGTGTGTCGTACAGGTTGGATTTTGGCACTGAGGTGGCTCTTTGCCGAGCTTTTAATCAGAACCAGGATATTTCGCCCCTCTTGAAATCTGCATGCCCAGTTTTTTTTTAACGTAAATAATGGCAAAATCAGAAAATACAACATTTCTTGTGAATTTGGAGATTTAATTTTATGACTGAATGATGTGTCGGGCAACAAGCTTTCATTTTCCATGTGGCATGGATGAACTTTGGGAATGGGGAAATGCACAAAGTAAGTCACGGGTGGATGGCATGTAATGTGGAGTCACAGTTTTAAACTTGATTAGCGAGTAATTTCAAATAATTTAACGAGCTGTTAACGTCGTGAATTTGCAATGGGACTTGCTGATATTTGGGCGAATTGCACAATTTCATGCACACTTTTTATTGTAAAGCTTTTCTAAAATATGAACTAATTTGTACAGTTGATGCTTTTAGTGTGATCGTGGAGACAACACGACATTATGCAAGCTGCATAATGTGGGGAACTGTTTTACATTTGCATTTTAACGGTTTACACATGTTAACAGTATCTAACAGTGGTTGTGGATTGAACATGGAACTTTGAATTTCTGTTCATTGACTAGGATATGCTTATGATGTGAAATTGAGCAGCATTCATTTGATGTGGACAGCAACCAGACAGCCTTTCCCCCTGAGAAATTAAAGCAGTGGCCAGTCAACACTATATTGCTATTTTTTTTTTTGCTTCTCTATAAGCTTTTGTCTGTTGCTCATAATGGTGATGTTCCTTCAAAGTTATTGAAGGAATGGAGGCATTCTGTATGGCGGTTTTACTTTATGCTGGAATTAGAAATTGCACCTTCTCCCAGCCCAGGAGCAAATGGCTTTCTCGGAAACACCAAACAAGCTGTTCTCCTCTGTTAGGCCCCATGCAGCAAGAGCAGACAAAGACGCAGTGCTTCCTGGAATGGACATACAGTAGAAGCCAATTAATGGGAATGTTATATTTTGTTTTCTCGCATCCAGCCTCGTACACTTTTTTTTTTAAAAAGACAATTGTTTGCTCAATATGAGTGATTGGGATAAAGAAAATGTTTTGCTTACCCCAGAAGTGTGGTGTTTCCCCTTGAGGGGCATCTACAGTAATCCATTCTTAGGCCAATTATCTGGGGACTTGCCTGTCTCCTCAGCATTGAATGCAAAACTTGACATTTTCTTTCCCCTTCTCCCTAAAACTTTCAGGCCTAATGCAACAGGTTGGGACTGTACATCTGCAGTATTACTCAGTTATTGCAGCTCTACATGTTTGTGGTCATTGCTCTCCACTGTTTGAGAGAGTATTGGAGACTGCTTTAACTCTTTGCCAATCTGATGCCTTCACCAACTCATTATTGAAGACAAAACTGTTCTTACCCTCATGCTGATCATTCTCTATTTGGTAGAAAGATAACCTGCAATATGTATAAATGTATTATAAATCATTGCTTTATTTGAAATAAACATAATTATATATCTTTGTGTCTTGACTAACATTCTGAATGAGTAGTTTTTTTGTATTTATTCTTTCTTGATGTTGGCATCGCTGGCAAGGTCAGTATTTATTGCCTATTCCTGATTGCCCTAGAACGGAGTAGGTTGCTAGGCCATTCCAGGGGGCAGTTAAGAGTCAACCACTTGGCTGTGGGTCATAGAGTTGTTATGGCACAGAGGCAGCCATTCGGCCCATCAAGTCCATGCCAGCTCTCTAGAGCAATTTAATCAGACCCATTCCCCCACTCTATCCCCACAGCCCTACATGTTTATTTCCCTCAAGTGCCCTTTTCCTTTTGAAATCATTCATAGTCTCCACTTCCACCATTCTCAAAGACAGCAAGTTCTTGGTCATTACCACTCACTGCTTAAAGAAGTTCTTCACATCTCCCCTGCATCTTTTGCCCAAAACCTTCAATGTGTGTCCCCTTGTCCTTACACCATAAGCTAATGGGAGCAGTTTTTCTTTGGCTACTATATCTAAACCTGACATAATCTTGTATACCTCTATCAGCTATACCCCTCAACCTCCTTTGCTCCAAGAACAACAACTTCAGCTTCTCCAACCTAACCTTGTAGCTAATCCCTCATCCTTGGAATCAATCTGGTAATTTCCTCTGCACCTGCTCAAGGATCCTCACATTCTTCCTAAAGTGCGGTGACCAGAACTGGATGCAATACTCTAGTTGTGGTCTAACTAGAGTTTTATAAATGTTCAGCATAACCTCCCTGGAGGATAAGTTTTGGTTTCTCAGGGGAAGACTATTTTGATAATTTTATGACACGTTATTAGTGTGTTTCAAATAAACATGTTCTTGTAGTATTAATGTTTATAATATGAAAATGTCTTTTTGTTTCTGACATAAATTAATAATTTACCTATAATAAATTTTAAAAAGCAATCCACCTAAATCTGTGACATCTGGAGTTGCATGTCGGTCAGACCAGGTAAGGATGGCAGATTTCCTTCCCTAAACGGCATTGGTAAACTAGATGGGATCTTATGACAATCAGTGATAGTTTCATGGTCAGCATCACAGAGAGCAGCTTTTAATTCCAGATTTTATTCATTGAATTTAAATTCCACCAACTGCTGTGGTGGGATTTCAACCCGTCTCTCCAGAACATTAGACTGGGCCTCGGGATTACTAGTCTGGTGATGTTGCCACTACACCACCATCTTGCCTTCTATTGGTACTTTTATAAAGGACTTCCATCAATACTTCACCTCATCCCATTTCTGAATCTTACTGCTTTACCTTAGGATAACTACTGTACAATGGGGATTTGTTACATAGCAGCCAGGCTTCCTCAGGCAGCAGTGAGATGGATACCCAGTTAAGATTGTTTTTGGGGGTATTTGTTGATGGAGGAGTGTTATTGAGGTGTTTTCCTGCTTCTTTACAAAGGACCTTTAAAGTCCACTGGAACAGACAGCACCCTGGAGTTAATCCAACTTCAAAGAGCAGCATGTTTTACCGTGCAGCACAGCACCCCCTGAGCACTGAGATTGTCTCAGGATAGGGGACCAACCATTTAGATGTGAGAAGAGAAATTTGTTCACTGTTAATCTTTGGAATTCTCTACACTGAGCATATTGAAGACTCAGTCCCATAGATTTTTGAATATTATGGGAATCAAGGATTTGGCAATAGGGTGGGAGAGTGGCGTTCAGGTAGAAGATCAGCTATGATCTTATTGAATGGTGGAGCAGATTCAAGGAGCTTTACGGCCACTTCCTGCTCTTCCTACTTGTGTTCTTACGTGCTAGTTTTTAGCTTACAAGGCAGCTGGGCCCACACACATTGAAAATTAGTGGCTTGGAGGTTTCCCACGGAAACAGCTATTTGCAGTGTACTTACAACCACAAGTGAATAATTCTATTTATAACATCCTTCTTAGTGCTCTCAGCCTTGCACTGAGGCAGCAAGCAATGGGTTCAAGCTCCAATTTAGTGACTTTGAGTGCATTGTGTACTCTGGTAGCACTGTGCTTTTTTGAAGAACTTGGATTGTTTGAGGTTTTCTGTGGATGACCAAAGGCCTCAGCTGAAGACGTAAAATATCTAGTAGAAGTGCAAGGGAATTCTCCCCAAGTATCCTTGTCAACATTTACCTATCAACCAACACCACCAAAACAAGATTATCTGGTGACTTATCTTAGTTGTTGTTTGTGGGAGCTTGCTCTGCACAAATTGGCTTGCAGTTTCTCTACAATACAACATTGACATGCTTCAAAAAGTACTTCAGCAGCGACACACTTTAACATCCTGAGAGACTGAGAAGCACAATATAAACACAAGCTTTTCTTTCTGTGGCATCTGTTTGAAGTTATTGCAAATGACAGAACCATTCCCCACCCTCAGCCAATTCCAGGGGGTGGCAAATATGGCAACATGCTGGTGGTGCAAAGTGTAGCTAAAGTTGGTTGTGGTAGGAGTAAGGGGGACTCCCTTGGCTCTGGTGGGTTACCACAAGTAAAGCACTTTCATTTTATGGTCATTAAGCAAGTCAAATTCCATTTTACACAAGGAATTTCATTGTGTTCCAATGCTTTTGGGAACCATAACTCTACAATCTTTTCCATTTTCCTTTGGTAACACATACGACAACGTCCCTGGCTACTCTTCACACCCCCACTGTCCACTCCACATTAATGTTGAATATATTCCTGGAGGTTTTATCACATGACCTCATGCTTCCCACCCCCCAGCCTGTCATTGTTGTCCAGTAGTTATTTTTCTGGTTCCCATAGGTTAGAAATAATTAGACTTTAGACTGAAAATGCTTATACTTCATTGACTGCAGGAGTTCCTCAGGGTAGAGTCTGAGGCCCAACCATCTTCAGCTGCTTCATCAATGACCTTCCTTCCATCATAAGGTCAGAAGTGGGGATGTTCGCTGATGATTGTCCAATGTTCAGCACCATTCGCAATTCCTCAGATACTGAAGCAATGAATATCCAGCCTTGGGCTGACAAGTGGTAAGTAACATTTGTGTCATCTCTATCTCCATCTCCAACAATCACCATTCCAATAAGAGAGGATCTAACCATTGTCCCTTGATATTCAATGGCATTACCATCGCTGTATCCCCCACTATCAACATCCTGGTGGTTACCATTGACCAGAAACTTAACTGGACCAGCCATATAAACACTGTGGCTAGAAGAGCAGGTCAAAGGCTAGGAATCGTATGATGAGTAACTCACCTGGCTCCCCAAAGCCTGTCCACCATCCACAAGGCACAAGTCAGGAGTGTGATGGAATACTCTCCAGTTGCCTAGATGAGTGCAGCTGCAACAACATTCAAGGAGTTTGACACCGTCCAGGACAAAGCAGTCCGCTTGACTGGCACCACATCCACAAACATTCTCTCCCTCCACCACCGACGAACAGTAGCAGCAGTGCGTACCATCTACAAGATGCACTACAGAAACTCACTGTGGCTCCTTAGGCAGCACCTTCCAAACCCATGCCCTCTACCATCTTGAAGGACAAGGGCAGCAGACACATGAGAACACAACCTCCTGCAAGTTCCCCTCCAAGCCACTCACCATCCTGACTTGGAAATATATCACCGTTCCTTCACTGTCACTGGGTCAAAATCCTGGAACTCCCTTCCTAACAGCACCTTGGGTGTACCTACACAACAGGAACTGCAGCGGTTCAAAAAGGCAGCTCACCACCAGCTTCTCAAGGGCAATTAGGGATGGGTAATAAAGCTGGCCCAGCCAGCGACGCCCACATCCCGTGAATTAATAAAAAGTAATTTTCTTGTATCTCTCCATGTGGCTTGTAGACTGATACATTGTTATTTGGCACATGACTGCAGTGCGACAGAGAATGTGGCACCCCTGGATATACCCTTCCGAGAAACAAAAGAAAAAATCAATAAATGAAACTAAAAATTAATAAATTGGAGGAGGTGACAGCCTCTGGTGGGGGTATAACTAACTAAAACAAAAACGTGAAAGGAAACTTACAAAATTAAATCAAAATGTCGTTCCTGGGGCTGATGATGCACCCCAGCCCCCCCGAGGTGCCCTGTGATCGCTGACGGTCTCTAGCACATCGGTGGACACCATGAGGTCCCTCTTCAGGGCTACCCGGCCGTGAACATAGTGGCAGTAGAGGGGTATACAGTCCCCCCTCGACCGCCCGCTGCCTGCACCTGGCCACCTTGGCTAGGCTCATGGGGAGGGCACCCCGAGATATAAGTTCACATAACAATTAATTCCAAGCCCTTTACGAATAATAGAACAATATAAGAGACCACCTGACATCCCATGCCAGTTGGCTAGCCAACAGGCTCGGCCTTACCTGATTGGATGTTTCTTGACTGTGAATCAAACAATCTGCAATGTTCTTATATTTGATAAGTAGCTGTTTAAAGAAAATGACAAAAAGAACACAATTTTCTCAATGTCCCTTTGGTTTTTCTCAAGGGTGTTGGTCCAGACTGTGCCCTGGAGATTAATCTTCAACTCCTGGAGAATGGAGGCTAATCCTGGGTGAGCTGGCAACCCTTATCCCTAAATTCCTGTTCATCTTCGCCCCTCCCCAAAATTGCTTGGTGCAAAATGAGAGAGATTAAGCCAACACAATGGGTCCATGCACGTTAAAAAAAATTAGGTGGATTATTCAAAAAAAAAAGTGATTACTCAAGATTGTTATTGGTTGGGGTTGAAGGAGAGACGAGAAACACAGGAGGGAGAAGGGAATGGAAGGATCATTGGAGGCTATTCCAGTTAAATGGGCTGCTGGTAGACTGGATGCAATGCTGTGTGAAACTGAAACTGAGTTTACAGGACTGGAAAGCCATTGTCAGCAATGCTGCTGTTGACCCCAGTTGCTGCCATATGGGATGTTAAATGCATTAGCTTCCGGGTTGGAAATTAAGTTTTTGCAATGCTCCTCACTATCCATTGGGGATCCAGTTGGTCTACGATGCGGAGCTTCCGATGATATCCCCGGAGAGCTGCAGCTGCATAGTCTCTGCCTCTTTGCAGAGCTGGAGTGGCCGGGCTGCAGTGGAGGAGACCCACAGCGGGGTCCCAGCCGCCCTGCCGGCTGGACAGCCCCTGGCTCCTGATGCCCAGCGGGACGGAGCGTGGAGCTGCAGCGGGCTGCTCCTGGACCGCACCCGGGGACTCGTCCTTTGCCACGGCCACATCTTCTTCCCCTTCGTCCAACGTCGAGGGCAGCAGGGTCTGGGTGACGAGCCATTCCTGCGAGCTGAGGCTTTCCACAAAGATCTGCAGATCCATGTCCAATTCCCTGGAATCAGCTCCAGAGGCAAATCCAACCCTCAGTTGCCTTTAGCTTCCAGTTATGCAACTGTATCAGAACCCCCCAGTTCTGACTTGAACCCAGTGTTACCTTCAGTAGTGACTCCTGGCCCGGGTAAGTTCCAGAGCTCCAGCCAAGCTGAGATGCTGATGGTCTTCCCTTGCCCAGAATTTCAAGACATCTTCCAAACCTTATTCAACAAGTCAGACAAATGGTATTTCTACAGCGAAGACAAGGAGCAGGAGCTGCAGTCTGAGCTCCTGGACCTGGTCTGGTTTGGCTTGCTGCAATGTCCTGGGTGGGCCGATGATGCCCTGGGAGGGGGAACTCTGCAGTACGTGAGGAGCGAGTATCTGAGGAAAGGTCAGGCCCTGTTCAGTTGTGCTTCGCCCTTTGCCTCCTTCTGCCCCGAGATCTTCATGAACACGTTCAGTAAAGGAATCGTGAGTAATCTGGCAGGAGAGAGGAACGCAATGATCCTGACCGATGCACGCTGTCTGCCCGGGACTGAAGGAGGTGGCATTTATGTCAAATCTCAAGACCTGTATTATTTAGCTGGTTTAATTGTGGCACCGCTTTGCTGGAAAGCCAATGAGTGGGTTGGACTGACGTTGGTGTGTTCCGTCACCTGCATATTTCAGGCTGTCAGAAGGATTTTGAATGGATTTGACAAAAGCAGCACGAAGATGTCATTTTGCCCCGTATCGGGCCACCTACCCCTGGCTAACCCAGGGCAGCACGGTTTATCTCGTCTGCTTGGTGCAGTAGCTCTTCTGGAGTGTGATAGAGTGTGGGGATCAGGAGTGATTGTCAGTCCCAGGTTGATTCTTACATGTCGGCATGTGCTAAGCCAAGCATCAGCTGTCAAAGTGAAAATACAGTCGGCCTCCAACAGGTAGGAGTCCTCTGTGCATGGTTGGACAGTAATGTAAAATTATGGTCTTGGCAAAATGTGTTAAGCCTGGATATGTGGAACAGCCTTGAATCCTTTCTTGTTCTGCAATGTGTGCATCATCTTAGCTAGTACATAGCATTCTCCATCATAGTCAGAGATTATGGGTTCAAACCTCTCTCCAGCTCTTGAGTTCATTTTAGAGTCCACACCTTTGGAAAGGGCCCACAGCAGTGAGGAGCACACATCAGAACCTGGGTGCTTGTGGTCCATAATTTCCAACCAGCGATCAGAAAATCTAGGGCAGTATGTGCCTGAAGTTCTGATAATGGACTGTTTTTCTACAATCACCACATTTCAAAAGAATTAATTGTACATGATGCATTTTGGTAGGGTTCAGTGATATATGATGATTGTTATATCTGGATCTTTCTTACTGTAACTACTTCCATTTATATAGCACCTTTAACGTAGTAAAGCGTTGCAAACAAAATTTGACACCAAGTCACATAGAGAGATAGTAAGATAGGTGACCAAAAGCTTGGTCAAAGAGATCGGTTTTAAAGAGTGTCTTGAAGGAGGAGGGAGAAGTAGTGAGGTTTGGGGAAGGAGTTCCACAACTTAGTGCCCAGGCAGCTGAAGCTGTGACCATCAATGATGCTGCAATTAAAATTAGGGATGTGTAAGAGGCCAAAATTTGAGGTGCGCAGAGATCTTGGAGAGTTGTAGGGCTGCAGGTGGTTTTAGAGGTAGGAAAGGGTGAGACAGTGGAGGGATTTGAATACAAAGATGAGAATTTTAAAATCAAGATGGTACTAGACCAGGAGCCAGAGTAGGTCAGCAAGCAAAAGGTTGATGGGTCAATGGGACTTGGTGCAAGCTGGGAATATAGGCAGCAAAAGTTTGGGTGAGTTCAAGTTAATGGAGCCAGGAGGCCATCTCTTAAATAGCCTCAGCTAATGTTGCACATTTTTGTATTGTGGTTAGCCTTTTTTGAAACACAAAACTTTCACAGAGTTAGAGAAACAGATACCATGAAGCCAGGAGTGTTGGCTCCTTGCTTGGGTGCAGTTTCACAGGCGCTCAGCTCCCTCTGGCATCTTACTTAAGTGTCTATAAGTAAGATAGCTAATTAGTATGGAAATGACTCAATCACATCAGTAACTTGTCCAAAATGTTTATACCAAAAGTTATAACTTTTTAAAGTTTCAATAGAAGTTTCTAACATTTTTGAGGTTGATATTAGGTTTTCCTCTCCTCCTCTTCCCCCCTTGAGGTGTTAGCTCCTTCTTGGCATATGACACCATGCCCAAATGGCCATCGCTCATGTGTGAGCTTCAACAGTAAGTATCACCACTGCGTATGAGGAACTCACTGGCGAGCCCAGTCCTATTGCTGCCTAGAGCCTTGGGTGAGTGCGGGGGGAATCAGGAGCTGAAACCCTGACCAACTCTTCCCATCCTTAATCCATCGACACTGCTGCCTTACTGAGGTCAGACAAATCCGTTCACATCAGGCTAGGCATCCAGGACCTTCTGATCCTGGATTTCTCTCCTTGTACTTGTCTCGCTGGTGATTAGACCAGTAAAGTTGGTACAGGTTGAAAATGAGTTTTTGTTTAACTCTTCCCTATGTTCACCTACAGCTACCTTGCATTAAAGGGAACAGTGTTGTTTGCTACAAAGGAGAATTCAGCCTTCGATGTGGCAGTGGTGGAACTGGAAGAAGACCTTTCGGCTATCGAAACACCTGCTATTGCTTCTGGATTTAGCACAGGTAAGGAGAAGACAAGAAAGGCAAATAGGCTGACTAAAGAAAAATAATTTAGCAGCCAGAATTTAAAAACATATACATTTGGCCCAAACATTCAATATTCTATAAATTCACTGCTTAATCAACAACAGCTTGCATTTATCAATGTACTACAGATTCAATTTATTGAGGATTTGAATTTTTTTTAACATTGCTGCATATCGAGCTGATTATTTATTTCCTTTTATTTTGAGTTATGGAGTCAGCCTTTTTTTTAATGAATTCTTGTCTATAGATCGAGTATTTATGGGCCTGTGAGTCTGCTGTTGAGATAATGGAGTGGGTTTTAGTATAAGAATTCAAGAGCTAACTCACAGGCTCAGTTAACAATGGTGCTGATACAGAAACCGCTACATGTTGACTAAAGTACATTTAACTTTCTCCCAGATGTCTAACGCTGTTGACATGCTCACCTCCTGATTGTGAAAGAGGGAGCTCCCCTGAGTGAATGCACAAATGGTACAGAGATAACGTGCGTCAGAAAGCATGACATTGCATTGTAACTAATGAGGGACAAAGGCATCTAGCAGAGTTTGATTTAAAAAAAAACCTTATCTTCCTGTCACTCTGTGAGAGCCCATTTATACAAGGGGGTGTTTGCTGTCTGTTAAAGTTTACATTTATTAACAGGGTAGATTGCACTTTTTTTTTAAAAAGTGTGAGATTGATTTGAGAGAAAAGTTCCATGTGGTTAAAGCAGTATTTGCGCTAAAATTACATACAATGTGTATTTTTTTCAGGATGAGAAAAGTTGGTGTTGGGGGATTAAATGCTTTGAATATTTTGCACCCGGTGCCAGGTACAGAGTGACAGTTCAGTTTTAGTTCAAAGATGCCATTTGGAGTAACAAATCCCAACTGCAGACTCAGCATGAAAAACCCTGTCTCTGTATAATCTGCCAGGATGAGAGCTGGATTTCCTCTGGATATCCTGTCTTGCATTCTTAATTAGCACTTTTCTCAGACAAAGACCACCACCTTCAACACCTCTTTGACCCTTTTGTCTCTGACATCTTTTGATTATCTGCTCACACCACACCCTCAATGTGTCTCTTCCCCCCCACCCACCTTAAACCAATTTATATTTCTCCCTTGTTGAAACTATGCTTCAGTTCTGCTGAAGGGCCATGAGGGCTCGAAACGTTGACTGATTTCTTCTCCGCCGATGCTGCCAGACTTGCTGAGTTTTTCCAGGTAATTCTGTTTTTATTTTGTGCTGGATTTCAATGTCAGGAGCCAGGTCACAGACACGACAGAATCCAAATTAAAACACAGCTGTGTAAAATGGCCTTGAGTATACAGCCCAGCAATGTACGTCATGCTAGGCTGAGAACAACACGGTGTTACATTGCTTAGCATTCCCCAAAACCAGCCTCACAGCCGAATATGCCTCTCTCTGATAACAGTGTTATGAGGTGTAAACTACTTACAAGAATGTAAGAAAGAAGGACTTGAATTTATAACGACCAGATTGTTTGGTTGAGGGATGAATATTGACCAGGGCACCAGGAAGACCTCCCCTGTCCTCCACCGAATAGTGCCACGGGGTCTCTTATATCCATCGGAGAGGCCTCGGCTTAGGGTGCCACTTCCAGCTGTGCGGCCGGCTCTCACTACAGCACTGGAGTGTTGTTTTTGCCCTCAAGTCCTAGACCGGGACTTGCACCCACAGCTTCCTGACTCGGAGATGAGAACTCTACGCCATGGCTCACACCGAACGTGAGGTTTAACCGCTGGGCTAAAGCTGACTGTCAGAAAAGAGGAAACAAGGCGAGGCTAGCCCAGCTGAGTGCTGCCAGAGTCTTTGTGACAATGGGGGAGAGCAGCCTGTCCTCCGACACCAGCTCCCAGTGAAGAACGGGAGCGCAGCCATTGAGTTTGCTGGCTATGGAACAGGGACTGGGAAGCTTGCTTATCTCAAAAATAAATGATCAGGCTGTTTCAGTTCCCTTGCAGCTGTTAGAAAGGGGACTTTCCTCCTGTTCTGTCAGCTGGTAGCACTATCGCCATCAGAAGCTCCTGGGCTCAAACCCCATGTCAGGACTTGAGCACAGATTGTTGGTTAACTACAGGGCAGTGCTGAGGGAGTGCTGCGCTGTTGCAGGTGCTGGTTTTTGAACAAGGTGCAAAGTCAGGTTCCCCAACAACATTCCTCAGCAATTAGCAACAAAAACAGATAAACTGCTTGTTTATTGGGTTTGTGTGTATGGGATCTTGCAGTGTTCATATTGGCACACGTTCAAACTACTCCATTTCGCGTGAAGGGTTTTATTTTTTGTACACTGAAGCATTATTTAAATGCATGCTTCTCATTTCTCTAGACACTATCACCCTAAACAAGATCTGTTTATTGTCTGAATGGGAAATAACATGACACAATTAGATGGGGTTAAAGGTAGTCAGTTAGACTGACGGAAAGTGGGAACTGCTGTTTCATGGGTATTGATGTTGGGGTCACAATTTACCTCAACGATTAGGGTTTGCGAATCTAAAGTACAATCTCAAACTTTGTAGATGACACCAAATTGGAGGGCGGGGGGTTACAGTTAAAAATACAAGATATAGGAAGTCGTTAATAAACTTGGAGAATGGATGTCTAAATGGCAAATTCATTTCAATATCGCTAAGTGTGACGTGCTGCATTTTGTTAGGAACATGGGGGTCACATACCCCTTGGGACAGAGGAGCAAAGAGATCTGGGGGTACTGATTCAACAATCTGTAGCAACGCAGGTTAACACAGCCATAAAACGCAAGCCAAGCTTGGGGGTTCCCTTTTGGAGGGACATAATTGAAGAGTAGAGGAATTATGTTAAACTTGTATTGAACCTGGGTTAGACAGCACTCGTTTCTGGTTTCCATGTGGCAAAAAAGAATGTAGGTGAACTGGAGAAGGTGCAAAAACCAGAACTGAGAGCTTATAACTATCAGGAAAGATTGAACAGACTGGGGGCTAGAAATTTGTCGTGGACTGTGTAATTGATTGTCTGCCCGATATTTCATTCTTTTGACTGAACTTGTGGCAAATCTAATACCCGTCCCAAGATGAATTTCTAACCTTGGGCCTCTTTTCTCTAGCAAGGTAAAGGATGCGAGGCGACCTAACAAAGGTCTTTAAAACTATGTAAGGGGATTGATAGGGTAGAAGTAGAGATGTTGTTTCCACTTGTGGGGAAAATCCAAAACTAGGCATTATGAATCACAAAGTTTTAATGGCACAGAAAGAGGCCATTCAGCCCATCGTGTCTGCACTGGCTCTCCAAATGACCTAATGCCATTGCCCTGCCTTTTCCCCATACCCTTGCACATTGTTTCCATTCAAATAATCGTCTAATGCCCTCTTGAATGCGTCGATTAAACCTGCCTCCACCACACCAGGCAGTGCATTCCAGACCCGAACCACTCATTGTGTAAAAAAGTTTTTTCTCATGTCACATTTGCTTTTTTTGCAAATCACTTTAAATCTGTGCCCTCTCGTTCTTTATCCATTTATGAGCAGGAACAGTTTCTCCCTATCTACTCTATCCAGCCGCCTCATGATATTGAACAGCTCTATCAAATCTCTTAGCCTTCTCTCCAAGGAGAACAGTCTCAACCTCTCCAATCTATCTTCATAACTGAAGTTTCTCATCCCAGGAACTATTCTCGTAAACCTCTTCTGCACTGTCTCCAATGTGTTCACATCCTTCCTATAATGTGCCACCCAGAACTATACTCAATATTCCAGCTGAGGTCTAACAAGTGTCTTATATAAATTCAGCATTAACTCCCTGCTCCTGTGCTCTGTGCCTCTATTAATAAAGCCCAGGATACTATATGCTTTATTAACTGCTCTCGCCACCTGTCCTGCCACCTTCAGTGATCTATGCACATATACACCCAGGTCTTTCTGCTCCTGCACCCACTTCAAAATTTTTCCCCTTATTTTATATTGTCTGTCCATGTTCTTCCTACCAAAATGTATCACCTCACACTTCTCCACAATGAACTTCATCTGCCACCTATCTGCCCACTCCACCAACTTGTCTATGTCCTTTTGAAATTCCACACCGTCCTCCTCACAGTTCACAACACTCCCAAGCTTCCTATCATCCACAAACTTTGAAATAGTCCCCTGCACACCAAGATCTAGATCATTAATATATATCAGGAAAAGGAAGGGTCCTAATACTGGCCCCTGGGGAACTGCACTACAAACCTTCTTCCAGCCCGAAAAATATCCATTGACCATTACTCCCCACTTCCTATTTTTCAGCCAGTTTTGTATCCATGTAGCCACTGTCCCTTTTATTCCATGAGCAATAACTTTTCTCACAAGCCTGTTGTGTGGCACTGTATCAAATGCCTTTTGAAAGTCCATGTACACCACATCAACAGCATTACCCTCATCGACCTTTTCTGTTACCTCTTCAAAAAACTCCAGCAAGTTAGTTAAACATGATTTCCCCTCTAGAAATCCATGTTGGATCTTCCTTATCAACTCATATTTTTCCATTTGACTACTAATTCTATCCCGAGTAATTGTTTGTGGAATCTCGCCCACCACTGAAGTTAAACTGATTGGTCTGTAATTGCTGGGCTTATCCTTACAACCTTTTTTGAACAAGAGTGTAATGTTTGCAATTCTCCAGTCCTCTGGCACCTCCCCTGAGTCTAGTGAAGACTGAAAAATTATGGCCAGGGCCCCTGCAATTTCTACTCCCACTTCCTTCAATATCCTTGGATGCATCTCATCCGGTCCCGGTACCTTGTCAAATTTATATACCGACAGTCTATTCAACACTTCCTCCTTATCAATTTTGAACCCTTCTAGTGACAGAGTTTCCTCGTCTGTCACCATGGCCTGGGTATCATCTACCTCCTTGGTAAAGACAGATGTAAAGTATTCATTTAATACCTCAGCCATGGCCCCTTCGTCCATGTGTAAATTCCCTTTTAGGTCCCTAATCGGCCCTACTCCTCCTTTTACCACCTTTTCACTATTTATATGTCTATAGAAGACTTTGGGATTCCCCTTTATGTTGGCTGCCAGTCTTTTCTCATAATCCTTCTTCACTTCTCTAATATGCTTTTTCACCTTCCCTCTGAACCTTCTGTATTCCTCTTAGTTCTCAATTGTATTTTCTATTTGACACCTGTCATAAGCACACTTTTTCTTTTTTATCTTAATTTCTATCTCCTTTTTCATCCAGGGAGCTCTGGACTTGTTTGCCCTACCTTTCCCTTTCAGAAGACAGTGACATTGTCCATGTACAGGGAGGCTTTGACCTGAGTGCCTCCACTGCCTGGGATTGTCACTCCTCTTATGCCCGGATCCTTCCTGATGGACTCAGCAAAGGGTTCTATGCAACACACAAACAGGACAGGGGAAGGAGGGCAGCCCTGCCTGACTCCAGATTTAATTGGAAAGCTTTCTGATTCCCACCCATTGACTGCACTATTGATGTTAGTGTAGAGCAGTTGGATCCAGTTGCGGATTCCCTCCCCAAACCCCACTTTGGAGAGCACATCCACCATGTAGGTGTGCGATATTCTGTCAAAGGCCTTCTGATCCAGGCTGATGAGGCAGGTGTCCACACCCCTGTCCTGTACATAGACGGTCGCATCTCTGAGTAGCGCAAGGCTGTCAGTGATCTTCCTGCGATGTACAGCGCAGGTTTGGTCAGAATAGATCACCAATTTCAGAGCAGACTTGACCCGATTGACGATGACCTTGACAGAATCTTATAGTCCACATGCAACAGTGAGATGGGTCGCCAATTTCTAATTTCCTCCCTTTTCCCCTTGTGCTTGTAGATGAGGGTGATGATGCCTTTCCTCATGGATTCTGACATGCTGCCGATCAGGAGCATACTCTCATACACTTCTAGCAGGTCTGGGCCCATCCAGTCCCACAGAGCCGAATACAAATCAGCCTGTAAGCCATCGCTTCCGGGAGTTTTACTCTTCTCGAAGGACTCAAGGGCCTTAGTCAGTTCATCAGGAGTTAGCAGTTTGTCCAAACTCTCCCGTGTACTGTCGCCTAAGACCTCCGTGATAGAGGACAGGAAGGACTGGGAGGCCGTGCTGTCCGTGGGTTTCACGTTATATAATCTGGCATAAAAGGATTTGCTGATCCTCAAAATGTCAGACTGCAATGACTTTACTGAGCCGTCTTCTTCCTTCAGGCTGCTGATCACAGAGCTCTCTCTGTGTGCCTTTTGGAAGAAGAAAGGTGAACATGTCTCATCCTGCTCCATGGAGCAGACTCTGGACTGGGTGATGATCTTGGAGGCCTCCGAGGCAAAGAGCGAGGCTTGCTGGCTCTTCACCTCTTGGAGTTCCTCCATGACATTGACCCCCACCGACTGCAGCTGCAGCAGATTCTGCATGTATTTCTGGAGTTGAGATATTTCCCTCTGTTCCTTTCTAGCCTTCTGAACACCTTTGAGGATGAAAAACGTCTCGATGTTCTCCTTGATCGCTTCCCACCGTGTGTCAGGGACTCAAAGAGGGGTTTCACGGTTCTCCAACCTTTGTAATCTCGCTTGAGTTCCGCAATGTTCTCTGGGATCAACAGTTGCATGTTCAGCTTCCATGTCCCCCTGCCAACCCACTGGTCTTCCTTAAGTGACTGTCGGCCAGTAGGAGGCAGTGGTCAGAGAACACCGGCTTGACTTCGGTGGATCTGCCTGTGAATGCTCAGGAGGCAAACAGGAAGTCTCTCATGGAATGGATGGACCAGTCTGGCCGCAACCAGATGTATCTCCGCTGCGCTCCATCTGCAGGGTTGCTGAAGACATCGTGCAGCTTAGCATCCTTTACTGTTTCCGTCGGGAATCCAGTCTGCTGTTGGCCCTGCTGGATCATCCAACTGCATCAATGTTGCAGTTGAAGTCACCGCCCAAGATGACCAGCCTGGAAGCCACCGGCAGCAGTGGGAGCTGCTGAAGGACTGCCAGTCACTTGCTGTTTTGAGCCGGAGCATACACGTTAATTAACCGGAGTGGAGCATTCTTGTACAATACGAGGAGGCGCCCGCCCACTACATCCTTAACCTCGGAAACGGTGAAGTTGCCTCCCCGCAGCAGAATACCCAGGCCGGAGGAACGAGAGTCGTTTCCTCCCGACCAGATCGATGGCCCGTGGGGCCACCATCATGACCATTGCCTGTAGGAGCTGAGGTGCAGTATCGCACACTCCTGCAGAAACAGCAGGTCAGCTTTGACATTGGCAAGGTAATCCAAGGTCGCAACACGTTGCGTAGTAGTTTTAACACTACACAAATTAATGGATACAATCTTTATCCTCATTTTTAAAGCATTTTGTTGCTTACCAGACCTGTTGTCTTTGATAGCTCCACTCCTTTGGCCTGCTCCTGCATACCCAGTGTTCGCAAATTGTCTCCCTTTGGATGGGATAAGGAAGCTGCCCTGAACCACCCCATTGGAGACGTTACGCTCAGATGACATCGGGGCGGGGGGTTGTACAAGGAGTGAAGTTTGAATTATTCTCTGCTGGAGAAGACTCTCCAATCCATTCTCCTTCGGGGGCGTTGCTGCTTCCTGCTTCCCGGAGCTGGGGTGCGCTGAGCGCTTCACTGCTCCCGTCTTCCTGGGGCTCGGGTGCTATGGCATAGATACATTTAAGGGGAAACTAGATAAACACATAAGGTGATAAGGAATAGGATGATATGATGATTGGGTTAAAGTAGGGGTGGAAGGAGGTTTGGTGGAGTATAAACATCAGTTGGGCCAAATGGCCTGTTTCTGTGCTGTACATGCTATGTAATACCTTCAGTGAAGCTGTGTCTCTTTGCCAACAGGAGAGGATGTCTGTGTCATTGGCTACGGGGTGTTTGGGCAAAGCTGTGGACCTTCAGTGACAGCTGGAGTTCTGTCTGCTGTGATCACTGTGGACAACCAGCCTGTGATGCTCCAGACAACCTGTGCAGTTCATGCTGGGGCCAGTGGCGGGCCTGTCTTCAGAAGGAGCAGCGGAGAGTTGCTGGGTAGGTTGGCTTTCATTGCTTAATGGTTAGAGTTTGTGGAGGACATCTTTTAGTCAATTATTCGAAGCAGAGTAGGGGTGTTATCCCTGGTGTCCTGCCCAATATTTATCCCACAATCGCTGTCATTAAAAAATAAACATTATCTGTTGTTAATTATGAAGCTTATAAGATTGTTATGTTTTGGGATTGTCTCTTTAATTTAAGGTGAAATGGAGGAATGAAGGAGATCATGTGACCTGCTCTGAATTCTGACCAACAACAAGCCTGAGTGGCTTGGTTGCTATGGGGACAAGAGAGGCCTAAATCAAGAGATTTGATGAGCAGATGCTTGATGTTCATGCCTGTGGACAATGAATGGGAAGAGCATCTGTGCTGACTGTGGGTAGACTGTTAGTCTCCAAGTCTCACAGGAAGGTGTTAAGAATGTCAGGTTTTATAAACCGTTATACTTTAAACTGTCTGTTTAATTCCAAGATAGAATAGAGTTGAGGGTCTGGAGAATAGCTACTTAGCATTTCTATATGGTTATAAGGCCCATGTGATTCACATTGTCATGGAGATAGGCTTTGGGAGGGGAAGAGTCCATAGAAAGTCATTGTAGTATCGGATTACAGGGTTCCCTAAGCCAGTTCTGACGAAGAGTCATACGGACTCGAAACGTTAACTCTGTCTTCCTCTCCACAGATGCTGTCAGACTTGAGTTTTTCCAGCTATTTTTGTTTTTGTCCCCTAAGCTATCACTGAATCTCACAGACCCAAGTCAATCTGCAAGAATCTGAAAGAGAGAGCGAGAGCATAAAAAAATAGAGGCAGCCAGTCCTTCACAGAGAAAATGATGACTCACGCTGAACGCAGATTGAAAAGAACAAGTTCTTGAGGATTTAAAGGAGGCAGGTAGATTTGTCTAGCCTGGGCTAGAGAGAAGGAATCTTCAGTGCAACCCTCATAGTGAAAGTCAGTCCTGGGATTGGAAGTTTCCCAGCTGGGAAAGGTTGAAGGAAGCAGACCATCAGGAGCGGAGAATAGCTTTGGACTGGTTCCAAAAGAACAAAGTGACCACTTAAGGAACAGAGTGAAGTACAATTGTGACGTAGGATTGTTGGTCATATTAAAAGTCACATGGAGGATCTTATCTATAGTTTAAAATATAAGTTGTCTACAAACAAGTGTGATGGAATACTCCCACTTGCCTGAATGAGTGCAGCTCCCACAACACTCAAGAAGCTTGACACCATCCAGGACAAAGCAGCCTGCTTGATTGGCACCACATCCACAAACATTCACTCCCTCCACCACCGACACACAGAAGCAGCAGTGTGTGTGCCATCTACAAGATGCACTGCAGGAATTCACCAAGGCTCCTTCAACAGCACCTTCCAAACACACAACCACTTCCATCTAGAAGGACAAGGACAGCAGATAGATGGTAACATCACCACCTGGAAGTTCCCCTCCAAGTCACTCACCATCCTGACTTGGAAATATATCGCCGTTCCTTCACTGTCGCTGGGTCAAAATCCTGGAACTCCCTCCTAAACAGCACCGTGGGTGTACCCAAACCTCATGGACTGCAGTGGTCACCACCTTCTCACCACCACCAACTCAAGGGCAACTAGGCATGGGCAATAAATGCAGGCCCAGCCAGCGAAGCCCATATCTCATGAGTGAATAAAAAAAACAAAACTAGTGTTAGTTAATGTTGCTTTTAGTTGGCTTATTACAGTTAAAGACTTAAAACTTGAAATCTTGTGCAATCTTTTCAATCGGTCACTGAATTCAAATCTCTTTTTATAAGTTATCGGTCTCTACAGAGATGGTAAGATTGTTCATTGCTGTTTTTGGGGGCTTGCTGTACGTATGTCAGCTGCCACGTTTCCTACATTACAAAAGTATCTACACTTCAGAAGTTCTTCCTTGACTGTTAAGTGCTTTGGAACATCCTGTGGTTGGATAAGGCACTGTACAAATGCAAGTCATTTTTGTTGTTGAGTGGTAAATGCCACGTTACCACCTCATTTTGCTGTACCATCCTTCCTTCTCCCACCCACCCACCCCGACCCCCACCCCCGAGGTTGTACGTTTTTGCATGGATGGCACCTTTAAAGTTTCTTCTTGATTTGAATGTATAAGTATCCTCCAGTGTCAAACCTGTGTCATTTTTCCATCCAGGAATTGTATCCAGCAACGCCCGAAACAACAGCGCAGGAGCTACCTATCCCCACCTGAACTTCAGCCTTCCTATCACAGTCCTGCGGCCTCTGCTTTCTGTCTACAACCAAACGAGGGATGCCAAAGTCTTTGAGGGACTGAACAAAGTGAGTGATCGGCTACGTGCAGTTTGGCAACTCCAGGACAGCTTCTCAGCTCCTCAGAAGAGCAAACTGTAGTTCTGAGGGGGTCACCGAGGATATTGGTTTGACCCCTCATTGTGAAAGGTCCCAGAAACTGTTGGGAGATTAATCCAGCAGACAGGAGCTTGGTTCCCCTGGTTCCACACGAGATGACCTGGACTATACTAGAACCCAATGTTTATAGATCACCTGATGCAAATTAAGTCTTAAATCTAAGAAACATGGAGATGACAAGGCAGTGATCCCATCTCTGATGCTTGGATGATGATTATAAACTGTTTGAACTTTGCTTTCTTATGACTTGAATCTTTCAACAAGATTGTTGTTCGGGTTCTGATTATTTTGTATAAAATGCTGTCATGAATCTCTGTTAAGCAATGTGACTCTTTCCATTAGCTAACTCCATTGTAACTGTGGTTTGCTGATATAAAGTTATAAAGCATTCCTTCTGATCACATGACAGGACCAAAGAAAAGGAATTGATCAGCATGTTTCAAACCATAACAGGGCATACAGAAGAATGTGTTTTCAAACAAAGTTAAACAGAATAAATCGTACCAAAAGGTTTGTGCCTGCATGTCCTGGTGCTCTTTTGAGGAGGTGACAGGTATGGTTGATAGGGGAAATGTAATAGGTGTGATCTCAAGGGGCCTCAGAAAGCTTTTGACAAGGTTGTACCTGACAGTAAAATGATCTATAGCATCAGGGGACACAATGTCAGTATAATGTTCAGTTAGTCCACCGCATTTTAATTATTGTCCAAGCTCCCAGGTATCTTATTCCTTCCTCAATGTGGGGCGAAAGGGATCAAAGGGTATTTTATGTACCCGGAATTTAGAAGGATGAGAGGTAATTTCGCTGAAACATGTAAAATTCTTAAAAGGACTTGACAGGGTAGTTCTGACAGGCTGTCTCCCCTGGTTGGGGAATCCAGAGCTAGGGGTCACAGTCTCAGAATAAGGGCTCAGCCAGTTAGAATTGAGCTAAGAAGAAATATATTCACTCAGTGGCTCCTGTATCTTTGGAATCGTCTACCTAGGGTGCTGTGGATGCTCAGTTGTTGAGTACAATCAAGTCAGAGATCGATAGATCTTTGGATACTTGAGGAATTAAGGGATATAGGGATAGTGTGGGGAGGTGAAGCAGAGGTGGAAATCAGCCATGATTGTATTGAATGAGATGTTCTGACACATGGTGCTAAGTAAGTGTACAAGTTTTCTTACAGTGTGAGATAGGAGGAAAATAATCTACTCCCAGTTCAAAGTTTCTTAATTCAGACAAAACCCCCTACCAACAAATTCCCACTGTGTTTTTTACATTGTTCCAGACAAATTATTGGAAACTTACATTTGTTTTGCATTAAGAAAACAACCTTAAATTATCAGCAACATATGTAATTCATCCAATTTGGATCCAAGCCAGAAGTTAGATCTGATATACAGTCTATTTCTGAAATATTTTAAAGCAATTCAGTGTCCCAAAAACCCTATCATTGGTTCCAATGGATAAATACTCCACCCAGCATGAGAGTTAGACTTCACAGGAGGAGTATTGAGTAAAAAAAAATCAGGGGAGTTATGCTGCACTTTACAAAGCTCTGGTTTGGCCACAACTAGGGTATTGTATCCAGTTCCGGTCACCACACTTTAGGAAGGATGTGAGGATCCTTGAGAGGGTGCAGAGGAGATTTACCAGAACGGTTCTAGGGATGGAAGGGGCAGGGGTGGGGAGGTGGTGGTGATTTAGCTACAAGGTTAGGTTGGAGAAATTGTGGTTGTTCTCCTTGGAGCAAAGAAGATGGAGGGGAGATATAATTGAAGTGTACAAGATTATGACAGGTTAGGATAAGATAGACAAAGAAAAGCTATTCCCATTGACTGATGGCGCAAGGACTACAAAGGGGACGCATTTAAGATTTTGGGCAATATATGCAAGGGGGAATGTGAGGAAGTTTTTTTTAAAAAACACAGCGAGTGGTAGCGGCCTGGAACTCACTGTTTATGAGGGTGTTGGAGATGCTCAAGGCTTTCAAAAGGAAATTGGATGGGTGCTCGAGGGAAATAAACTTACAGGGTTACAGAAATGTTATCTTTTGGTGAGTTAACTGACACAGCCTTCACCCACTACACTATCAGGGAAGCTCATAGTTTAGTTCCATGTTTGGGCATAGCAGAGCACACGTTTCAGAACAGCTGGTTCCTTTTTAACACAGTCTGGCACGCATCAACTTTCCCCCAGAAACCGTATTGTCAGAGACGCAAAGTAACCAATTAGATGATCCATAGATTCACAAGTGCAACATTTGGACCAATGATTTGCTTCCCTCCTTTGATAAGGTGTCACATGATCTCTATCAATGCATACAGCATAATTTTAATCTGCACTATTAGAACTATCCAAGCTCCCAGCTGTACTATTTATCTGCCTATAGTTCCGCAAATTGTGGGAAAGATATTGGACAGAATATTCAAGGAACAGCATAATTTTATTGCTTTTGTTACACCTACTGCATGGTTACAGCATCCAAAAGGAACTCAACTATTGTTATTTTTTTTTCAACATTCTCTTCCTCCTCACCCACATAGCCATTGTTAAGCCTGGACAACATGCATTTATATAATGCTGTTAATGTAGTAAAATATCCCAAGGTGCAATTATCAGTTTGTCACAGATACTGAAGGAAATATCAGGATAGGTGACCAAAAGCTTAATGAATCATTGAGGTGTCATTAGTCACACAGCCAAGCCTAATGTAATGACCACCATTTATACATGTTGCAGTAGAGACTGGATCAACAGCAGGAGTGGGTATTATGAGTGATTTCCTTTCCCTACCCTAGTCTGCTAACCACAAGCAGTCTGTATAGTGGAGTTACACATTTCAATAATCTCAATATGCCATTTAGCATCTTTCTAAACTGCTTGGGATTATTTTGCAATAAAAACAATTTATGATTGCAAGTTGCCATAATTCTTTTTAAAACTGGTTAGAGTTAAAAACTAGGTTGATGAACTATTACAAATTAATGACCTGGGAAAAGATTAGAACACTAGTCACTTCATAAATTAAAGTGAAGTTAAAGGTACTAGTACTGTTTTTGTGGAACAAAGTATATTGAGCTCATTTAATTAGACATTTTAATACTGAGTCCACTAGCTTTTCTCCAGAAAAGCTTTCCCAACATAAAAATAGCTTGTGATTGTAGTTTAACACTCTTTATATTGTACTACTAGTCCGAAGTTAAACTAGAACTTCAGTCTCTGTGGCTATAGAACGATAGCCTCAATCAGATGCTGACCAACAGTTCACAAAGGACCAAAGAGTGGATCTACATAACTTGCATTTAAATAGCACTGTTAATGTTATAAAACCATCTTTAAGGCACTTTACAGACATTTATGTCTCTGGTTGCTGTGATGAGTCAAGTATTAGCATAGTGGGTGGTTCCAATATCCTATATAAAGCTACTCAAGCAGACAGGTAAGGGGACAGGCACAGGTTCCGTCAATATCCAGACCTTGTTACTCCTGTCAGCACAAGGCTAAACTTCATATTGGCTGAAATCTGAAGTGGGTCATGTTCAGGCCATATAGTAGCTTGGGGGGAAAAAATTAGTGGAGTAGGGTGAAGGGAGGGTGGAAAAAAGCCATTGAAGAGAATTCATGGGACAAAGGAACAAAGACTATGAACAAGTGCTGACAGCCAGAAGACTCAGAAGTTTATACAGAAAAAAAAAAACTAGCTTCGCCATCAAGGGAGAAGAAGCAGAAAATAATCTAAATGGCTGGGCTATTGCAATTAATTGGTGTTATGATTTAAAGTCAGAATCACCAGTAAGAGTCTTGGAATATCTAAAACCCTCAAGCCACAAGCACTAGGACACATGCACCAGTAAAACAGAGACATGGCTGATGCAATTCTTAATCCAAACCAAATGTCTAGCCCCAGGAACAGGTTTACACAAGAATTTGAAGTCATATCCTTTGAGGTAGTAAAAAAACCAGTCAACTGCCACTAGCATTTGATGCTATGTCATCATTGACAAAGTCTTAAGCAAATTAAACAACAAAAAAGTTCCAAGAGATGTTCTTTTATTTAAAGAGTACAAACTATATTGAAAGAACAACAAAGTATCAAAAAAAGTTTTGTATACAAATCTGTCCTTCTGGTAGGCTGCCCTGCAGACCCACTTATTCCCCAGTTAGGGGCATCCACTAGTGAACACACATAGCACCATGTCTGTAACTGAAGCCCTTCAGACTGCGAGACAGCGCAATAGCCCCTCGACAGTACAGAACTAGCTCTACAGAGATTAACACTGCACTTCAAGAAAAGGCAATTTGTGAACCAGCTCCTAACTTAGTTCTCAGCTGGTGTGCAGGGTTAAACCTGGTTAATGAGTGACCTTTTCTTGGGATCACAGGTCTTTTCAGTCCAGGTGGGACCTTGTTTCTGGTCCGGTTGGTCTTTGTTCTGTCAGTGTCCATCCACTTCACCATCTCAGCATTCTTCAATGAAGACTTCGGTGGAGCTGTATAGTTTTCTCTTAATGATTCGGAATCGGGGGCTAAGCCGGAGTGCCTGGCTGTACCCGGGGGTGAACGAGGGGCCGGAGCTCAAGAGGTCCTGGATTTTGGACCACAAGCCGGCTTCCAGTCTGAGGACCAGGGTGAGCTCGAAGGTGGGCGGCAGGCTGCTGTCCACCACGATCCGATCCACCTCCTTGCAGCCGTCCTGGTCCTCCACACTCAGGTGCAGCACCGCGCCCCGCAGCCCGCACGGCTCGCTGGCCGCCAGCCGCAGCAGCTCGTCGGCCACCTGGGCGGTCAGCTGGTCCGGGATAAGGAGCTTGAAGCAGTGGAGGGCGCCGTGCTTGGCCTCGGACAGGCTCTGCTCGATCAACTGGATCACATCGGCGCACAGGAACTCCTCGAAGGGATCGTCAGTGATCGAGTCATTGTCAGAATCGAAACTCCCGTAATCTGCACCCCAAAAAAAATAGAGAGAAACACATTAAAACCAGGTTCAGGGCTCCAAAAGGTAACAAGAAATTAACATTTAACATCTGGTAATCTGCAGACACATTAAAACTAGATAGAGACTGAAAAAAGCAACAGGGAATTCACAAGACAAGCTTAACATGGAATGAGAAGAGTGCATTAAAATGCAATTGACACATTTAATAAGGAGAATTGGGTCAGATATTAAGGAGAGTTGATAAGTGAGAGTTGATGCATGAGCATAAATAACATTAAAGATAATGAAAACTTAAGTCAAGTTAGTAAAATGGATAAAACAGGAGCAAAAGCAATGCTGAAGGGGGTTTGACAGCGAGAGGTTTGGGAAGTATCCAGTGATGTTACATTAAGGGAGCGAGTGGAGACCCTGCAACATCTGAAATTAAAGCTGGGAACTCGGGTCCGGCAGCGTCTGTAACAGGCGGAGAGAGTTAGATCCCTGCCCACACACCCCCTGCCCACTCACCGCTGTCCGCGTCCAGCCCAGGATCGCTCTCAGGCGCTTTCTGAGGGTGCGGGGCCCCCGCCGCCTGAGGGTGCGGGACCCCCGCCTGATGCTGATGCTCCGGCGGGACGGAGCCGCCGGTCAGGTCGGCGATCTTCTGCAGCAGCTTCCCCCAGGAGGAAGGAGGCAGCGGGGGTGGAGGAGCCGCAGCGCGTCCGTGACACATCGCTGACCGGAGAAGGGGAAAGGGGGGGGGTTTCAAATATATATAAAAAGAGGGACCGGCGAAGTCGCACCCCGGGCGCCCGGCACAAACTCAGCCGCTTTCCCCCGTCTCTGGATCCCGCCCACCCCTGGAGCTGAGAACCCAAGGCAACAAAAAAACCCGTCCCCCTTCCCAGCTTTATATAGGGCCGCCTGTGGGCCCCGCCCCTCCTGCCCCCGGCCCCGCCCCCTTGTCCACGGCCCCGCCCCCAGGTCCCCGGCCCCGCCCTCCGTTCTGTACAAGGAGCCGCGCTCCATGTACGGCAGCGGGCTCGCTACAGCGAGCATGCGGCTCAGCCAATCAGCGCTGGCTGCACGTTCCCCACGTTCCGAAGCCCTACTTCGGCCCCGCCCACCACGGCTGGGGCCTCTCCCCCCCCCCCCCCCTTCCCTGCGCCTGCGCAGAGCAGCCTGTCTATGTCCCGGGGACAATTTGTTCTGGATCTTGTACAGCACAGAGCGCAGGAACTCTCAGTGTCAACAACATCTGGGTAGCGCCTGGAAAACAATAACACGCACAAAAAAATAACAAGTTATAACTTTTCAGTTATAACCTTTCCTTGGCTCTACAGGTGCTGCCTAAGGTTTTGCAGTATTTTGTTTCTGGTCTGTGTGTCTTTTGTTTCAGATTTGCAACAACTTGCGGTGTGGTTTTTTTTTGCAGTTTGTTCTGGGCTGGGAGCCAGCGGCAGATAGAACAGTTTGTGTGAAGGAGAGAGTTGGTGGGGGTGGGGGGGGGTGGTTGCAAACAGTCACTGGCATGGCGCCAGCAAGGGGAAGGTTTTGTTCGGGCATGTTATTAATCAGTCTAACTCAGTACAGTGTGCATTCCCTGGAGGGGCTGGGGGGGGGTGGTGTTACAGAAATCTTCACAACATAATCTGCACGGTGATGTCAAAGTGATGCGAAGCAGATGTGTTGGGGGGGGGGGGGGACAACGTTGATTTGCAATCTTCAGATTTGGTTTTCTTTCCCCCTCCGTTGAAAGGCAAATTGCCGCCTGCCTCCTCTCCCCATCTGTTGCAATAGGATTTGCAGCTGAGTTGCATTTTAACTTCAGTTTGCACTGTTAATTCAGAAATGCTTGCAAGTTATTATCAGATCTCGGAAGCATCTCCAAGCATTCGGTACAACGATTCATTTGCAGTACTGGCATTGCGACGGAGACAAAGATGCCAGTCGTTTTGTCACGGCACAAACGCATCAGTTCTGATAAAGAGTCAGAAACGTTAACTGTGCTGCTCTCCGCAAATGCTGCCAGACCTGCTGAGTTTTTCCAGCTATTTTTGTTATTGCATCAGTAGCAATGACTAGTTCGAACTGTTGTCATTGAAGCTGGTTGAGGAGGGCATGTTGGCCAATAAGAATTCCCTGCTCTACCAACAGAGCCGAACGCTGTTTAACATCTCCTTGTGCCAGGAAAAGGCAGATGGGACCTCAGTTTTGTTATCTGAACAACAGTAACGTGCAATTAAGTAGCACTTTTAAAATAGGAAAATGCCCCAAGGTACTTCAGTGAGGCGTAATCAAGGTTTTGCGAACGCAGAGACGTAGAGGGATTTAGGATGGATAAGTAAAAGATTGATCATAGAGGTGGGATTTAAGGCAGATTTTCAAATGTCAGCTGTGGTTCGCTGGGTAGTACTCTTGTTTGTAAGTCAGAAGATCATAGGTTCAAGACCCCCTCCAAGACGCTCAAAATATAGCTTTGTACCCCAATGCATTAGTGAGGGGGTACTGCACTGCCAAAGGTGCTGCCTATTGAAATTATGTTAAAACTGAGGTCCCATCTGCCCTCTCAGGTGGAAGTTAAAGATCCCATGGAACTATTGCAAAGGAGAGCAAGGTAGTTCTTCCCAGTGTCCTGATTAATAGATATCCTCAATCAACAGCACTAAAAAGTTAACATTACTAGGTCATTATCACAATGCTGTTTGTGGGATCTTGCTGTTTACAAATTGGATGCTGTGCTTCCTCTATTACAACAGTGACTACCCTTCAAAAACAAAGTGCTTTGGGATGTCCTGAGGTCATGAAAGGCGATATATAAATGCAGGTTTTTCCTCCTTTTAAAGGAGGAGAGTGAATGGAGGGGTTTAGGCAAGGAATTCTAGTTCAGCCTAGACTTCAGAAGGCATATCTGCCAGTGGTGGAGCAAAGCAAGGGACAATGCACAGGAGTGGGAAGGACAGAGAGTTTGGTGGAGGGGTTGTTGAGCTGGTGAAGATCAAAGATAAACCAGAGTGAGCCAATAAAGGAATTTAAGTAAGGTGAGAATTTCAAATTAAAATACTGAGGCATCAGGAGCTAGTATTGGTCAGTGAGGAGAGGAGTGAAAGGTGAGTAGGATACCAGTAGCAATGTTTACGATGAGCTGAAATTTTTGGAGGATTGAAGGCCAGCCAAGAGAGTCAGATGTGGATCTGGCAAAAGCATGTTTGAGGGTTTCAGCAGCTAATAGTCTGGGCAAGCGGTAAAGTTATATGAATGTGAAAGTAGGCAGCCATTGAAAAGAACATGTTATGGGGTCAGAAGCTGAGCTTCAGGTCATATAGGATCCCTTGGTGTCAAACAGTCTGGTTCAGCCTGAGACAATGACTAGTTGGGGAATGGAATCAGTGGTTAGGGACCACAAAGTTGGTGGAAGATTGCTCAGGATTATGGCCTCAGTCCTCCCAATGTATAGCTGTAGAAAATTACAGAATTCAATACTGGACAAACAGCCTGCCAACCCTGGAATAGTGGAGGGTTTGAGAGAGGTAGTTAAAAGAGAAAAGTAGAAGCTGATCCATGTCGTCAAGGAGCAGCATGTTGATGAGAAAGAGGAGAGGGTCAAAGTAACAGTGCAGGGAAGGCTTTGACTTGTTTGGAGTTAAGCATGGAACCAATGAAGGTCAGTCCCACCGCGCTAGACAGTAGAAGAAGAAAGGGTGGAGGAGAATGATGTGGTCAACAATAATGAAAGCTACAGCAGAGTTCAAGGAAAGATGACTTCATGGTCAAAGTCACAAAGACTTTGGTTTCAATAATTTTGATACTGCGGCAGGGACAAAAATCAGACCAGAGTGATTCAAACATGGAATTGCAGAAGAGATTGACAGGGATTTGGAAAACAACCACACATTGAATAACTTTATCCAAAAGATATCACCTAGGATAATGCAGCATTCCCTCAGTGTAGTACTGAATTGTCAGGGTAGGTCATTACATAGTAAGTACAATGTTAGACCTAACCTGTTTCTGTTGCTGTTTAGCCTCCACACAATCAATAGTCCATCCTAATCCCTTGAGTCATACCTCTTCATTCTCCTTTCTTCAACCACCTATCTAACCTATTCTTAAATGTTGACATGATCTCTTCGATCACTAGTTCTGATAGTGAACCCAGCCCCCTCAAGACCCTCCATGTAAAGAAGTTTATCTCGTTCTTAATCCTGTGTCTTACACCTCCTTCTAGACTCCTTCAACCAATGCACATTCTCTGGATTAATAATCTAGGCATTTATACAGTATATAGTTCAGCAAAAAAATCAACTCACCAGACTGGGAGGGGTGTTTCTTAAATTTATTCGAAGATTTTTGCAAATGAAATGGCCTTCTTAAAAGCAGTAAAGAGACATTATTAAAAACAGAATTACCTGGAAAAACTCAGCAGGTCTGGCAGCATCGGTGGAGAGGAAATCAGACATTATTGTCAGGATTATATCTGGAACATAAGTGGGTGCCTATAAATGTTTAATCTGCAGTACATTATTGTCCAAAAAAAATTAGATTAAGCAGTAAGCTATTTGAGATGGGGGGGAAGTTTCATGGTATATGAAACATTGGAGGAGATTAGTATGCATGTTCAAAATTAGAACACATCTAAACATTTGTGGTGAATTTGCCTGTCACAACACCTGGCAACAAACCTGTAAAAGGGACAACATTGGAATTGCTCAAAGATTATTTGCCAGTTAAAGGATTTGCTGCAGGAAACAGATACCCATCAGATATTCTGTAAAAGAGCAACATCTTGCATCAAATCCATACTGGGTAGGCTGCAGTAACATTTATACAAACAGTATTGACACAATTACTCCAGTATTACTCATATGTTTCACATGAAATCAGCTCTTATACAAGGTACGTCATAAACCTACAAGAGGTAAATTAGGATAAACATTTTTTTAAATTAGTTTCAGCCTGCATAGTAGAAATGTAAGGGTCCATGTAGAATGTAAATCTGGATTCACAAACCAGTCTGATGCTGCATGCAAAAAGAGAGAAACTGCCGATGAAGCAAAGGTATCATTGTTCCCAGATTTGTATCAAATCAGATAAGAAAGCAAGGCTGGATGATAATTAATTGCTATTTAGTTTCTTACTAGGAGAAGAGATGAATTCTGATTTCTATTTTCATTTAATATAGGGAAATTGCAGTTTATACATTTGATAATCTATATAGTGGAACAATTCTATGATGGTGGTGTGTTACAGTTCACGCAGGGAGTCTAAGTTGCTATGGCAACTTTTATATGCATGTTGTAGTCAGGAGCTATGGATAGTGATGGAGGCTGTAACATTATTTCCATCATGTGGCTGACCAGGGATCTCTCCCGCTCTTACCACCTGCCATTGGCCTGTGTTGGAAGGATTTGCAGGTTGTTAATCAACCTGTTTGGCTGGGTTATGAACGCATCTTCCATGGCTATAAAGTCCTGGGGTGGGTCTTGAACCTAGAGCTTGTGACTCAGAGGCAGGGCTACTGCACCACAAGACCCCCCTAAACAATTATATTTAATATATATCAATACCATACTTCCTTTGCAACGTATATATAAATAATATTGTACATGCTTATGTGGGATATGAATATTGTGTTGTATGGAACTGCATTTATATTAGGTTAAGGGCAGTGTTAGTGATACTGGCTCTGGTTTTGCTTAATCAGCTGCACCATGAAGCTAGGATTATTAAGGTGATAGGTGTGAAGAGATATTTTTCAGCTGGTAACTGCAATTGTGAACGTTATGTGAAGAATGGGAGTGTCAAGTGACAACAGGACAAAGCACTGATGTGGTTCTCTTCATGGTCAACAGCTCTCATCAATTCGTCTCACATATTGTACCAGAAGGTGAAAAACCCTTGTGGATTTGCACCAATGTATTCAATGTCTTCAACTCTTGGTGGCAGGGGAGGGTGGGTACAGGGTACGGAAGGCAATCTTAAAAGCTTTACAAATACAGCAGTGCAAAATAGTATTTATATATACCAGCTTGGTATTGCTGTTCAGGGCAGTCTATGGGATTTTTCAGCACATCAGGACAACTCAATGTGCTTTACAGCCAATTCAGTCATTTTTGAAGCATAATCACTGTTGTAATGCAGGAAGCATGGCAACCAGTTTGCACACAACAAGTTTCCACACACAGCAATGTGACAATTCACCGTGTTTAGGTATTGGTTGAGGGAGAAATATTGACCAGGACACCAGGGAGAATTCCCTTCCTCTTCAAAAATCTGGGATCTTTTAAAACCAGCTGAGAGGGCATACGGGACCTCGGTTTAACATCACATCTAAAAGATAACACCTCTGATAGTGCAGCACCCCCTCAGGACTACACTCGAATATTAGTGTAGTTGATGTGCTCAATTCTCCGGAGCGGAACTTGAACCCATGGCCTTCTGACTCAGAAGTTATCACTGTGTGACAGCTGACGTAATGCATGTAGGATATTTCTGATAAAGTGTTCACACTACAATTTTAGAGTCTGTATAAAGCTGGTTTCCAATGTGAAGTGAGTCTTTACTACCTCACTGAATCTTTGTTGCACTATTAGGTCAGGTCTTTATTCCTATACCCCTGCACTGGGGAATAGTACATTATGCCATAACACAACACCACTATAGATGTAGTGTGTATGCACCCTAAGGATAATGCATTATATCAAAAACCATAACAACAACTTGCATTTATATGCCCCAACTCGATAGGAACATTATCAAACAAAATCTGACATCACTGAGCCACATGAGATATTTGGACAGGTGACCGAAAGCTTGGTCAAAGATGTAGGATTAAAGGAGAGAGTGGCAGAGAGTTTGGGGAGGGGGTGAAATTCTAGAGTCTAGGGCCCAGGCAGCTGAAGGTACGGCCGCCAATGGTGGGGCAATTAAAATCAGGGTTTCGCAAGGGGGCAGAACTGGAGGAGTGCAGAGATCACAGAGGGTCGTCGGGCTGGAGCCCGTTACAGAGATAGGGAGAGACCAAGCGATAAGGGACTTGAAAAAAAAAATTTAAATCAAGGCGTTAGGATATGGTAAGCTGAGTTTTGAATGAGCTTAAACCTTAAATCCAAGTCTTTGTATTGTGCTAAAACATAAACACAGGGATGTAGTGCTGTACAGCATTGTATAAATGCAGCATATTCTGTGCATTTTGACTGTTGTACATGTGCTGGCAGCTTCCTAGGCAAGGCCTTCATTTACTCCACGATTTCAAGTCATATTCACCATTGTTTCTTAAAAGAGATTCAATTGTTTTTGAGCCCGGCAATGTTTGAATTGTTCTCCTTTGTCCCTGAGGAGCTGTGTTGAGTAAGTTCAAAGGTGCTCTATCGAAGATAAATGGTAGTGGAAGTGGGGTGTTGGTGAGTGTAGGTTCGCTTTGAAACCAGAGCCCAGAACATGCAAATCACATACAGTAAGTACCACACGAAACCCAATTCAGCTTACAGGGAAAAGCTGGCCGTCGGGTCCTAGTGCTAGTCAGTCTGTTACAGGGGCACCCAAATGTGCAGTCCACACTTGCTCTCTACAATTCGGAACATTTTTTCCAACAAACTCCCTGGTCTCCATTATTAATTTTAAACAAATAAAGATCTGTTTCAAATAGGATTGCGACCCTTCCCGTTTCGTTTACAGGTAAAATCTTACACCTCACCATTTTTATTTGTTTGAAATAACGTACATTTCTTACGGAATGAAGACTGACAGCACAAACACAGTAGCAGCGACAAAGAAACAAACAAAAAAGTTAATGGGATGGTCCAAAGCCTGGATGAAGCAAAGGTTTTATTATAAGGACATTTTTTGAAAGCAAAAAGGGGGTTAGTGACTAAAGCTGATACATTCACTAGTTTATATGACAAATAATCCAGTCAGTATATAATTATTTTCTTTAAGGATCATATTGCCTGGAGTCTTGTGGTCAGGCGGTAGCACCCCTGCCTCTGGGTCAGAATGCTCTGCGTACCAATCCCACTCCAGGCTTTGTTAGCCACAGGGGAAAAACCCAGCCACAGGGGGGAAAACCCAGCCACTAGCATAGGCAAGCTGGTGTGTATCCCCCAGCCTGGATAAATGGGGGGGGGGAAGAAGAAGAGCGTCTGGCTGTAAAACTTACCCGCTAAATCCAAAAGTGATGGTCGATATGAATGGAGAAGGGTAATCAACCAACATTATGGGGACCCCATGTACCATGGGAAAAGCTGAGAGAGAGGAATTACATTGCCTTTAACATTATTAACAAGGTAATAATTATATATTTTTTAAAACTTAAAGCTCTCTGAAAGACCCAGGCTGGTGTGAGATTGCAGCTGTTTACCCAGTTTTCCACTTCTAGTCTTTTTCCTGTGATCCTGCTACATATATATATAGAATTATAGAATAATTACAACACATTCAGCCCTTCTGTCCATGCTTGCTCTCTCCAAGAGCAACACTGCTAGTCCCACCCTTTCCCCATAGCCCTGCAAATGTTTTGTCTTGAGATAATTATCAATTCCCTTTTGAAAGGTACAATTGAATCTTCCTCCACCACAATTTCAAGTACATTCCAGATCCTAACCACTCGCTGGATAAAAATGTTTTTCCTCATGTTGCCATTGATTCTTTAGCCAATCACTTTAAACCCTGTCCCCAGGCTCACAGCCCTTCCTTCCATTGGAACAGCTTCTCTCTAGCTACTTTGTCCGCCCCTCATGATTTTGAACACCTCAATCAAATCTCCTCTCAACTTTTTCTCTTGGAAGAACAGAGTCACAGAATCACACAGTGCAGAAGAGGCCCTTTGGCCCATCGAGTCTGCACCGACATGTGAGAAACACCTGACCTGCCTACCTAATCCCATTTACCAGCACTTGGCCCATAGTCTAACAGTCCCAGCTTTTCCAGTCTATCCACTTATCTGAAGTCCCTCATCCCGGGAACCATTCCCATAAATCTTTTCTCACCCCCTCTACTGCTTTCACATCCTTCCTGAAGTGTGGTGCTCAGAATTGAACACTTTTTTATTCATTTATGGGATATGGGTATCGCTGGCTAGGCCAGCAATTTTTGCCCATCCCTAATTGCCCTTGAGAAGGTGGTGGTGCAGCTGGCTTCTTGAACTGCTGCAGTCCATGTGGTGTAGGTACACCCAGAGTACTGTTAGGGAAGGCGTTCCAGGAATTTGACCCAGCAACAGTGAAGGAACGGCGATATATTTCCAAGTCAGGATGGTGAGTGGCTTGGCGGGGAACTTCCAGGTGGTGGTGTTCCATGTGTCTGCTGCCCTTGTCCTAGATGGTAGCAGTCGTGGGTTTGGAAGGTGCTGTCTAAAGATCCTTGGTGGGTCACTGCAGTGCATCTTGTAGTTGGTACACACTGCTGCCACTGTGCGTTGATGGCGGAGGGAGTGAATGTTTGTGGAAGGGGTGCCAATCAAGCGAACTGCTTTGTCCTGGATGATGTCAAGCTCCTTGAGTGTTGTTGGAGCTGCACTTATCGGCAAATAGGGATACTCCAGTTGAGGCCAAACAAGTGTTTTATTAAGGTTCACTATAACTTACTTGCTTTTGTACTCTCTTTTATTTATAAAGCCCAGGATCCCATATGCTTTATTAACTATTTTCTCAACCTGCCCTGCCACCTTCAACAATTAGTGCAGTTACCCCCAGGTCCCTCTGATCCTGCATCTGTTTTAGAATTGTATCTTTTATATTGTCTTCCCTCATTCTTCCTACTAAAATATATCACTTTGTACATTTCTGCATTAAATTTCATCTGCCACACGTCCACCATACCACCTGTCAGTCTATGTCCTCCAGAGGTTTTTCACTATCCTCCTCCCACTTCACAGTGCTTCCACATTTGGTGTCATCGGAAAGTCATTAATAAAGATCGAGAAGTGCAGGAATCCTAACAGTAACCCCATGGGGGAACCCCAGACAGCCCCCAGTCTGAAAAACAGCTGTTCACCACTACTCTCTGTCTCCTGTCATTCAACCAACTTTGGATCCATACTGATACTGTCCCTTTCATTCCATGGGCTTTGACTTTGTGCCAAGCTTGTTATGTGGCACTTTATCAAATGCCTTTTGGAAGTCCATGTACACCAATATGTGTTTAGATATTGGCTGAGGATATATGTGATGCATCCATGACCGATTATAGCCAGGTGACACTCATGAACTTACATACTTAATATACATAGCAACAAAACAGAAAATGGAGAGCAGAGGTTAAAGGTAGTTGCTTACATTGGCAACTGGTGGGATGCAGTGCTCCACAAGGATCAAATCTGAAAACATTGTTGTTCACCACTTACATCAATGATTTGGACTTGGGATTTAGAAGTACAATTTCAAAATGTGCAGATGAAAGTGAAAAAATGCAAGAAGGCTTTAATAAATTTGCAGAACAGGCATGTAATTGGCCAATGAACTGCAACATAGATAGCATGAGGTGATACATTTTGGTAGGAAGCATAAGGAGACCCAATACTCCTTGGAAAATAAGTCTCTAAATTGGATAAAGGAATAGAGAAATCTAGGAATACCAATACACAAACCATTAAAAGTAATGGGTGCCGGTTAATAAGGCCATAAAAAAGCAAATGAAGCACTGAGCTTATTTCTAGAGGAATAGAGTTGAAAAGCAGATAAATTATTTAAACTTGTGTACAACCTTGGTTACACCACACTTGGAGTATTTTAAACAATTCTGGCCCCATATTATAAAAAGGATATAGAGGTACTGGAGAAGGAACAAACATGATTTACTAGAGTTATCCCAGAACCTCAAGGTTATAGCTATCAAGAAAGTTTGAACAGGCTGGGGAGGAGTAGACAGATATAGGTCTTTAAGATTATGAAAGCTTTTGCCAAGATAGAAGAAGGGAAGATGGTTCTGCTTGTGGGTGAGACCTGAACTAGGCCCTATGAATATAAGATTATCACTAGTAAGTGAAATAGAGAATTCTAGAGAAACATCTTTCTCCAGAGAGTGGTGAATGTGAAACTCGTTACCACAAGGAGTAGTTGAGGTGAATGGTGTAGATACATTTAAGGGGAAGATGGATCATCACATGAATGAGAGAGGAATAGAAGGACATATTGATGGGCTTAGACAAAGAGGAATACGATGAGGCTGTTGGAGCACACATAGCTGCATGCATGCATCTATTGAGCCTGTTCCTTTACTGTAAATATTATGTAATACTTTATAATATTTGGAGGTTCTGTGGTTTGCACAGTGTAGGAGCCTTCAGAAGAGAATGTGGAAGAAAATTGGGAGGAAAATACACTCTGGACTTTAACATAAACATAAATAAATATATGCAGTTTAGAAATCAAGTGACGAAATTGAGTCAACTGATAGTGACACTAGGACCCAGGTGCAGTGAGTTGTGTAATTTGGCCCGTTTGTACAATATTTTGCAGAATAAAACCACATCCTTTGGGGCCAGACGCCCCTGAGAGGAGAGCGAAGAGCTTGTTTTGCTCAGTGCAGGAACACTTTGATATGCAAAATCTTTAAGACGCACATTTAATTGCAGTGTTTTAGTGCTTACTGACCAATATTTTAATAATTATAACAGGTCCCACATTACATTAAGTTCAAAGTATTAAAACACTCCTGGGTTAATTTTTGCAAACTGAAGTGTTTTTTTTAAAGATCCAAGATAAATAGGCACATTCGAATCTTAGATTCTTGTTCATTGGCTGGTTTAATGAAAAAAACTTTCCACCTGTGGTTTTTGGTTCTGAGCAGTTCCTGATTGGTGCAGAACAATGACACCTTGCATTTATCTAGTGCCTTAATTAGTAAAACATCCCAAGGCACTTCATAGGAGCATTATCACAGATCTGTTAGTTCTAAATTTGCTGCTGTGCTTGCACACAGAAAACCATTCACTGCAGTTCAAAGTCATTAATTATGAAGTGCTTGAAGTTGTTTACCAGAGATGTGATAGTGCAGTATAAATACAAGACTTTCTGCCATTGTCTCATGTCTCTAAAATGGAAGAGAAGCGTTTGCTCGTAAAACAAAACAAAAAGGACAACTTGCATTTATATAGCACTTTTCACAATCTCATGATGTGCCAAAGTGCTTGACAGCCAATGAAGTCCTTTTGAAGTGTTGACGCTTTAAGAAAGTGGCAGCTAATTTGTGCACGGGAAGCTACCACAAACAGCAATATGATAATAACCAGATCAACTTGGTGTCCGGTGAACTGCTGCCAGATTTGCAGACATAGCCTCTGATGGTAAATGTCTCCAGATAGTAAGTGGCCTGAGAGGACAGGGCAATAGATTTCTCCATCAATAAATATCGAAATGAGATCTGATTAACTAGTAACTTACCCCGTTGATGCGTGGGATCCTTCTGGCGCATAAACTAACTCCCATATCACTACCCAACAACGGTTACTACTTTTCGAAAAGTAATCCCCCAATGGGATATAAATACAAAATTTCCCTAAAAAATGTCACTGAAAAGTCCCCAGAACTGGTTCCAGTCTGTCCTCTCACTCAGGCAAGGAGGGAGGGTCAATGACTCAGACTGTCATGAATTGAGAATTAAAGAATAATTTCTATAGCATCTTTCACATCCCTGGGATTTCACAATATACTTTACAGACAACACGTTACTTTTAAAGACATAGTCAATGTTATTCTATCAGAAAACCTAGCAAACCAGTTTCCACAGAACAAGGTCCCAAAAACAGCGATGTGATAATAAAATAATCTGCTTAGAGAATGTTAGTTGATGAATGAATATTGTCCAGGATGCATGAGAGAGAACTTCCTCTGTTCTTCTTCAGATAGCACCATGGGATCTTATACAGGAAAGGCAGCATCTCCGATGGTGCAACACTCTGTCGGTACTGCATTGTCATCCTAGATTATGGGATTAAGTCTCTTGGGAGCATTGAATCACTGATCTTGTGACTTAGAGTCAAGAGTGCTACCCATTGATCCACCACATAACATCCAATCAGTGTGAACATAATCGGATGGTGTGATGTGACACACACATTGGTGCTTCTGAACCAGCACATAATATTACAATAATACATTGCGATAATTCTCAACTTTATGCAATAGTGTAAAATGAGTGAAAAATGAGATGGCAGCCTTATTTTTAACTCTATCAACATCAGCAACAAACAATTACTTGTATTTACCTAGTGCCTTTAACATAAAACACCCCAAGGTGCTTCCCAGGAGCATAACTTGAAACTGAGCCATATAAGGACAGACGACAAAAAGCTTGGTCAAGAGACGTGGGTACGTCTAGGGAAGAAATTCCTGAGTTTAGGACCCAGGCAGCTGAAGACATAATCACCATTGTTGAGGCAAAGGAATTGGAGGATGCACCATAGGCCTGAATTGGAGCAACACAGGGATCTAGGAGGGTTGTAGAGCTGAGAGAGGTTCCAGAGACAGGGAGGGTGAGGGCATGGAGGGATTTGAAAACAAGCATGAAAATTTTTAATTTGAAGTGTTGCACAACCAAGAGCCAATGTTATGTTCGCCAGTAAAGGTCTGATGGGTAAATGGGACTTGGTGCAAGTTAGGATATGGCCAGCAAAGTTTCAGATTGGCTCATGGTTATAGAATATGGGTGGCCAGTTAGGTCAGTATTGCGATGGATGAGTCTAGAGATAACAATTGCATGATGACTGTTCAGCCCTTTATGAGCTGAGGGAGGATAAGGGATGGGAGAAGTTACGGAGTCTGAAGTAGGTGGTCTTAGTTGGTCGTGATATGTGGTCAGAATCTGAGTTCAACTGGGACACCAAGCTTATAGGGTTCACGACAGGCAAAGATGAAGTCTTTGCTGCTATGATCCTTAGTTACATTTGCAAGTTTAAGTCCAGTGTTGCTACAGACTGTATAAAAAACTCCTGTCAGGAAGCAGAAACATGAGCAAAATATAAAACCAGCTTTAGCAAAAAATCTGCAAATGTTGATAGAGGTGAGAATATCACCTCATTGTCTCTCTCTCTTTCTCTCTCTTTCTCTCTCTGTTCTTAGTAAACAGGAATATTACTAATGCTACAGATAAAACACTCAGTGGGTGAGTTAGGAGCTGCCTGTAATTCACAATGAGTCATCAGTCTGATTGTGGCATGTTTGGTTACTGTAAAGTAGACAGCAGAAGCAATGTAACACGCAAAATGTGGTTTCCGTGGCCTGTCTACGACATTGGTCATGTTAGTCACTCTGCTGCATCAGATTGTGCGTATCACCACACCAGCATCAGGTGAGGTTGTGAAACACCACTTCCTATAGACCCAGGAGCTAAACACTTAAGAAATTCAATTAAATTGTACTGACAATCAATTTCACATGATTCCTTGAATTAAGTACTTACTGCAAGAAAAGAAAGAGCCTTTATTTATTTATTGTCTTCCACATTCTCAAGGCACCCGTAACCTACGTGTTCATTGATGCACATTGCCTCCTAGTCTTCGAACACCTCCACTTTAAAATTCTCATCCTTGTGTTCAATTCCCTCCATGGGGTCACCTCTCCCTATCTCTGTATCCTCCAGCCCTACAACTCTCTGAGGCCTCTACACTCCTCCAATTCATCGCTCAACCATTAGCAATCTGTCTTTTGCTGCTTGAACCGTGAGCTTTGAACTCTGTCCCTAAACCTCTCCACTCCCCTCTCCCTCCCCTTGAAACGTACCTCGCTGTATCCTAAAGTCTCCTTAAGTGTTTCACGGCTAAATTTTGTTTAATAAACACTTCTGTGAAGTGCCTTGGGATATACGATGCTATATAAACGCAAGCTGTTGTTTTAAAAAACTTTATAGCCAATGAAATACTTTTCAAATGTAGCCACTGTGCCAAACAGAGGAAGAAAAATATTAAATTACTTAACACAAAGATAGATAGGAAAGTAAGTTGTCAAGAGGCCATAAAGAGTCTATGAAGGGATTTGGATTGGTTAAACGAGTGAGCAAATATTTGTCAGAAATTTGGAAAGTGAAACCTTGTCCACTTTGGCAGGAAGATTAGAAAAGCCGTTTATAAGCAAGCAGAGAGGCAGAGAAAGGGGGAAGAGAACAACATAGTGGAAGGACGAGAGGGTGGAAGACAGGAGCAGTTAAGTGACAAAGTGAGTGATGGTGCAAGGCAAAAGGAGATGATAGTGGAACAAGTGAAGAAACAGAAAGATGGATCTAAAGGACATGTGAGCTGAAGTTATGATCTAAAGTTGTTGGACTCAATAATAAAAATTGGAAGATAATTAAAAAATGGAAGAAGAGTCATAAAAGCAAAAAAGCTGCGGATGCTGGAAATCCAAAACAAAAACAGAAACAGAAATACCTGGAAAAACTCAGCAGGTCTGGCAGCATCGGAGGAGGAGAGCACAGTTGACGTTTCGAGGCGTCGTGACCCTTCAACAGAACTAAGTGAAAATAGGAAAGGGGTGAAATATAAGATGGTTTAAGGGTGGGGGGGGGGTGGGGTTTGTTAGGACAAGCAGCCAGTAATAGGTGGAGATAACCAAAAGCTGTCACAGACAAAAGAACAAAGAGGTGTTGAAGGTGGTGATATTATCCAAAGGAATGTGCTAATTAAGAGTAGAAGACAGGACAGATAAGGTACAGATAGCTCTAGTGGGGGTGGGGGAATACTAAAAGGTAGAAATAACCAATGGGTGGAAATACATTTAAAAATAATGGAAATAGGAGGGAAAAGAAAAATCTATATAAATTATTGGAAAAAACAAAAAGGAGGGGGAAGAAACGGGAAGGGGGTGGGGATGGAAGAGAGAGTTCAAGATCTAAAATTGTTGAACTCAATATTCAGTCCGGAAGGCTGTAAAGTGCCTAGTCGGAAGATGAGGTTCTGTTCCTCCAGTTTGCGTTGAGCTTCACTGGAACAATGCAGCAGGCCAAGGACGGACATATGGGCAAGAGAGCTGGGTGGAGTGTTGAAATGGCAAGCGACAGGGAGGTCTGGGTAATGCTTGCGGACAGACCGAAGGTGTTCTGCAAAGCGGTCACCCAATCTGCGTTTGGTCTCTCCAATGACAAAGAGTCATGTTGGACTCAAAATGTTAACTCTGTTTCTCTCTCCACAGATGCTGCCAGATCTGCTGAGTTTTTCCAGCATTTTCTGTTTTCATTTCAGATCTTCAGCATCTGCAGTATTTTGCTTTTATTGTTGAATTCAATGTTGAGTCCAGAAGGTTGTAAAGCGCCTAATTGAAAGATGAGGTGCTGTTCCTCAGACAACTGGTTAAGCTGGTGTCAGTAATGCTGGGCTCCACTATGTAATACAAAAGTACAAGGAGAGGGGAAGGTAACTTCACTATAACTGTCCGCTGGAACCAGACAGATCTGTGACGTTTGATATTTTTCTGGGTCCATTGCACAAAACCCGTGACACTGTCACTGCTGTCAGTTCCTAGATGCAGGGAATTTGTGCAACTGACTGCAGCTTTGATTGCAACACACACAGGACTTGCTGCCCATAAGGGCAGGCAGCAGCTATGGAGGAACAGAATTCAGTTGCTCAACATTTTCAACTCTTTCTCAGGACATCAGACCACTGCACTAAAGGAAGCCACTCCGCACATCATGCCTCTGCTGTCTCTCTGAAAGAGCTATCTAATTAGTACCCCCCTCCCCCCCACTCCCACCTCACTCTTTCAGAGAACCTGCAAAGTATTTCTCCAATCCTCTACATGACAGTTGTTTCCACCACCCGCTCGGGCAGCACGTTCCAGATCATAACAACAGCTGCAAAAAAAAGCCTCCTCATCTTCTCTCTGGTTCTTTTGCCAATTATCTTCAATCTGTGTCCTCTGGTTACTGACCCTCCTGCCAGTGGAAACAGTTTCTTCTTATCTACTGTAACAAAAATGTTCAATTTTGAACATCTCATTGAGCATAGTCAAGTCCTTTTTCTTTATTCTTTCATGGGGTGTGGGCGACACTGACACGGCCAGCATATGTTGCCCGTCCCTAATTGCCCTCGAACTGAATGGCTCACTAGGCCATTTCAGAGGGCAGTTAAGAGTCAACTACATTGCTGTGGATCTGGAGTCACATGTGGGTCAAACTGGTTAAGGACGGCAGATTTCCTTCCCTAAAGGACATTAGTGAACCAGGAGGGTTTTTAACAACAATCAATAATAGTTTCATGGTCACCATTACTGAGACTAACTTTACATTCCAGATTTAAGTAATTGAATTTAAATTCCATCAGCTGCTGTGGTGGGATTTGAATCTGTGTCCCTTGGGCATTAGCCTGGATCTCTGGGTTACTAGTCCAGTGACATTACCACTATGTCCTTAAATTCCTTAGCTGGCAAGGTTGCCAACTGTGATTTCAAATACTCTTGGAGGTTTCATCACAGGAGCTCCCATTCCAATCGCCCCCAACCCTGCCCAAAAATATGTCTACCCAGCAACCAGTTTTAGCAAGTCTCAACAGCTTTTATATTGAGCAAGTCCATACAAGGCTTGTGCTTCTGGGAGGCGGCAGGTGTGACTCTGAGTGCAATGTTACATCAGTTAAAGGTACTGAGACGTTTCAGGAGAGTCAGGTCATTTAGAGTTTAACTAACAAGAGCCACATCAAAGCACATTAATTGTGGCAAAAAAGCTTCTTTAAGGAGAACATTGAGAACACTTTTTCACAGGTTGTAAGACCATAAGACGTAGGAGCAGAAGTAGGCCATTCGGCCCATCGAGTCTGCTCTGCCATAATCCACAGCTCCACTTTCCTGCCTTTTCCCCATAACCCTTGATTCCCTTCTTGTTTAAAAATCTGTCCATCTCCGCCTTGAATTTATTTAACAGCCCAACTTCTACAGCCCTCTGCGGTAAAGAATTCCACAGATTAACCACCCTCTGAGAGAAGAAATACCACCTCATCTCTGTTTTAAATGGGTGACCCCTGACTCTGAGATTATGCCCTCTGGCCCTAGTCTCTCCCACAAGGGGAAACAACCTCTCAGCATCTACCCTGTCAAGCCCCTTAAGGATATTATATGTTTCAATAAGGTCGCCTCTCATTCTTCTAAACTCCAATGAGCACAGGCCCAACCTACTCAACCTCTCTTTGTAAGAAAATCCCTTCATACCCAGGATCAACCTAGTGAACCTTCTCTGGACAGCCTCCAATGCCAGTATATCTTTCCTTAGATAAGGGGACCAAAATAAGGTGTGGTCTAACTAATGCCTTGTATAGTTTTAGCAAGACTTCCTTATTTTTATACTCCATTCCCTTTGAAATAAAGGCCAACATTCCATTTGCCTTCCCTATTACTTGTTGAACTTTTTGGTATTCATGCACAAGGACTCCCAAATCCCTCTGTGCTGCAGCTTTCTGCAGTCTTTCTCCATGTGAATAATATTCAGCTCCTCTATTCTTCCTTCCAAAATGCATAACCTCACATTTTCCCACATTATATTCTATCTGCCACTTTTTTGCCCACTCATTTAACCTGTCTATATCCCTCTGTAGACACCTTGTGTCATCCTCAACACTTGCCTTCCCACCTATTTTTGTATCATCCGCAAATTTGGTGATAGTACATTCACTTCCCTCATCTAAAGTCATTAATATATATTGTAAATAATTGAGGCCCCAGTACTGATCCCTGTGGCACTCCACTAGTTACAGGTTACCATCCTGAAAATGTCCCCCTTATCCCAACTCTCTGCCTTCTATTAGTTAGCCAATCCTTTATCCATGCTAATATACTACCTCCAATACCATGGGCTCTTATCTTATTAAGTAGCCTTATGTGCGGTATCTTATCAAATGCCTTTTGAAAATCCAAATATATTATATCCACTGGTTCCCCTTTATCTATCCTGCTTGTTACCTTCTCACAGAATTCTAATAAATTTGTCAGGTATGATTTCCCCTTCATGAAGCCATCCTGACTCTGCTTGATTAGAACAAGAATAAAGAAAAGTACAGCACAGGAACAGGCCCTTCGGCCCTCCAAGCCTGCGCCGATCATATTGCCTGTCAACTAAAACATTTTGCACTTCTGGGGTCCGTATCCCTCTATTCCTATCCTATTCATGTATTTGTCAAGCTGCCTCTTAAACACCACTATCGTACCTGCTTCCACCACCTCCTCTGGCAGCGAATTCCAGACATTCACAACCCTCTGTGTAAAAAACTTGCCCCGCACATCTCCTCTATAGTTTTCTCCTCTCACCTTAAATCTATGTCCCCTAGTAATTGACTCTTCCACCCTGGGAAAAAGCTTCTGACTATCTACTCTGTCCATGCCACTCATAATTTTGTAAACTTCTATCAAGTCGCCCCTCAATCTCCGTCACTCTAGTGAGAACAATCCGAGTTTCTCCAACCTCTCCTCATAGCTAATAACCTCCAGACCAGGCAGCATCCTGGTAAACCTCCTCTGCATCCTCTCCAACGCCTCCATAGCCTTCTGGTAATGTGGCGACCAGAATTGCACGCAATAATCCAAGTGTGGCCTAACCAAGGTTCTATACAGCTGCAGCATGACTTCCCAGCTTTTATACTCAATACCCCTGCCAATGAAGGCAAGCATGCCATATGCCTTCCTGACTACCTTATCCACCTGCGTTGCCACTTTCAGTGACCCGTGGACCTGTACGCCCAGATCCCTCTGCCTGTCGATGCACTTAAGGGTTCTGCCATTTACTGTATAATTCCTGCCTGTATTAGACCTTCCAAAATGCATTACCTCGCATTTGTCCGGATTAAACTCCATCTGCCATTTCTCCGCCCAAGTCTCCAACCGATCTATATCCCGTTGTATCCTTTGACAATCCTCTTCACTATCTGCAACTCCTCCAACCTTAGTGCTTAGTGTCATCTGCAAACTTACTAATTAGCCCAGTTACATTTTCCTCCAAATCATTTATGTATACTACAGCAGCAAAGGTCCCAGCACTGATCCCTGCGGAACACCACTAGTCACAGCTCTCCATTCAGAAAGGCACCCTTCCACTGCTACCCTCTGTCTTCTATGACCAAGCCAATTCTGTATCCATCTTGCCAGCTCACCTCTGATCCTGTGCATCTTTGCCTTCTGTACCAGTCTGCCATGAGGGACCTTGTCAAAGGCCTTACTGAAATCCATGTATATAACATCCACTGCCCTTCCATTGTCGATTAGATTATGTAATTCTAAATGCTCTGCTATTACGTCCTTTATAATAGACTCTAACATAAAAGTAATCATTATGGCAGCCAAGGAGCTGAAAACATTGCTCATTCCTAGACTCCCCATTTTAAATCCCAATACCATCAATTTGTAGCCAATCTACATGACAATTCCAATTAGCCACACTGCAAGATATTCCCCTAATCTGATATCAGTCAATACAAGGAAAGATAAAAGGAATGCTTGCATTTAGATAGAACCGTTCACCACCTCACGACGTCCTGAAGTGCTTTATGGCCAATGAAGTGGAGTCACTGTTGTAGTATAAGAAATACAGTATCCAATTTGCACACAGCAAGCTCCCACAAACAGCAATGTGATAATGACCAGATAATCTGTTTCAATTATATTGGTTCAGGGATCAATATTGGCTCAGACACCAGGGATAACTCCCCCTTGCTCTTCTTCGAAATAATGCCATGAAATCTTTCACATTTTTTTCTTTGTTATTCTTTCATGAGATGTGGGTGTCACTGGCAAGACCAGCATTTGTTGCCCATCCCCAATTTCCCTTGAACTGAGTGATTTGTTCGGCCATTTCAGAGGGCAGTTAAGAGTCAACCACATTGCTGTGAACCTGGAGTCACATATAGGCCAGACTGGGTAAGGATGGCAGATTTCCTTCCCTAAAGGGCATTTGTGAACCAGATGGGTTTTTACAATAACTGATGATAGTTTCATGGTCACCATTACTGAGACTAGCTCCAAATTCCAGATTTATGCATTGAATTCAAATTCCACCAGCTGCCATGGCGGGATTTTGTCTCAGGGCATTAGCCTGGGCCTCTGGATTACTAGTTACCACTGCGCCACCATCTCCCCTCCCTACACCCACCTGAGAAGGCAGACGGGACCTCCGTTTAATGTTATCCAAAATACTGCACCTCCGATACTAACACTCCCTCAGTACTGCACTGGAATGTCAGCCTGGATTTTGGGTTGGCTGTAGGGGGGCAAATTGCCTCAGTGCTGCTGCACCAACAAATGGTGAAGGCCCTCGGTTTGTGCTGCTCATTGACTGGGTCCAAAGTGCGCTTAAGACTGTACTCCTACCACTGGTGCCTGGCATGCCAATCTGATAAAACTAGTTCCAGAACAAAATAATAATTTTTAACAAAATGTTAAAAAAAATATTGCAGATGATGGAAATACAAAGAAAAACCGAAGAAGCTAGAAATACTCAGCTGGTCAGACAACTTCTATGAAGAAACAGAAGGCAGACAGTCAATGTTTTGGATCTAAAGACCCTCAGTTAATCCACATTTATTGTGGTTGGCGATATTGCTGGAGGTTTCATGATGTGACCTTAAACGCCCTGTACAGTTCTACAACTTTCTTTTCTCATCTTCAATCTTTTTCTAACTAAAAAGTGTTCAAACAGAGTGAATGAAACACACTTTATTTTTAATGCCCCCATGATGTCTCCCTTGGGTGTTGCTTACAACAGTGTCCAGGAGCTTAATCTTTATTTCCCACAGAGTCTAGGATAGTCCTGGAGGGTTGGCAACTCTACTCTTCAGACCTTGGGCCTGACAGACTTCTGTTTCCCCACAGATACTGCCTGAGCATTTTGAACTATTTCCTGTCTTTGTTACCAAACTAAACTTGTTACCAACATACAAGCAATAATAGACCGGAAAAGAGGCTCCAGTCCACCCAGCCTGTCCCACACAATTGTCAAACCTTGTGAATGACAATATATATGCTCTCCACCCTGCCCCGAAACTACCTGATCTCCTGGGAGTGGTGAAAAACCCAGACAAAAAAGTCTACTGGTGTGGTGGTGGGGGGGCGGTGGGGGGAAGAAATTTAGGAGATTTCTTTCTGACTCTGTTAGGTGATCAAAATTGGTCCAGGAAATCGCTCTGGCCCTGTCAATTCCCGGCCATACCTACCTTTTGTACGAAGTGATCTTTGCACCAGGTCAGAAACAGGATCGGCCCTCACTTAAGGGAATTCAGTGAATCGGTGTCAACCAAATGAGATGACAGTCTATCCCACGGGCCAGGAAGAGAAATACCTCCTGATGTCGAACATAGATCTGGCCCGGTATAAATCAAAATGTGACCCCCTAGTTCTATCTAATCTGCTTCATTGGAACATAAATTCAACTGGAACACAATCCACTCCCTACCTCATCTTTAGGAAGGATGTGGAGACTTCAGAGAAGGTGCAGAAAAGATCCCTGAGAATGATTCCAGGGATACGGGACCTCAGTTATGTGGAGAGGCTGGGGCTATCCTCCTTGGAGAGGAGAAGGTTTAGAAGGGATTTGATAGAGGTGCTCATAATCATTAGGGGCCAGGATAGAGAGAAATGGCTCTTATTGAGGCAGAGGGGCCAATAGCCAGAGGTCACCGATTTTAACATGATTGACAAAAGACCCAAGGGTGACATAAGGAAAATCTTCTGGGAGCTGGCACAGACATGACAAGCCAAATGAGCTCCTTCCGTGCTGTAACCATTCTATGATTCTTTTTTACACAGCGACTGCTTAAAGGGTGGTGGAGGCAGACTGAATAATGCGATGTAAAGGGAAATGGATAAGGACCCAAAGGGAAAAAAAGCTGCAGGGCTAGAGGGAAACGGGCAGGGGAGTGGGACTCGCTATATCGCACTTGCAGAGAGCTGACACAGGTATGAGGGACTGAATGGCCTCCTCCTATGCTGTAACCATTCTATGATTCTCTGATTCTGTTCCCTTTTGTTAGGTTCATAATGACAAACTGATTGAAAGCACATAGGCCTTCGCAAACAGAGTAAGTTTACTTCGGGAGCTGCTGCTTCTGGTTTACCACCAAACCCAAAACCAAAACAGCTCTGGCTGTTGTCCCTTGCAGGAAAGTGGGTGTATGGGTGGGTGGGTGGATGGGGGGGTGGTGGTGGGTGTGTGTGTGGTGGGAACTTGGCTGGGAGGAGGAAAGGGCCTAGTCACAATATCCCTTGTGACGTTGGTTTCTGCCAATGCACATAGTCCAGGATCACATTAGAATAGTAACTGTTTGTGTGAAGTGCGCAAGGCCAACAGCGCCGGAGGAATGGGACCACGGCAAGTAGTCAACACCTTCATAGGAGGGGAGAAAAGAACAAACAATCTTGCATTTATGTAGTGCCTTTCATGGCATCCCATTGTACTTCACAGCCAATGAAGTGTAAATGATGTAAGAAAAATAGCAGGCAATGACTCTAGACAAGGTCAACAACAACAAGGTTGTATTTATATAACACCTTTAAAGTCATGAAATGTCCCAAGCTGTGTACAGGAGTGTTATAAACCAAAATATGATACTGAGCCATCAGGAGGTATTAAGTCAGATACCCAAAAGCTTTGGTCAAAGAGGTGGGTATTAAAGAGTGTCTTAAGGAGGAAAGAGAGGTGGAGAGGTTGGGGTCTAGGCAACTGAGAGCACGGCCACCAATAGTGCAGCAATTAAAATCAGGGAATGCTCAAAAGGCCAGAATCCGGGGAGCGCAGCTATCTTGGAGGCTTGTGGGGCTGGAGGAGATTACAGAGATAGGAGGTTGAGGCCATGGAGGGATTTAAAAACAAGGATGTGAATTTTAAAATCAACGCCTTGTTTGACCGGAAGCCAGTGTAAGTAAGCAAGTACAAACTGCTCACAAACAGGTCCCACCTAAAGCCATGAGGTAACACTAGATAATCTATGTTAATGATGTTGGTTGAGGGATATTATATTGGCTTGGGTACTGGGGATATCTCCCCTGCTCTTCGTTGAAATAGTGGCCGTGGAATCTTTTACATAATCTGAGAGGGCAGATGGAGCCACAGTTTAAAGTCTCATATGAAAGTGGGCACCTCTGACAGTGCAGCACTCTCTTAGTACTGTACTGGGGAGTGCTAGCTTAGATTCTGTGCCTCTGGAGTGGGACATGGATCCATAATCCTTCTAAATCACAATTAGTGTTTCCCACTCAGCCACGGCTGCTTTTGCTGTTGGCAACTACTGTACATACCCCACTGATTGGAAGCTGTTACACTTTGCTTGACAGGCAGTGTGAGTGGCAGTCAGCAGCGCTCTTATTTGTCTCTTTCAGACTCACAGCACATGCAAACTGGTAGGTAATTCAACACCAGCCAGGCCCCTGAACTCAGTGAACCAGATCAGGGTCAGAGGTGAGTGAAAATGCTGAGTATGCACATTCAGTTCAGATCCAGATGTCTGAGAACTGCATTGAATCCTCCCACTGTAAATACATAATGTACTACTCAGCACAAAGAAGCAGATGGAACTGGTTATAGAAACACTTTAACCCTTTGGGTACTGCAATAAGAAAAAGTGGATTTGATTTTATAATGTGTGTTATCAGATCCCCCAGAACCATCTCAAAGCATTAGGCACACGCTGTCAGGTGACAAGCTATCAGCTACCTGGGTAACACTCTTGCCCCTATTAAGACAGAAAGTTGTGGGTCAAAGCCCCACTCAAGAGATATGAGCACAAAATCCAGGCGGATAGTTCAGATGAAGTGTTAAAACCGAGGCCTCGCCTGTCCGCTCAGGTGGATGTAAAAGATCCCATGGCGCTATTTCGAAGAAGTGCTGTAGAGTCCTCCACAGTGTCCTGGCCAATATTTATCACTCAACCAATACCAGAAACAGCACTTGATCTGGTCATTATCGCATTGCTAATTGTGGAATCTTGCTGTGTGTAAATGGTGACCACGATTCCCTACATTACTGTTAATGTTGCAAATCCATTGATAATTAAATGCAAACTCTAGTTGTAAGTGAGAGCAGATATTACTAATTGGGGAAATGTCAAGGCATTATTCTTAAATATATATAAGAACTGGTTTCCACCTGGGACTGGAGTGAATAGAAGGAAAAGGGAGTCTGCACCCATGATATGTGCGTTTTGTGAATAAATCTATGTTAAAAAAAGACTGGCTCCAGCTCCTTCCTTGGTTGAATGTGCATTGATGTAACAGTGACAACAGTGATTACTTTGTTGGCTGCAAAGTGCTTTGGGATGTCCTGAGGTTGGGAAAGGGGCTATATAAATGCAAGTTCTTTCCTTTCCTTTGTGATGCACTGACTGTTACCTTGTGGATAAGACGCCAGCAATGAGATGGTTAATCTTTTTCTAGCGGTTTTGGGTGAGGGAGGGTTGATAGCTAGGACACTCCCTTCTCTTCAGATAATACAATGGGATCTTCAATGTCCATTTGAATAGGCGTGTGGAACTTTGCTTCAAAGTCTCATCCAAAGGACTACTGCTCTGACAATGCAGCACTCCCTCAGTACTGCATTGGTGCACCAGCCTAGATTATGTGCTTCGAGAGTGGATCTCAAACTCTCAACAATTCAAGGCCCTGGGCACAGTGACTGGACAGGCCTAACTTTGTGATATTGCACTGAACAACATCCTCTCTCATGGCATCAATTTGACTTTGGGAGCGAGTCTAAAGCAGGGGATACTGTATATCGGATCAGGCACCACTGATACAAACACTGTCAAAAACCATCCTTTCTAATTTGCTGCCCCAAAACTATTTTCGTAGCGTTATCTGTTCAGTTTTGATCTTGCCTCCAGTTGGGCTTGGCATTGCATCAACATTTTAAAAGTTTCAGGATAATTTTACATGCAGTTAGTGAAAGTAAATGCATCCCATGGTGTTTCTGCAGCCAAGTGGCGAATATCCTGTTTTCCAACTCTGGACCTTGTTTCATCAACTCCCAAGGCTAGGGACTGAGCATTAGTTAATATACATTGGCACCAGTCTTGCTACATCTGTCGTAATGAGGGTTCATTGACTTTCTGAAAGATCTTCGTTCAAAACTCGGTGGCACATGAGATGTTATGTGAGAGCAGCAGACAGTTGGTGAGCGATGAAGAGGTTTCTGCCCATTTGATTGGCAGCTGATAACACCTTCACTGGATTGCACATGGCTCAGTTTCATACACGTGTTCCCATGGGTAGAACAGTACCTCTAATGTTAGTATTTATAACAAGAGCGAGTGTACACCAGGCAGATACAGATTAAATGGGTGCATGCTACAGAAATATAGATTTTAACCGCTCCTGCTTAAAAAGAAACAACTTGCATTTATCTAGCACCCTTTTCATCCTCAGGACATCCCAAGGTGGCTTGCAGCCAATTAATTTATCTTTGAAAAAAAAGAAAAACCTGCATTTATATAGCACCTTCCACAACCTCAGGACATCTCAAAGCTCTTTACGACCAATTAATTTAGATGATTTGCAGCATGGCTCACTTACGTTTGCTAGAACTAACATATATTCATACGCTGGGACCTGTCCTCTGCAGACAAACGGAACATGTCCAGGCATTACTTTTTTTTTTGAATTAAACAAAAGCCTGGGGGCAATAGTTCCCTGTTGGATTCTCCATGCCAACACCTAGACCAATCAGAGCCTACTTGCCAACCAATCAGTACTCTTCTTTCATGCTGTTCCCTTTGAAATTTGGCATTCTTGTGTGTGTCCTGATGAGCGCAAGATGAAAAGCTTTGACAGTGTCTTTCTTTTTCCAGCAAAACCAATGAAATTCTTTTTGAAGCGTCCTTATATAGGCAAATGTGACAGCCATTTTGCGTACAGTAAGATCCCACAACCAGTAACCAAGCTCTAATCCCACATCATCTGTTTTGGTGACTGCCACAAACAGATACTGGATATGGCCAGTGTTGTGTCTACCATTTTCAGATCTCTTCCTGTCTCTTCCCCGGCTAATCTGATGAATTTCAAAGACTAGTTGCTCTCTGTATTTGGGCATAACATGCTTTCGGTGTTCAATTTCTAACAGCTGTCTCTCTGCACCTGCAGAAACTCTGATGCTGAACTATACTACCAGCAAGAAACAGGAGACCACTAAGCCAGTTAATTAAAGCATCTCCTGCAGTCAACTCCCAGACAGAGACATGAGAATACGATTTAATGTGCCTATTTCATGCAGCTTGCTAACCTGAATTGGCTTCTGGTCTGGCAACACCTCGATTTCAAAATTCTGAACATCATTCTCAAGTCCATCCATCTGTCTATCTCTATAACCTCCTCCAGCCCTTCCAAGGTCTCTGCATTCCTCCAATTCTGGTTTCTTGCACTTCCCCAATTTTAATCACTTCACCAGTGACTTCAGGTGCCTAGACCCTAAGCTCTGGACCTTCCTCTCTAAACCTCTTTATTTTTCCTCCCTTACATAAGTGGAGTACCATGTACCTTTAAGAGAATGCAAGTGCACTAACTATGTGACAGTACTGACCAATCAATGTACAGCACGGGCTACTGGTTAACTCTAAGTCTAGAGCTGGAGGTGGTTGTAGGAACATGCAAGGATTGAGTGCTCTACCCTCTGTTGCAATAAACAATCACAGTTTGTTCTTATGTCGGTCTCTCTCCGTGATTGATAGCGAGCTTCATCTTGACTAGTGAACTCATAGACTCAAGACATAAACACAACATTCCTTAAAGCTTATTTTTTTGACCAGGCTTTTTGTTAATATCTCCTTATGTGGCTTGCAAGGTGCTCAATTTTGTTTGATAATGCTCCTGTGAAGCGTTTTGGGATGTTTTATCTGGTTAAAGGCACTATATAGACGCAAGTTGTTGCTCCCCACATTTTCCAGTCAAGGCCATTGCTCACCTCACACATTCCACATGGACTGCAGCGATTCAAGAAGGCAGCTCACCACCATCTCCTGAAGGGAGATTAGGGAGGGGCAATAAATGCTGGCCCAGCCAGCTACACCCACATCCCGTGAAAGAGTAAAAAAAGAACTCAAGATGTTGAGAGTCTGTACAATCCAAACCAATACTCCAGTGCAGTGCTGAGAGGGTGCAGCACTGTCTTTGGATGAGGTGTTTTAATGAGACCCTGTCTGCCCGGTTAAGTGGCGGTTAATCATCCCGTGATGTCATTTGAGAAAGGGGTAAGAAGTCCCCTTAGATAACATTCATCCTAAAACAATTGCCACCAAAACCATTTTTAAAAAATTTATCCTTGGGATTAGAGCAATCTTTGTTCGTATGGGAATTGGAGTCAGATTTTTTTTTTTCTTTCATGGGATGAGGACATCACAGGCAAAGCCAACATTTGTTACCCATCCCTAATTGCCTTGGAACTCTTTCGAGTTATCAACAGTCACAGATTGCAACTCTTTCAAGTACAATCACAGTTCTTGGTTTCCGGGAGTGGGACGTGAACCCACAACCCTCTGATTCAAAGGCGAGGGTGCTATGAACTGAGCCACAGCTGACACCTCCTAATTGCCTTGGAAGTGAACAGTTTACCAGACCATGTCAAAGAGCAACCACATTGCTGTGGGTCTGGAGTCACATGTCGGTTTTGGGGTAAGGATGGTAGATTTCCTTTCCTAAAGGGGCATTGGTGAACCAGATGGAAATTTATGATAATTGGTGATAGTTTCATTGTTATCTTAATTGAGACTTTTTTATTAATTGAATTTAAATTCCACCAGCTGCTATGGTAGGATTTGAACCCATGTCCCTAAAGCATAAGCCTGGATTACAAGCCTAGTGACATTACCATTATGCCATCATCGGTATGGGCCAAGACTAATTAAGGATGGCAGATCTCCTTCCCTAAAGGACATTAATGAACCAGTTGGGATTTTGTAACAATCCAACAACTTCATGGTTACTTTCACTGATCCCAGTTTTTATCTCCGTTCAGCGTTTGTAAACTGAATTTAAATATTCAGTCCGCCATGATGAGATCTGAATTTATGTTCCTTGGATTAATAGTCCAGTAACAAAACCATTCCATTACTGAACCCCACCCTTCACCCCAATGCTGGATGACTTATGTTTACTGATATGACCACTGCCACTCAAGCAGTAATAACTGACTTTGCTACATTAACGGAAAGAAATTGCCCTCCCTGATTACAGACAAGTTTTTAAATATAGTCACTGTTGTTTTGTGGGCAAATACAGGCACCAAATTGCACACAGCAATGTTCCACAAACAGCAAATAGAGAAATGAGCAGTTAGTGTGTTTTGATTATGTTGATCGAGGATGAGGACATTGGAAAACTCCCCTGCTGCTCCTTCGAACTGCGCCCTGGGATCTTTTATATTCAACATGTAGATGGGGGACCTCAGTTTAGCATCTCAACCGAAAGGCAGCATTGCCGTACTCTCTTAGAGGATGCTCATGTCCTCCCGTGTGGTTTGAACCCACAATCTGCTGATTTCAAAGAAAGCGCATTATCACTGCACCAAGACTAAAAGTGCAAGGATGCTTCAAACCATAGGCATTGGGGCAAAGGGCAGGTTGGAAAGAATCTCAGTGTCGCATTCAGCTGTTATTAATAGAATCATACAGCACAGAAGGAAGCCGTTCAGCTTGTTGTATTAGTTCCAGCTCTTCGGAAGAGCTATCCAATTAGTTTCACATCTCTTGCTCGTTGTTGAGTGAAGTCATTGGAATTCCTGCCCTGTAATAAAAAAACACAGAGGCATAGAAACCTCACGGCACAGAGAGAGGCCAGTCGGCCCATCGCATCAGTGTCAGCTGAGAAAGTGCTGTCCAGGCTAATCCCCCCTTCCAGCTCTTGGTCCGGAGCTCTGGAGGTTACAGCACCACAAGTTCATATTTAAGTATTTTTAAATTATGATGAGATTTTCTCACTCTATCACCCTTTCAGTCAGTGAGTTCCAGACCCCCACCCACCCTCTGGGTGAAAAGTTTCCTCATCAACTCACCTCTGACTTACTCTCAACTACTTTAAAATCTATGCCTCCTGGTTACTGACTTCTCTGCTAAGAAAAATAGGTCCCTCCTATACACTCTATCTAGGCCCCTCATAATTTTACAGGCCTCAGTTAAATCTCCCTTAGCCTCCTCTGTTCCAAAGCAAACCACCCAAACCTATCCAATAAAATAAAAGCAAAATACTACAGATGCTGGAAATCTGAAATCAAAACAGAAAATGCTGGAAAAACTCAGCAGGTCGTGCAGTATCTTTGGAGAGAGAAACAGAGTTAATGTTTCACGCCCGTATGACTCTTCTTCAGAGTTCACAGATGCTGCCAGGCCTGCTGAGTTTTTCCAGCATTTTCTGTTCTTATTCCAAGCCTATCCAATCACTCCTCATTGCTAAAGATGACTGACTGAGGTAGAATTTGGCCAATTTGAAAATAAGAAGTCTTCCAGCTCAGGACAGGAACTGGCATATCACTGATCCAGGAGAGAGAGAGGGCTCACTGAGGATGCAACACACACCTCACGCACAGTTGTACAGAAATACATACACTTCTGGGAGCTGTTTTGAGTTCAGTTTCACGCAAAGCATCAAATGTCGAATCTTGACACTCAAGGTTACAGGCACATGGTTGCTATCTCATACCTAACCTTTTATGCTGTGGAATCTGGGAATCAAAGAGTACGGCTTCTATCCTGTGCTTAACTTCATACCCAGGAGCCCAAGTATACATGCTTCAGTGTCTCCTCATACAACCCTCTTACATATCTTCACATCATTATCACCACCAGAGAGGTAGACAAATAGAAGCATCCATTGAAAAGTGACCCTCAGAGAGAGGATGCTGAGAGCATCCACATCCCTTCTGGGGTAGGAAGGTTCGCAACCCTTTGAATGAAGAAATTTCTCCTCATCTCAGTCCTAAATGATCGGTCCCTTATTCTGAGACTGTGCCCCCGTGCTCTAGATTCCCCAGCCAGGGGCAACAACCCCTCAATGTCTACCCTGTCAAGCTCCATCAGAATCTCGTGTGTTTCAATGAGATCACTTCTGACTCTTCTAAACACCAGGGGATATAAACCAAATTTACTCAGCCTTTCATCATAGGACAACCCCCTCACCCCAGGGACCAATCTACTCCTGGCCAATGGTTATCCCTCAATCAACAACACAGAAACAGATTATCCCGTCATTGTCCCATTACTGTTTGTGGGAACTCTCTGTGTGCAAACTGGCTGCCGTGTTTTCTAAAATACACTTCAAAAATACCTCATTGGCTGTAAAGCAATTTGGAACGTCCTGAGGTTTCAAAAGGTGCTATATAAATGCAACTTTTTCCTTTTTACATATACCGGGGTAAAAATTCCAGAGTTTCTCCAGAGCGATTATCTGTAGTAACTTGAGTTCCATAGAAACGCTAGAGAAAGGAGATTATACTTCCCTGTGAATGCTATTTAAATTATATGTGCACAGAATTTATTTGGTAATAAATAGATTGGTTCCTAAAGGAAGGAAGAATAAATGTTTATTTTCAGCCTCTTCATGTGCCATGTTCGCACTGAGTTTAAAAAGTTTCTTTTTATAACGAGAGGATTGAACTAGTTGATGCACATGACTTGTTTTTCTTGTTTTCTTCTTCCTCCACACCCCCTGTCTGTCCAGAGCCTGAAGGCTCAGCACAGCTCAGCAAACATTGGCCTCTGAGACAGTTTTATAGGCAGCGGGCCAGACCGAACAGTCTCACTGGGTCCTAGTGCCTGCTCTGAACAAAGGGAGGGTGTAGAGGTGTACATAGTGCTCCTTTGTATAGGGGGAGATGGTGGTGGTGTAGGGCTGGTTTCACTGGACCAGAACCCCACAGTAATGCTCTGGGGTCCTGAGTTCAAATCCCACCACAGCAGATGGTGGAATTTGAATCTAATATCTGGAATTAAAATGCTAATGATGACCATGAAGCAATTGTTGTGAAAACCCACCTGATTCACTAGCCTCCTTTAGGGAAGGAAATCTGTTGTCTTTCCCTGGTCTGGTCTACACCACATGGATTGCAGTGGTTCAAGAAGGCAGCCTGCCACCAACTTCTGAAGGGCAATAAATGCTGGTCTAGCCAGCAATGCTCATGTCCTAGGAATAAAACAAATGAAATTTTCCATGTGTAGACCTTTTTCTCCCCTCTTGAATTTACTCTTTAATACAACGTCTTTTGGCTAGGATGGTCTTATGGTGGAATGGGTAGCATCCCCTGCCTCTGAACCAGAAACTCTCTGGGTTTGAGTTCCACCCCAGGATTTGATAGCTGTGGAAGGTGTGTCCATAATCTGGCCAAACCAGTTGATTGTCAGCCTATAAATCCTTCCAATACGCCCACATCAGGCAGTAAGAGCGGGAGAGTCTCCTGGTTAGCTGTGCTTGGCAAGGAGTGGCATCCCTCAAGCTATAGCCTCTAACTTCAGGCTAATGACCTGTTCCAGGGATAATCAAGCTACAGAAACAGGCATAAGCATGTGCTTTGTCTGCCTCATGCATCACTAGATGTTGGAAAGCACCTAAGCCTTGTTGCTAGGCCAGCAAACTGTACCCTTGTCCCTTTGATCCCAAGGTCCCCTTTAACCACATTCTCTATAGCTCACTTGGCATTGGTGACATGTGTAAAATGAATTCCCTTGATAACCGAGCTGGGTACTTTTTAGATGAACTGCCCACTTCCGGTCAGCTCTTTCCAGTGGAATGTCAGGAAATTTATCACAGGAAGTAAGTAGCCCATTATGGCACTGTGTGCTATAAAGAAAGTAATACTTGCATTTACATAGCACCTTTCACAAGCATATGAGATCCCAAAGCACTTCACAGCCAACGTAGCACTTTTTGAAATGGAGCCACTGTTGCAGCGTAAGGAACTTGGCAGCCAATTAGTGCACAGCAAGCTCCCACAAACAGCAATATGATAATTTGCTCGGAATGTTGGGTGTGGGTTGAATATTGGCCTGGACATATTACTAGAATGTGGACCTTCTGTGCCATTCTTTACAGGTAGTCCAGATTCTGCAGCTATGATAGTTGGTTGCTAAGGTGACACTGTTTAACCGTGCACTGTCCCACTAAACATGTTTATTTGCTCAGATTCTTCCTGTAGTCCTGTACAAAAGACGGAGATGAAATTTCTGTACATGGGTAGTTCCTTGTAAATCCCTAACTCCTGTTCAGTGATTGGTACTAGGTCAGGCTAAGAAGATCAACACCTTTTATGACACTTTTAGTGTAGTCAAACTTCCAAGGCACATTAGAGCAGTTTTATCAAACAAAATTTCTGTTACTTTCCTGACAACCAAGGCACAGAGTAAGGGCAGGCCAACAAGGTAGGTTATATCGAGCCTCTTAAAGGAGTAGAGGTAGAGAGTTTACAGAGGGAATTTCAGAGCTCAGGGCCCAGATAGCTGAAGCTACAGTTGCCAGTGGTGCAGTGATGCAAATCGGAAATGTGTAAGAAGCCAGAATTGGGCAAGCGCAGAGAAGGTTGTAGGGCTAGAGGAAGTTACAGAAATAGAGAAAAAGGGCAGAAAACCCTTGTTTCTCTTAAATCTTTCTCAAGCATCTTAAAACATATGAGCAAGTTGCTCTCCCATTATATTGCAGTGGAGTTCATTTCTAAAGGAGTAGAATTGAAAACCAGTGAAGTTATGTTACAAACGTATAAAGAATCTTTGTTCTAGACCACATTCGAAATACTGCCCACAATTCTGGTCTCTGTATAATGAAAAGGATTTAAAAAAAAGTACTGGAGAAGATGTAAAAATGGTTTACAACGATGATACCAGAACTGAGAGGTTATAACTATCAGAAAAGGTTGAACAGTTTGGGGTCTCTCCTGTAGAAAACAGAGGACAAAGCAGTGGCCTGATGGAAAGCTTTAAGGTTATGACCGGGTTCAGTAGGGCAGATGTGGAGGTGTGTCATCTTTTGTTGGGGTGCTCAAAATGAGGGGGCCACAAGATAGGCACGAATACATCCAATAAGGAATTCGACAAAAACAGCTCACGTAGAGAGTGCCGAAATTGTGGAAATGGCTACCACACAGTAGCTGAGACAAATAGCAATAGATGCATTTAAGGGGAAGTTAGATAAACAGATAAGCAGGAAAGTAACAGAAGGATATTGGAATGAGATGAAATAGGGTGGGAGGAGGTTCATGCGAGCATAAACCAAGTGAGCTGTTACTGTGCAGCAAATTCCATGTAATGCAATTCTATACACAATGCAACAATGAAAGTATTTGATAATATAGTGTGAATGTGAAATTTTACTAGAATGAAGCTGTAAAAGTCCATTTAGCAGATTTGGGAAAGTAAATAAGCGCAGAAATCTCATTACAGTATTAACAAAGAAATGCTTTGTGTTGTGCAGAGAGAGAATCACTCTGACATGCACAGATTGCATCATCCCCAGGACTGCAAGCACCAGAGTGGGAAAAAACAATCGCCTGTCAGATCTTGGCTATTGAGAAGAGCCGAGACCTTTAATTAAAAACCTTAACGAGGGCACTTGACAGAGTAAAGGTGTATTAAATGTGGAGTTCTTGCTTTGATGTTTGCAGCCTTATGTTTAGATAGTTGTCAGTTGGCTGAGATGGAAAGAAATTGGAAAATAATTTCCACTTGTGAGTGAGTCCAAAACTGGGGTCCATAGATATGATAGTTGCTAATAAATCCAGCAGGGAATTCAGGAGAAACTTCTTTACCCAGAGAGTGGTGAGAATGTGGAACCCAGAACCACATGAGGTGAACAGCATCGACGCATTTAAGGTAAATACATGAGGGAGAAAGGAATAGAAAGATATGTTGATAGGACGAGATGAAGTAATGGAGGAGGTTCATATGTGTTGTACCTTTAAGGGTTATCAGCATGACATCACTATAAGGGAAGCATGTCATTTGATCCAGTCTTAGTTTCACTTTTGCCTTTGAGCAGAGTACACACACACAGCTCTGCTGCTGATGTCTTGACGCTTTCTGCCTATCTATAGCTGTTCTTATGCGCCTATTCCAAATAAGTGAACCTACAACATATTTTGTGATTGCTGCCTTATATCATTATAACACGACAATGTGGAGCATAAACACCAGCATAGAGCCAGTTAAGCTGAATGGCCTGTTTCTTTGCTGTAGACTGAATGTAATCGAGGCACAAAAAAAAGCTTCCAAATTTACTTTTTGTAATTTAATTGTTTTCTGAGGAATGTCTTGATGACCATTGGTGAATTAGTGAATGGATTCAAATCAGAATCGGTAAATTTGCATTTCAGACAACTGGCATGAAACTGGAATTAGTCTAACTGGGCTGGAATAAATTTACACATCAGCCAATCAAATTTAAAGAATTTGAAAATAAGGAACCGTGCAACTAGAATAGCTGGAATAGAAAATTTGTACATAAAAGAAGGAACAGCAATTAGTGAGGAGAAGCAGCAATACCGCGATGGCGGGTGGCAGGACCCTGTGTTAAGCATACCCAGTGACAAAACACAACAGTGCTCAGATAAATGGGTTATTTTATTATCAAATACAATGTAAATATTGAGAATAAGACATCTCCAAGCAGTTAACATTCAGTACAACAAGATTTATACATTCTGAGTAAGTCCCATGGATCTGAAGGCATACATTAATCTACCCAGTGTGTGAAAAATGGGAATGAGATTGTTCCATATACAGATTATTAGAGCATTACAGACAAGTCCATTGTCACGGAGAGAATCAAGTCAAAACTCCTCACTACTATCATGTGACATCAATGGAGGGGGTCCCTCCAACCTTCCCTCAACCCACCCAACCTCTCGAACTATCTCCAGCACTGTGCAAGAATGGGATTGCTCTCTATGTGGAGTTACTCCATGGTTTCACAATGCACCCTCTAATTTGCTACTTTACTCTGCACTCCGTTTATACAACTTAAGCGGACATGTATTGCACTTTAGCTCCTATGAAAGACGGGCATGCAAACACAACTTTACTCTAAACTTCTTAAAAGCTTTCTTGTAAACTATATATCAACGCGGCAAAACTTATGCTAAGATGGAGGCTCCATTGCTCGATTTGCCTTTGCAGTTCGTTAACATTAAAAAGGATTTGTTTTGTGTGTTTGAAGGAGAACCAAACCCTAATGGTCCAGCCATATTGCATCACTCACCCCTCCCTTTACAATTTAAAATAAAATTCAGAGCACAAGGTTAAATATTTGTCCCATCCCGTGTTTAAGTCTGATTATTCTGTTACAGACGCTCCCCTCCCATTCCAACTTGTTGACCGCCCCACCTTGCAAATTTAAGAAACATGTAAATTCCTTCCATTACCTCAAGCAGTGCTAAAATCTTTAAACTCTATTATTAGGTACTGTATAGCACTTTTTGTTCATTCTTCAAACCTCAGTAACGTGTTGGACAAGAATAGACATCACAATGGACTCACATTTCTCGAGTAACACTTGGTCCTTGCGAAATGATCTGCACTCCGGAAATTAAAAAATCTAATCCACAGGGGCCTAGAATTAAGACTCCGACTACATCGTTTACAGACAAATGAAGGCTGTCACATCCAAATAAGTGATTGATTGCTCTGACGAGAAAAATAATGTACATTACTGAGTGCGTTTGGAGTAATTAATTGGAGAAAGCAGTGACTGCTACAATCAAGAGGCCAATTGCTTGGTACCCAGTGCTCTAAGCTACAAATGTCACCTAATTAGAGAACTATAGCTGGAAGATGGGCAGAACTGTGTAGGTATAAGGTCAATTCAAACTGGTCAGACCGAATGACAGGAAGCTCAATCAAGTAGTTCTTCTCCATGGCGGGAGCTCCGAAGGATGCTTAGGTAATTGTGACCAGCAAAGAATTTCAGTGCAGTGTTTAAAGAGTTTCAAGATTTTGTTATTAAATCCTCTATCCCAGTAATGCATTACCAGCCTTCACAAGTCAAAGCCCCATAGCCACATAATAATGACCAGATTCTCTGTTTTTTGGTGTTGGTTGATGGGAAAATATTGACCAGGACACTGAGGAGAACTTCCCTGCTCTTCTTCAAATAGTGCCATGGGATCTTTCACATCCACACAAGAGGACAGATGGACCTTACACCTCGCCTGAAAGACGGTGCCTCTGACAGTGCAGCACTCCCTCAGTACCACACCGGACAGTCAGCCTGGACTATGCACTCAAGTCCCTGAAGCGGGAATTGAACTCAGGGTTATCTGACTTAAGCAAGAGAACTACCTCCTGAAATTTATACTGTTGCCCTACACTCTTAGTGCTCTTTGAACTGCACACCTGAGGAATAGGCCTGGACTGGGGCTTAATATGAATCATTACATTAAAGGTGCTATATAAATGCAAGTTGTTGATGGTTCCATGCACTGTTACCTTTGATGCTATTTTCCCACCATTCCACAGGAACATTATCTCAGTGTATTTCGCAAACTATTTTAACTTTGGGGGAAGCATGTAAAATGGACGCTAGATTGGTTCGCCTGTTAAACCCCTCTGCTGACTCTCCTTCCTATCGAAGTCAATGAAATTGTGGGCAATGGTTAACGGACAGGTGATATTGTGCAACTTACACTATTCCCCAAAGTGAAAATTACTCTGCAGAGTGTCTGATGTCAGAGCACCTTGAAAAGACCAGAACAAGTACCTGTAACCTCTTATCCTAAACATCAGCAAAAGAGCTGTCAGTGTGTTGGTGTGTGGGTCAGTGTGTGGATCGGTGTGCATGAGGGTCAGTGTGGGTTGGTGTGTGGATCGGTGTGCATGAGGGTCAGTGTGTGGGTCACTGTAAGGGTCAGTGTGGGTGTGGGTCGGTGTGCATGAGGGTCAGTGTGTGGGTCGCTGTAAGGGTCAGTGTGGGTGTGGGTCGGTGTGCATGAGGGTCAGTGTGTGGGTCGCTGTAAGGGTCAGTGTGGGTGTGGGCTGGTGTGCATGTGCTACCGCGGGACGGTCAGTGCAGGTGTGGGTTGGTGTGAGGGTCAGTGCGGGTGTGGGTTGGTGTGAGGGTCAGAGCGGGTGTGGGTTGGTGTGAGGGTCAGAGCGGGTGTGGGTTGGTGTGAGGGTCAGAGTGGGTGTGGGTTGGTGTGAGGGTCAGAGCGGGAGTGGGTTGGTGTGAGGGTCAGAGCGGGAGTGGGTTGGTGTGAGGGTCAGAGTGGGAGTGGGTTGGTGTGAGGGTCAGAGTGGGAGTGGGTTGGTGTGAGGGTCAGAGTGGGTGTGGGTTGGTGTGAGGGTCAGTGTGGGTGTGGGTTGGTGTGAGGGTCAAAGTGGATGTGGGTTGGTGTGAGGGTCAGAGTGGGTGTGGGTTGGTGTGAGGGTCAGAGTGGGTGTGGGTTGGTGTGAGGGTCAGTGTGGGTGTGGGTTGGTGTGAGGGTCAGTGTGGGTGTGGGTTGGTGTGAGGGTCAGATTGGGTGTGGGTTGGTGTGAGGGTCAGTGTGGGTGTGGATTGGTGTGAAGGTCAGAGTGGGTGTGCGTTAGTGTGCGTGTGCTAGTGCAGGACGGTCAGTATATGTGGGTCATTGTATGGGTCAGTGTGTGTGCTCGTGCGTGAGGGTCAGTGTAGGTGTGGGCTGGTGTGAGGGCCAGTGTGGGAGTGGGTTTCTCTGGGGGTCAGTGTGGGAGTGGGTTTCTCTGGGGGTCAGTGTGGGAGTGGGTTTCTCTGGGGGTCAGTGTGGGAGTGGGTTTCTCTGAGGGTCAGTGTGGGAGTGGGTTTCTCTGAGGGTCAGTGTGGGAGTGGGTTTCTCTGGGGGTCAGAGTGGGTTTCTCTGGGGATCAGTGTGGGAGTGGGTTTCTCTGGGGGTCAGTGTGGGAGTGGGTTTCTCTGGGGGTCAGTGTGGGAGTGGGTTTCTCTGGGGGTCAGAGTGGGTTTCTCTGGGGGTCAGAGTGGGTTTCTCTGGGGGTCAGAGTGGGTTTCTCTGGGGGTCAGTGTGGGAGTGAGTTTCTCTGAGGGTCAGAGTGGGTTTCTCTGGGGGTCAGAGTGGGTTTCTCTGGGGGTCAGAGTGGGTTTCTCTGGGGGTCAGAGTGGGTTTCTCTGGGGGTCAGTGTGGGAGTGGGTTTCTCTGAGGGTCAGTGTGGGTTTCTCTGGGGGTCAGTGTGGGAGTGAGTTTCTCTGAGGGTCAGTGTGGGAGTGGGTTTCTCTGGGGGTCAGAGTGGGAGTGGGTTTCTCTGAGGGTCAGTGTGGGAGTGGGTTTCTCTGGGGGTCAGAGTGGGTTTCTCTGGGGGTCAGTGTGGGAGTAGGTTTCTCTGGGGGTCAGTGTGGGAGTGGGTTTCTCTGAGAGTCAGTGTGGGAGTGGGTTTCTCTGGGGGGTCAGTATGGGAGTGGGTTTCTCTGGGGGTCAGTGTGGGAGTGGGTTTCTCTGAGGGTCAGTGTGGGAGTGGGTTTCTCTGAGGGTCAGTGTGGGAGTGGGTTTCTCTGAGGGTCAGTGACTCCACTGAAGTACAGGACAAGCACCATCCCTGTAACTCCTTTAGTTTGTGAACAACTCCCTGAAAGGTGAGGCAGGTGGGAGGGGGTGGGAGTGGTGTTTGACTGGATAATTTTGTACTCATCTCATCTGTAGACAGCATCAAGCACTGATCGACACGAAGGCAAGGAAACAGTCCAGCACATCTTTCCGATGGAAGCTGAAAATCTATCCCATCACAGCTCTTAACTTCCCCTTGAGCAACTCCAGAGCTTTGTGGCCATAAAGATTATTGCTGCTATTGGTCTCCCTGTGAAGTCCCTCCTGGCATCAGTACTGAACCTGTCCTTCACTCGTTTGTACCTGTGTCAGGTATAGGAGGAACTCATGCAGAGCAAAACTGTTACTATTCTGCCCTGATTGTTGGCATATTCTAAAGATGTTTATGAGAATTTGCTCTGGTATTCACTAACATTACAAAAGAGCCTGTTTAGGGTTTCATTAGTAATACCCAGGAAGGAAATTTCCATGAGCACCAATGACAATTGGGGTAGGTTAAATCATCTGGATCTTCCCTGTGATCTTAAATTCTCCCTCCTACCAGTCCAGTGGTGACTCCTGCATCTCCTACATCTGTCAATGTGAAGTTGAGTAATGGAAGTTATGACCACCACAATGAGAGATTGGTGTGAGTGTACAGGGTAGGTTTGTTGGATTATGTGTGTCTGTGAATTTGAATGTGTGCTAGGAAGTGTGAATTCGGTGAAAGGCGCTCTTTGATCTGCCCGAAACCTGCTGGTCTTCCAGTGCAAGGAGGTGTTCATGATCGAGTGTTGCAGACTGGCACATTACTCAAGGTCCAGGATGAGGGGCTGAGGGATGCACCAAAGCTTGGGACAGCTACCACAAAGGTTCAAATGGGAAAGGCCACTGTCTAAGGCTCTTCCGTCATAGTATACCGAGGGGCTGGAAACTTCGACTGTATATTTGACACAAAATAAATATTCTAATTATAAACTGTAAACGTTAAGTGTAGTGAGGCACCTCAGAGTGTCACATACTGTACTGACAAAAACAGATCTGTATTGCACTTTATATAATGGGAATTTTGAACTGCTATGTAATGCACATTTACAAATTTTACGAATAAAGTACATTTTTGGAAAAAGAATGTATGTGTGTATGTCACGCATGTGTGTGTATGTGTGTGTTGTGCATGAAAGTGCATGTGAAAACATGTGTGTGGAGTGTGAACATGTGTGTGTGAATGTGCATGTTGTCAGAATGTGCATGTTATACATGTTGAATGTTTGTATGAACATGTATGTGAACCTGCGTGCATGTGTATGATGTGTGTGTGAAGGTGTGTGTCAGAATGCATGCATATGTGCCCTCTTCCTGCATCAGTCACACGTGCTCCCCTTGTGGAGTAATTCAGCAACAGCATTGTAATCATGCATGGGTGTATAATCTCAAATTCACAGGCATCCTTTTAACCGGTGGTTAGTGAGATAGTGGGGAGGACAGTGGAGGTAACTTTAACACATGTGCGAGCAGGAATACAAACTTATGCATCACTAGTTTCATAACAACAGGCCATCAGTCCCTCTGACACTTGTACATCCACACAGCCTGATTGAGTAACAGGAATTACTAACACCCAGTTAGTGTTCTACAGGACAAGTCTTCTGTTAACGATAATGTTTCACTCAGGCGTTTATTTTCAGTCACACCTTTTTAGTGCTATAATCAGTCCTGCAAATAGCTTCCAGAGAGAAACATGATCTGTTTCTGAAACTGAAATATTAAATAGGCCTCTTTGACAATTCTGTCCTGTGCATATTGTATTAAACATGTCTCTGACTCAAAGTTGGACACTTTTAAACCTGGGGGTTTAATCCTCATACTCAATCCCCCCAGAGTGGTACTGATATCATTCCAGTGTTTGGAGGGAGTATCTCTGCTGACAGGAAACAGACCCGCTCTTTACACTAAGTGTCAGGACTGCTGATTTTACCTCAAAGAGGTTGGGTTAAGTGGCATTTCCCCACACAAAGTATCCAAGGCTGTGGATGATGTTGGCAAACTGCATTCACAAATGTACTTGAATCCCTGTGGAGGCTCTCCCACTTTTTTATTCATTCATGGGACGTGGGCATCACTGGCTAGGACAGCATTTATTGCCCATTCCTAATGGCCCCTGGCCAGTTAAGAGTCAGCCACATTGCTGTGGGTCTGGAGTCATATGTGGACCAGGTAAGGACAGCAGATTTCCTTCCCTAAAGGGCATTAGTGAACTAAATGGGTTTTTAATAACAATCAGCAATGGTTTCCTGGTCAATTCTAGATTTTTATTGAATGCAAGCCTCATCATCTGCCATGGTGGGATTTGAACCCCAGAGCATTACCCTGGGTCTCTGGAATACTAGTCCAGTGACAATACCACTACACCACTGCCTCCCCCTGCTCCCTCTCTCACATTAAACACTCAGCAGAAATGTTGCACCACGTGGAGTGTGATTTATTCCCCACTTTGGAAGTAATCAGAGTTTCACGTCTAATTTAATGCAAACTTATAGAAATGCCGTAATTACTGGCACACATGGATGGGCGGTGTCGAAAGGGCATTGGGCGAGGGATTGACATTGTAAGACAGTGCGTGGGGGCTGCGGTGAGTGAGAGGATGGTGGGTGACAGGATGGTGGGTAAAAGAATGGTGACTGATGGTGCAGTGGGTGAGGGGCCAGTGGGTGAGGGGGTGGGGGTGGGGCTGGGGGGGGGTGGGGGGTAGGTGAGGGGAGGGTGGGTTGAGGAACTGCTATTGCTCACTACACCTTCCACTAACGTTACTTTAGAATGAACAGCTGTCACCTCCCTCTCGATTTCACTATATTGATGCTCAAATGTCTCCGACAGCAATGACTCCCTCAGACCTCTCCCCCTGTCCTTCTGCTTTGACTGCAATGCATTCTGCACTGTGAAGTATAAAATGGTATGTTTGTCCTGGTCAGCAACATCACAGGGGAGTCTGGCCACTCACTGCTGGTAACTTTCTGTGCCCCTTAGTGTCAGTGTGATAAAGCAATATCGAGCGGTGCAGTGGGTAGTGTGAATTACATATTCACTGGTTGTCACTGGAAACTGGTAGTGTACACTGTGTGACAGAGGATGAGTTAATCAGAAAGAGTAAAGGTGCTTCATGAAGGGTGGAAAACAAGGGCCAAATATTTAGCAGTGCTTATCGTACTGCTGTTGCTGCTTTACCAAATGTAACCACCACCGTCCATCTCCCCGGCTTCACCCTCTTCCTCCTCTGTTTCTTCTGCATTCTCGTCTGCCTCTTTCTCTTCCTCATCCTCCCAACCAACTCCGCTGCCAAAATCACCAGAGAAACTGATCAAATCATCTGTGAAAGTGGCAGAAAATCAGGTTTAGTCACAGCGCACAGATCATCGCACAGTGGAGGAAAGATATCAATAAGGATATTGGTATTTAGGACCTGTGTGAAAGGGGAGGAACAGAAGGGATGGACAGAGGGAGGGAAGGGCAATGGCAAGATTAAGAGAATTGGGGGAGGGGGTGGGGGGGAGAGGAGAAAAGGAGGTGCTCAGGTTGGACAAGTTTTCAGAGCATCACGTAATCTCTCACCACAACTGCCCCACCCCCATACTCATGTCATTGGTTGCCCAAGATGTCAATCATCATGGAGCCCCTCCATTTCTCACCAATTGGTAAGCAAGCAAACTCTTCATTACCCAATTGAATATTCCTGACTGCCAGTCAAAAAGTCTTTTTTTTTAACTATCTCCAATATTTCTTATAACTAAGAGGTTAAAGATTGTCCTCCTGGTCTGATTAGTTTCTGTGGAGTCCCGGACAATCCTGGAAAGTTCACATCTCTAGAAAGAGCAATTGACATGCACAAGGGTAACATTCATAAAATAAGTATTCACTGTCCCAACACCGACATCCCTTGCCACCTTAAATAGCACAAGATAGCAACATAGGAACTTGAGGAATTAGGAGGAGGCCATTCTGCCCCTTAAATTCACCCTGTCATTCAATTAGATCATAGTTGATGTGTACCTTAACTCCATTTACCCACCTTTATTCATACCTTTGGATACTCTTATTAAACAAGAATCTATTGATCTCAGTTTTGAAAGCTCCAATTCACCATCAGCATCTCAAAGCTTTTTGGGGCTTGAGTTTATGACCCTTTGTGTGAATGAATACTTCATGATTTCCCTCCTTAAGGGCCTGGCTTTAATTATCAGATTATATCCCTTCACTCTTGATTCTAAAAGAAACAGTTCTTCTCTATCTACCCTATCGAAACCTATTAACATTTTAAAAACCTCCATTAGATCATTCCTCAAACTTCTAAATAAACGGGGGCACAAGCCAAATTAATGAAATCAAAACAGAAATTGCCAGAAATACTCAGCAGGTCAGGCAGCATCTGTGGAGGGGAAAACAGAGTTAACGTTTCAGGTCAACGACCCTTCAGCAAGAGTTTACGTTACCTGGCCTAGCAATTTATCCCCAAAATCCACCAGAAACGAATAAATGTTTCAGCCCCAAAGTTCAAGATGGGTTTCCCTGGGGGAAAACTTGAGTCGTGGAGTGGTAAGAATCAGATCAAAGCAAAATGCAAGATGAGGTTATTACCGCAGTCAGGGTTTCCTTTAACCCGAGTTCCTGTCACCTCACCACCTTGCTGGTCAACACACCAACACTCGCCAGAATAAGTATTGCACTGGAGCTTCCTATAGTAACCATCCTCATCGCAACTGGGAATGAAGGTACCTGAAGCAGAGAGAGGGGTTAGTCAGACACGGCGGACAGAACTTAGCCATCAACGCTTTAAAAGAGTTAAAGAATTTACATTGCATAGCGCATCTCATGACCTCAGGGCATTCCAAACCACTTCACGGCCAGTGAAATGCCTTTAAAGCGCAGGCACTATTCTAATGCAGGAAATGCAGCAGCCAATTTGCGCACAGCAAGCTCCCACTGTTGTAATATGCCGTTAAGGAATTGCAGCATGACATCACTAGAAAGGAAGCGTGTCATGCGGTCCAGTTTCAGTTTCACTTTTGCTTTTGAGCAGACACACAAAGACACAGCTCTGCTGCAGATGTGTCTTCAAGCTTTATGTCTTTGTAAACATGTCCCCATGTGCCTCATCTCAATAAATGAACCCACAACATGTTTACACAATCCCTTGAGTGATTGGTGCCTTTATATCATTATAAAAATCACAAGACCCACAAATAGTGATGATTATTCCTCAAAGTGGATAACTTGAATTGAGGCGTTGGTTGAGGGATATCGGAGATAACTCCCCAGCCCTTTTTCAAAATAGGCCAGAAGATCTTTTACATCTATCTCAGAGGGCAGACAGGGCCTCAGTTCAACATCTCACCAGTACTGCACTGAGTGTCAGCCTAGATTACACGCTCAAGTACAAAAACAGAAACAGAAATACCTGGAAAAACTCAGCAGGTCTGGCAGCATCGGCAGAGAAGAGCACAGTTGACGTTTCGAGTCCTCATGACCCTTCAACAGAACAGACAGAAGGGTCATGAGGACTCGAAACGTCAACTGTGCTCTTCTCCGCCGATGCTGCCAGACCTGCTGAGTTTTTCCAGGTATTTCTGTTTTTGTTTTGGATTTCCAGCATCCGCAGTTTTTTGCTTTTTTTGCTCAAGTGCCTGGAGTAGGAATGGAACCAACAACTTTCAGATACAGGAGGCAAGAGTGCTACTCACTGAGCCCCAGCTGACACCCAGTGCCTAGTACATATGTCTAAATGCCAATGAATTTGTAAACAACAAATTACTTTTGAATGACAGCCTCAGCTGCTACAAAAGCGCAAAAATTAACAACACGACCTACTTAAGCTGATTGGGGTCGTGCAGTGTGATGATCATCAAACACAAATAGGGAATTCAGTTTGTTTAAGTCTATGTTGTCTTAAACCAATCCCGTATGTTCAATCGAAGGAACAATTCCTTGGTTTTCAGGGAAAAGTGGACAGTGTCAGAAGGATGTATTCCCCAATACCCCACTCAATATCGGCCACTCAGTAAAAACAGAACTAGACTTATTCACCTATTCTGCTCACCAAACGCTTTCTGCTTTGCAAGGTAAAGGCTATCCCAGTTTACAGGCCATTCTACTAAACAAGCCGGAGTTACGTGTTTTTTGATGTTTGCTTATGTGTTTTAGAGATAAACTACAGAAACAATCTAATCTACTCTTTGGTTTACCGTGGCTTAAACCTTCTCAAACCGCAAATAACCAGTTCTCTGAATTGATGGTCCCAATCATTAACCGTCACTTATCTGCTGAGCAGCCTATAAGCTGATTTGCTTTTGCAAACATTGATGCTGGAACACTTTCCAAACTGAAGTCCTGAGCCGAATATCATTGCACAAGATGTCAGGGCAAATGGAAAAGCCTTGTACACTGCCTGAGGATCGTGTGTTGCAGTATAACGGAGAGTGGATACATGTTCACAACCAAAATACCCTCCCCCCATCCCCCCCAACACACATACACCCCTACATACACACACACACACACACACACACACACACAGAACCCAATCTTCCACTGAGTCAATGATTCAAGTCAAGTCATTTGGACTTCTCCAAAAAGACTGAGGGAAAATTCAAGAGAGGGATCATGTTGAAGACACCCTAGATCCAAGGGCTAAATGCAGAATTGGGATTTTTGTCTAAATTTTATGCTCTATCTGGGAGCGGGCTAGCAGGAACGGTTGGGGATGGGCAGGAATACAAAATTGGGTGGGATGGCAGGGGGTAGCATGCCGTCCCTTTCCTACCTCCATTGGTATTTTACCAGCTGGCCTGCACACCCAAAGGCCAATTGAGGTCCCAAAGTGACCAACTAATGGCCACTTAAGGGCCTCTTCCCACTGCCGCTGGAGGGGGGCACTTTGCCTCCGTGGGCTCAGGGGCCGGGGTCCCTCCTGATCGTGGCCCACGCTGGGCCGTCCCTGTCAGAATATTCCCACCCCCCCACAATTCCTCACTGGCATCTACAAGGCAATTAATTAACTGAACAACATAAAAGTAGGTCATGGCAATCAGGGCTGCTGGAGTCTTTGATGGGATGTGGGCGTCATTGACAAGGTCAGCATTTGTTGCCCATCCCTAATTGCCCTTGAACTGTGGCTGTTGCTCGGCCAGAGGGCAGTTAATAGTCAACCACATTGCTGTGGGTCTGGAGTCACGTGTAGGCCAGGCCAGGTAAGGATGGCAGATTTCCTTCCCTCAAGGACATTGGTAAACCAGAGGGACTTCTATGACAATTGATGATAGTTTCATGGTCACCATTACTGAGGCTAGCTTTATATTTCAGTTTAATTAATTGAATTTAAATTCCACCAGCTACCGTGGTGGGATTTGAACCCATGTCCCCAGTGCATTGGCCTAGACCTCAGGATTACTAGTCCAATGATATTACCACTACACTTCCAACTCTCCTTAAACCCAGCGTTTGACTCCTGATGCTCTGGTCGTTGGGCGGGGCCATATCCCCTAAATAAAATCTTGGCATTTATTTGTCCCCAGAATCATACTTTAGAGATAACAGACATCGCTTTATCAGTGTGGGCCTTTGGTTCAGATACTTCATTGGTAAGTCCCACTCAAGAGACACGAACATGCAAACTTGGCCGACACTTCCAGTGTGGTACTAAGGCACTTTAGGAGCTGCCTCCAATTGGAGGAGATGTTAAACCAAGGCCTTGTTTGCCCTCTCAGGTGGTATGAAAGATCCCATGGCACTATTTTGAAGAAGAATGGAGGAGTTCTCCCCAGTGTCCTATGCAATACTTAAGTGCTAAAATGAGATGATAGTGGCATAGGGGCAAAGTCACTCAACTCCAGAGGCCAAGGTTAATTCTCTGGGGGGACAGGTTCAAATCCCAACATAGCAGTTGGTGGAATTTGAATTCAGTTAATAAAATCTGGAATATAAAGCTACTCTCAGTAATAGTGACTGTGAAACTATCATTGATTGTTGTAGAAAAACCCATCTGGTTCACCAATGTCCTTTGGAGAAAGAAATCTGCCATCCTTACCTGGTCTGGCCTGTGTGTGACTCTGGATTCCCAGCAATGTGGTTGACTCTTAACTGCCCTCTGAATGGTCAAGCAAGCCACTTAGTTCAAGGACCTTGCCAGTGACATCCAAATCCCATGAAAGAATAAATGATCTGGTCATTATTTAATTGCTGCTTGTGGGAGCTCCCATATTAGTTTAATGACTACATTTTAAGAGATACTTCATTGTCTGTGCTTCATTGTCCAGAGGTCATGAAAAGTGCTAAATAAATACAACTTCTTTCTTTAAGTTGTGTGACAAGGGCATTAATGAACCAGTTGGGTTTGGACAATATGACCAGACCTTCCATGTGTCATTTTCCAGGTGCAAGCCCATAAACCACTAGACTTACTGACTTTGATATCACAGCTTTGTCATGGTGAGTTTAACCAGGTCGCTAGTCCAGGACCATAACCACTGAGCAAGCAGACGATGGTCATCCCCGACCCTGCACTGGGAAGCTCTGAAGACACCTGACCTGTTCGTCCGATGCGAGCCTAGTCAGGAAGTATTGTCAAGACATTTGTGAGGAGATCTATTTACCCTTTTTGAGTTCCACAAGCTTGCCTCAAAATGTACCTGTCTCAGCATCCAATACTTAGGTTATATTTGCAAAAACAAAAGGTAACTTGCATTTGTATAACGCCTTTCACTAGCATGCAGTTTTCAAGCATTTAATCATTCTACCTGCTACTCTGAGGCAAAGGGGATGCGCCTCGGATACTTTTTTGCACAGAAGAGTTCATTTGGCTGGGATTCAAAATCTTGAGGCTGTGAGCTATTAAATCCCCAGGGGGTGTGAGAAAAACTACAGTTTCCAGCTCAGACTCACCAGGCACTTTCCGCACTGCCTCTTGCAGTTGGATCCTCTCAAGCTCAGCCAGGCAGGGGGGCTCTGTGGCAACACAAAGAGATCATTCAACAACAACAACTTGCATTTGCATAGCGCCGGTCACACATCAAAACGTCCCGAGGCGCTTCACAGGAGCACTACCCAAAACAAAGTTTGACACCAGGCCACATAAGGGGATATTGGGGCAGATAAAGAGGGAGGTTTTCAGGAGGTTCTCGGAGGAGGAGAGTTGGGGAGGTGAAGGGTAGGAATTCTACAGCTGAGGTAAGCGGCTGAAGACACGGCCACCAATGGTGGAGCAATTAAAACTGGAGATGCCCAAGAGATTGGAATTGGAGAAGTGCAGCAACACCCACATCCCAAGATTGAAAGCTTGAGAAAGGGTGGCTACAAAACAGCAACTAGAAGAATTTAAGGGGAGCGACTGAAGGTTTGACGCAAAAGATGGAGGAGGCTTTGAAAGGAGGAGGACAATAGCAAGAGGTGGTGGTTTTGGGCTGTGTAACCACAAATGAAAATTGGGCAGATGCTAGAAATGGTTTGATCTGCAACAGAAAGTTGAAAGTCTACTCACTGAGCTTAGTTTGTGGATATAATTTAAAATATATGTTTGTTCACTGGTCTGCACAGACAGAACACTTGCTGAAGTAAGGGACCATACACAAATGCTAGCATATTATCACCGCACAACCTACTTTCTCTCCAGAAGCAGAAGCACCACTCGGCCATGGAAACATGTCCATCTCTGTAGGTGTCGCAGGAGTTGAAGAAAGGTCTCACGCAGACCTCGTATTTGTCCAGGTTGATGGCAGCAAGCTCCGCCTCATCCAGGAATAGGTCCACATCTGTATCCAGCTTGGAAAACATCCATCCAATCGAATCCCTACAGCTGGCCACCATACTTTTATCCAACACTAAAGAAAAAGAGCAGAGATTATGCTAGATATGACTAAGAAATAACTATAAACCTTTGGTCAACCAAGGCACTATTTTCCATTAAAAACATTTTCTGAAAGGTTGGATATAATGCAATCTCCAGATGGACTTGGCAGAAACACAGCCACACAATGAATACGGAAGGATTTGCTCCTGCCAACACTTTAAGTGTCAGACTCTGAAACGTCTCAAAGTACTTCACACTGAATGAAAATGTAGCAGTTGGCCAGCACCGTAGCCAGGTTGTACACAGCAAGACCCCACAATACCGTGAATGGCCACTTAATCTGTTTTCTGGTGGTTTCGGGTTGGTGGATGGGCCGTTGGAGGTGATGCTGGGAATTGGAGAAGGTGCAGGTCAAACCCAGTCCAAAATTTGGAGCCTAATTGGTGAAATGTTTGTGAATTCTCCTCCCCTTTACTCCAAAGATCTTGGAGAATCTTAGCACTTGTGGTATCATAGAATAGCATAACACAGAAGGAAGCCATTTGTTCCATCAAGTCTCCACTGGCTCTTTCGAAGAACAATCCAGTTAGTCCCACTGCCCCTGTTCCTCCCCATAATCACTGCAATTTTTCTCCTTCAGGTATTTATCCAATTCTTTTCTTAAAGCTAGTATTTAATCTATAGGGGATCTATCGGAATCTACAGTAGGGGAGGTGAAGGTGCAGTTATATTGTCACTGGACTGGTAATCCAGAGAGCCAGGGTAATGCTCTGGGGACCCGGGTTTAAATCCTGCCACGGCAGATGGAGGAATTGTAATTCAATAAAAAAATCTGGAATTAAAAGTCTAATGATAACCATTGTTGATTGTCATAAAAACCCATCTGGTTCACTTACCCCTTTAGGGGAGGAAATCTGCTGTCCTTACCTGGTCTGGCCTACGTGTGACTCCAGACCCACAGCACTGAGACTCTTAAATGCCCTCTGAACAAGGGCAATTAGGGATGGGCAATAAATGTTGGCCTAGCCAGCGACGCCCACATCCAATGAATAAATAAAATTTTCAGGCAGTACATTCTAAATCTTAAACACTCACCACATAAAAATCTTTCTTCATAAAGCACCCCTGGTTCTTTTGCCAATCAACTTAAATCTATGCCATCAAACAGCCCACAAATGGAGGCTAGAGCTGTTGGGCAATTGTGTATATGAGTCCCAGAACAGTGTACCCAGTGTCAGTACACTGCCAAAACAGGTATAATGTACAGTAAAAACAGAAAATGCTGGAAAAACTCAGCAGGTCTGGCATTATCTGTAGAGAGAGGTACAGAGCCAACGTTTATGGCTCTTCATCGGAAGCCTGAAGTTCCAAAGAAGAGTCATATTGGACTCGAAACTCCTTCTCTCTCCACAGACACTGCCAGACTTGCTGAGTTTTTCCAACACTTCCTGATTTTATTTCAGATCTCCAGCATCTGCAGCGTTTTGCTTTTATTTTAGGTACAGTGTATATTAGTCCCAGAACAATACCAGTGCAGCTACTGTGTGTAGCAATCATGGATCAATATCAATGTGGGTCTCGTTGGTATTAGTCTCAGGTCTGAGTACAGGTGCACACAATGCTCACACTGGCACAGTACTGAGTGCGGCATATGTTGGTATGTGTAATCTGTGCACTGGTACAGTGTGCCAGTCATGTATTGTTATGTACGCACCAACAATTCTCTGCCTGTTCTATCCACTAGAGAATGTCTCAGAAACTCACCATCAGGCACGCTCCCAGGGCTCCCTGAACTATTCTGTTTGGCATTTTCATGCAGTAGTTGAAACCAATCCCTGAGTCGGTCGCCGAGATCTGCCAGATCCTGGCCTGTGCAGCCAGCTAGAGAGGGAAAGAGAGAGCAAATGAAACAATACCTTGTGGAGTGTTAAGTGTGAAATGATGCTATGGGATGCTGGGGTGTGAATGTTGAACATGTTGCCTATTTGAGACAGGATGTGTTCTAAGTGCTGTGTGCTTGAGAAGGACTTTACATCTATGAGGATTGAAAATGAACATTGGGCGAGGGTGGGAAAAGCAAAACAGGTCCATTGGTCACTAGTTATACAACATATCTTGACACTTAGCTCTTTGAAGTCAATGGAACTGAACATCATGCAGACGGTAAAATGGGCAATCAATGCAATATCTCCTGCCTGTGTCATTCACCATCCCCAAGTTTCCAAAACTCTCCGCCACTCAGCTTCTCCTCACCTCATGTCTCAGTCTGTTGTAGTAGACTAATCGATAGAGGCTGATCACTGCAATCAGTCAACAACTCCATTATCATTGCATTGTTCACTACCAGGATGGTGGAAGACAAAGTGGATGAAGTGAGTCTTGTTTCATTTACCAATTTTTATGTCCAAAGCTTAACATTTAAAAGAGAGGGAAAGTAAATTTGCACTAATTGTTCATGCACCAATAATCAAATGACAAATCCAAAGCTATGGATTACACAATTAGTAACTAGGGGCACATTAGAAGAATACTGGAAGTATTAAAAGGGAGGTCAGAATTAATTATTTCATCCAAATGATTTTAAGAACATGGAATACAAGTGTCTAATCAAACCACATTAGCCTGCATTGTGCACTCGAGTCCTGGGGTGAGAAAGCCTGGAGATTTGGAGCCGCATAGTTAAACATTCATAATTATTGCTCAGATCCAGTGTTAGTTCAAGTGAATTATAGATTTAGACAAGTTGTAAAATTAAGGGCAGAATTTTACACCTCGCAGGCAGGCGCACACCCGACTCAATCAGATGTACAGTAGCGTGCGGAGACATCGGACATCATCCCGCACGCGCGCAATCTTCAGGTTGACGGGCACATGCAGGAGTTGCAGCCACATCCACCATCAATTCAGAGGCGACTTAAGGCCATTAAAAACCCAACTGAACCCAATTTTACGTTGCCCAGGCGACTTCGTGCTCGTCACACGGGCAAAACGGGCAGGCGGGCAGCCCACAGTTTGCAAAACCTCATCCAAGGGTGGGATAAAAAGTTTCAGCAGCACTGGCAGTGTGAGTAGTGAGGAGTTTAGGAGATAGTTTGCTGCTTGTTGCCATTTGAACTTTACAGCTTCATCACTGTTGAGCTTCATTCTTAGCATTTCTAGGCTTCATTTCAGGATTCATTGGTGTCTCCAAGGCCCCCAGAGGACTTTGACTGTGTGGATACCTTCCAGGTATCAGACAGCCTTCCCTTACCCTGGGAATGGGGATTGTGGTCTCTGCTGGAGGAACCTCCTCTGAGGAGGAAGAGAGGGGCAGAAGGGAGAGGAGGCCAAGTGTCCTAATGCAACTTCCAGGGGAGGAACCTGTGGGAGGAGAGGCGCAGGCACAAGGGGTGCAGGGCCAGCAGCTAATGGAGGGCCGAAGGGGCCACAGAAGACGCCACTATCCCGCTGCCAGGATTTACGGGCGGTGATGCAGATACCTCAATATGTCCGAGGCGCAATGCCGAAGAGGGCTCTGCCTCTCCAGGGAGACAGTGACCTCCATCTGTCAGATGATTGTGCCTGAGATCAGCTCCGACTGTGTGGGTGGACATCCCATGCCAGTGGCGCTGAAGGTCACAATGGCCCTCAACTTCTATATCTCCAGCTCTTTCTAGGGCTCAGTGGGGGATTTTTGTGGAGTCTCCCAATCACCTGTCCATGGTTGTGTGAAGCTGGTGACAGACGCTCTGTTCAGGTGGGTACTGACCTTTAATATTTACCATACGGAAGAGGCCAGACAGGCTGAGCGAGCCAGAGGCTTTGCAGCGATTGCTGGGTTCCCCCATGTCCAGGGTGCCATCGACTGCCCACATGTGGCCATCAAGGCGCCAGTGGGTCAGCCGGGTGTTTTTATCAATAGGAAGGGCTCCCACTCCATGAATGTGCAGATAGTGTGTGACCACAGGATGCAGATTCTACAAGTCTGTGCAAGGTACCCAGGCAGCTCCCATGACGCTTACATCCTGAGACACTCCCAGGTGCCGGGGCTCTTCAGTGTTCCAGCCCGACTGGATGGATGGCTGCTGGGTGACAAGGGTTATCCATTGAAGAGGTGGCTTATGACTCTCTGCCACCCAAGAACAGAGGCCGAGCAGCGGTATAACAGGAGTCATGCCTCCACAAACACAGTAATAGAGAGGAACATAGGTCTTCTGAAGATGCGCTTCCGATGCCTGGACCGTCCAGGGGGTGCACTACAATACCCCCCAGAGTGGGTGTCACTGATAGTGGTTGGATTGCTGCGCTCCCCACAATCTGGCACTGGCGAAGGGGGACCCACTGGAGGAAGAGGATCTTGATGCAGCTGCACAGGCCACAGAAGATGAATCCAGTAGTGAGTCTGAAGATGAGCACGGTGAGGAGAACGCTGAGGGTGTGGAGGCAGATCTCTGTAACCTCCAGAGGGACAGGGACACCAGGGACACCTTGATCCAACGCTCCTTCAGCTCGGTTGCCAAAGATCTGCTTCCGCCTCACGCCAGGGCTGCCCCCTCCATCCCGGGATGTCTGAAATGTCCCTTTCATTTGAACCCAAAGTCCACTCAGTGCCTGTGCAATAAAGTTTAGAGCCACTCATGTCCAGTATTACACACTGGCGTACCCTGCACCAAAAAAATAAAAAGCTGAAGCAAACTCAGGCTATTAGGAGGAAACCAAAATTTATCTCATTTTGACAATCCAAGAAAATTAACATCACCTTCTCTGGTCTTCATTCCCTGACCAGTAAACATAAACAAAACATTACACAACAGAAGATCACCTGTGGCCAGTCCCTCTTGTGCTAAACGGACGTTTGCGAGTGCCATGTGTTGGTGCCATCCCCCTCGCTGGCACCGACATTGGAGACAGCTGCTGACTCTGCTGTCCTGTTGGCCTTGATGACCTTGGTGGTCGTCCTAAGGCCAGTGAAGCCTGTGCTGGCCCCGCCTGGGGTGGGAGCGGCCAGTGCCACAGCTGGCATCTCCCCAGTCACCGCAGCCTCATCAGTTGCCATGGTCACTGGCAGAGGGGCAGAGGAGCTGGTGCCGTCATCCAGAGTGCCCTGAGAGGAGCCCGCAGAGACAACAAGCAGCCCGTGCGCCAACGTGAGGTCGCTCTGGACCTCTCTGCTCACCATTGATGGACAGGCACCTAACTGGGATACTGGGTGCATCATCCATCTCCCACACTGGCACTGACCACCTGAGGTCATTGCCTGTGTAAGGGCTGCAGGTCCGAGCGCAACCCCAGGAACCCCTGATTCTGTCCCTGGAGCTGCCTCTCCATGAGAGTCGCCACTCTCTCAATGGAGGGGGCAGAGCGCTCAGCCATGAGGGTCAACGCAGTGCTGATGCTCTGCATGGACCCCTCCACTAGAGTCCATGGCATGCATACCCCTCATAGATCTCCGCCAGATCCTTCCACACATCCCGCTGGACATCCAGCATCTGCCGCCTAATGGACGATTCTAGAGGCTCTTCATCAGCCTTCGACTCAGCCTCATTCCAGCCTCCAGCAGTCCTCCGACTGCCGGTGCCCTGGGCACTCTACCTCCGCCTGCACCTCAAGCGAATGTGAAGTGCCCTCACCGCTGTGCACCAACATTCTAGCCAAGGGTCTAATGCCCACCGAGGTGCTGGTATCTGCGCTGGTGCCTGGTACAGAGAGCGGGTGTGGTGCAGGTACATGTGAAGCCCGGAGGTCTTCTGGCATCAGGGGTGGCTCTTCGAGGTCCTGCGATTGAGTGCGAGCGAATCTGAGGGAGAACAAGGACATGTCATTAATTTAAGTCATCACACTGTCACTGTGCATGCCAGGCACCCTGGTGAGACAATGGAGATCTGCATCATGGTGCCATCGTCTTTCAATGATCAATGGGGAATCCGGTTTTGAGGCTCCCATCAATGAAGAGACTACACAAGAATATTTGCACCATTCGAAACTCTCACCTCTGTGCACTGCACTCTGACTTTCGTCTGACACCCCAGCCTCTCTCTGTGGCCGGCTGACCGAGGTGCTTGGCGCCTCTCCAGCTCCAAGATGTCCTGCTCGTGTCCTGTTAGGATTAGGAGGTTAGCGGGGCCTCCGCCTGTCCGTGACCTTTCAATGTTGTTATGGGATGTCTTCTCCTGAAAGGACAGAGGAGCATTGATTAGTCCACTCTCTACCTGCAGCACCATTGCAGCCTGGCCAACCCCAGCTGAGGAACACCTCACAGGGCACATCTGAGTCGTGGCCCTCGAGCCGCAAGACACTCAGTCCAAGCAGCCAGGGCTCACCCCCTCGGCCAGCTCCGGCGTCACTGACAGTTGGCACTCAGACTCTAAGACCCCTGAGCTCCACAGGGGCACGACCAGGCCTTAACACTTCAACACACTGATCCATGCCAACACGGTACTCACCCTTCCCTGACTGCAGCAGGTTGTTAAACCTTTTGCAGCACTGGACCCAGGTGCACCGCACAGCATCATGGTGGCTCACCCGGTCTGCCACCTCCTTCCATGCCCTCTGGGTGAGGTGCGGTGGCCTCCTCCTCTCATCTCTGGGGACAAGGGTGTCCCTCCTGGCAGCCACCCCCTCCAGGGGGACCGCGAGGCACTCACCTGAGAACCTGGGGGCCGAATGCCCATGCGGCCTGCCCTCCCACTGGCGTCTCCAGCTGCACTTGAGGGCATAACTTCGGTGTTCAGAACGCAGAAAATACGTTCTTCCCTGGCAGCCTTCAAGGAGCCGCCTGGGCCGTTTTTAAACCGGCCGCCGGGTCAACATTGGACCCGGCAGCCAACACGCCCTTACCCCAGCCCTTCCCAACCATTGGGAGGACGCGTTTCATGCTAGGCGGACCTTAACTGGTCAGCCGGTGACACATCGCGATCGGGGGCCGATTGTGGGTAGCAGCCCGTTTCCCGACCAGTCCCGGGCTCGCCAAGTGTAAAATTCAGGGCCAAGACTTATTTAGGTGGATGTGCAGGGGAACATTGCGGCCAGTTTATATACATACACAAAATTGCGACAAAGCTGAAGTGGGTGCCTCACAAGTGCAGCTGAGATGTAGACTTTTTTCTGACTTTAGCACCTTCCTTCAAAAGGTCGATTCAGGACAAGCACATAGAAGCAGCAAAAATAGTGGGTTGATAGTGAGATGAAGGATTGGCTGCTCTCACTACGCGGTCAGGCTACTGCTGACAGTGACATGGGACTGGACTTTACAGCTTATCCTCCCACTCCGTGAAACGCTGATCTCAGCCATCAAGGCCGGGGATCAATGAAGACATTCTAACACACTCATCTTCAGTTTTCCTCGACTATACCATTCTGGCCTAACTAGATTAGGACTTTGAATATTGGTTAAGAATGTTTTTAAAAAGGAGCAGGAATAGGCCTTAACTTGCTCTGCCAAACAATGCAATCATGACTGATTTCTTACATTAATTCCCCTTTTCTGCCCTATCCCCATATCCCTCGATTCCCTTAGTGTCCAAAAAACACCTATCAATCCCATTCTTGAGTAGACTCAATGACAACCATCAACGGACATTGAGCGATGTTCAGTCTAGAGCTTGTGCCCGGCTGGTCTGACTGTGACAAGGCCTGTCATTGCCATTATTATTAATGTACCCGCGCCTGGCAGTCACCTGATTTGCTCCTGGGGTCAGAGGTCGGAGTACGCTCTGTTGGACATGGACACTTGCCTTCACACTGCTGGCTGACCTGTTTCCCAGTCAGACATACCTGTAGATCCAGCTTACACTGTGGAAGGGGAGGAGGGCGAGAAAGAGAGAGAGGGCGAGAGAGAGAGAGAAGGGAGGGCGAGAGAGAGAGAGAACGAGAGAGAGGGGGGGCGAGGGGGCGCGAAAGAGAGCGGGGAGAGAGAAAGTGGGGGGGAGAGAGAGAAAGTGGGGGGGAAGAGAGAGAAAGAGGGGGGAGAGAGAGAAAGTGGGGGGGGAGAGAGAGAAAGTGGGGGGGAGAGAGAGAAAGTGGGGGGGAGAGAGAGAAAGTGGGGGGGAGAGAGAGAAAGTGGGGGGGAGAGAGAGAAAGTGGGGGGGAGAGAGAGAAAGTGGGGGGGAGAGAGAGAAAGTGGGGGGGAGAGAGAGAAAGTGGGGGGGAGAGAGAGAAAGTGGGGGGGAGAGAGAGAAAGTGGGGGGGAGAGAGAGAAAGTGGGGGGGAGAGAGAGAAAGTGGGGGGGAGAGAGAGAAAGTGGGGGGGAGAGAGAGAAAGTGGGGGGGAGAGAGAGAAAGTGGGGGGGAGAGAGAGAAAGTGGGGGGGAGAGAGAGAAAGTGGGGGGGAGAGAGAGAAAGTGGGGGGGAGAGAGAGAAAGTGGGGGGGAGAGAGAGAAAGTGGGGGGGAGAGAGAGAAAGTGGGGGGGAGAGAGAGAAAGTGGGGGGGAGAGAGAGAAAGTGGGGGGGAGAGAGAGAAAGTGGGGGGGAGAGAGAGAAAGTGGGGGGGAGAGAGAGAAAGTGGGGGGGAGAGAGAGAAAGTGGGGGGGAGAGAGAGAAAGTGGGGGGGAGAGAGAGAAAGTGGGGGGGAGAGAGAGAAAGTGGGGGGGAGAGAGAGAAAGTGGGGGGGAGAGAGAGAAAGTGGGGGGGAGAGAGAGAAAGTGGGGGGGAGAGAGAGAAAGTGGGGGGGAGAGAGAGAAAGTGGGGGGGAGAGAGAGAAAGTGGGGGGGAGAGAGAGAAAGTGGGGGGGAGAGAGAGAAAGTGGGGGGGAGAGAGAGAAAGTGGGGGGGAGAGAGAGAAAGTGGGGGGGAGAGAGAGAAAGTGGGGGGGAGAGAGAGAAAGTGGGGGGAGAGAGAAAGTGGGGGGGAGAGAGAAAGTGGGGGGGAGAGAGAGAAAGTGGGGGGGAGAGAGAGAAAGTGGGGGGAGAGAGAGAAAGTGGGGGGGAGAGAGAGAAAGTGGGGGGGAGAGAGAGAAAGTGGGGGGGAGAGAGAGAAAGTGGGGGGGAGAGAGAGAAAGTGGGGGGGAGAGAGAGAAAGTGGGGGGGAGAGAGAGAGTGGGGGCGAGAGAGAGTGGGGTAAGAGAGGGATTGAGGGAGAGAGAGGGGGGAAAAGAGAAAGTGGGGGAGAGAGAGGGAGAGTGGGTTGGAGAGTGAAGGAGAGTAAGGCAGAGACAGAGTGAGAGGGAGAGAGAGTGAGAGTGAGGGGGAGAGAGAGGGGGCAGAAAGTGGAGGGGAGCGAGAGGGGGTGGGAAGAGGGGGTAGGGGGAGTCGGGGAGACAGAGGTGGGGGGAGAGAGAAAGAGAGACAGAGTGCAAGAGATAAAGTGAAATTAGAACCAATCAATGGATGATCTCATTTGAATGCATCTACTTTGTGGAATTGTTCATTTTGGAGAACGAGTTGTTGGCTAATTAATTAAATGCTGCAGTTATGGTTTTAATTCATTTCCTTCAATTCTCTCCTGTCATTTTTCTCCTTCAGAAAGTCATTTCAATTCTGGGTCAGTTGAGTGCTCCTGGGCATAAACCCAAGGCTATCATCACAGGCACTGCAACGTGACCCTTGCAACAACACCATTAGTGCAAAAGAAGTGGTCCAATCTAATTAAGAGGGTGTAACATATTAACATTTCCGGTCCAGAAATTCAAACACTGAGATTAACACACATGATTTGCAGCCTGCGCAGTTTTCCCACACTGACCTCTGAGCCTAATCAAAGTGTGTCACAATGAGGTACTGAGGTGTTAGCTGTGGCTCGGTGAGCAGGATGCTGCACTCTGAATGACAGGCTGTGGTTTCTAGCATCGCTCCAGGGACTTGAACACAAAATCAAGACTGACATTCCCCAGTGATCGAGGCCACAGCCCAGCCGACCCTCTCAGGTAGATGTCAAATATCCCACAACGCTATTTCAAAGAAGAGCAGGGGATTTCTCTGTGGTGTCCTGACCAATAACAACCCTGCGACCAACAGCACTAAAACTGGTTATCTGATCATCCTCACGCTGCTGTTTGTGGGAGTTTGCAATTAACTGCTGGATTTCCCATATCACCACAGTGACTGCACTTCAGAAAGTATTTAGTTGGTTGTAAATCAGTTTAGAATGCCCTGGGTATGTGAAAGGCGTTATATAAATGCAAGTCTTTTTTTCTTAGAAGTGGGGGGGAAAACGAGACTGGGCTGGTTGTGGGAGGGAAATGACAGGAGAGATCTGGCTGTGAGGTTGACGTGCTGGGTTTTGCAGGTGGTGACAGATGTCCAGCCGGCAAAGGATCTCGATGATCAAAGGCTCCACAGAGCAAAGGACGGCTGGGAATCCCAGGGACTGAGTTGGGGCACTGTGCTGGAGGAGGCTGCAGGGTTAAGGCTAGGCAGGGCTATGGAGGGACACTAAAATTAGTACAAACGGAGAACCTTGAGCCAGAGTTTAAACAGAAAAGTGAAAAAGGACGTTCACCAACAGCACACAAGCCTTCCTGTGATAAGTGGGATTGAGTGAAGTACTCAACAGGGCTTCTTTGACAGTACCTTCCGAGCCCACAGCCTCTACCACCTGGACGGACAAGGGCAGCAGATACACGGGAACCCCACCACCAGCAAGCTCCCCTCCGAGTCGCACACCATCCTGACTTGGAAATATATCCCCGTTCCTACTGTGTCGCTGGGCCAAAATCCTGGAACTCCCTCCCTAACAGCACTGTGGGTGTACCTACACCATGTGGACTGCAGCGGCTCAAGAAGGCAGCTCACCACCACCTTCTCAAGGGCAACTAGGGATGGGCAATAAATGCTGGCCCGGCCAGCAATGGCCACACCCTGTGAATGAAAAACAAAACTCACGAATTGTTAAAAATATCATAATCACAGATGTGATAACGTAAGAACCAACAATGGAGTAAATATTAATACAACCTCATAAATACCAACACTCATGATGGCTACATTATGCCAGTCCCTTCAGAGAGCCCAGACAACCTGGTCAACATATAATGCCATTTAACTTTGCCCTTTGAATAGGCTGAGCAGTAACCTAAGGGTAATGTAGCCCCGTGGTTGTAGGACTGGATTAGCAAGTCACTGGAGTTCAAATACCACCCTGTTAAACCGTGGAACTAAATTCAATTGATCTGCTAATTTGACTCATTAACATCCATCAGGGAAGGAATCTGCTACCAAACCCCCCACACTCCCCAACTCCACCCTCACCAACCTGTTCTGTCCTATTCGTGACTCTAGCTCCAACTCAAGTGGTTGACTTGGGCACCAGCTATTATCAACACACAAAGCAAAACTAAATGAAGGAAGTAGAAGCATGAGGAGCATAAAGGGTGATACAGTCTCCCAATGGAGACCAATGCTTATAGGAGGCACAAAGGAAATTGTGAGCATGTAGTCCGACCCTCCCCCTGGCAAAAGATCCATGGACTAGATCCATCCCCCAACCCAACCACCCACCCACGCTCCAAAAGCAAAGCAGGCAAAACAGAAGAGAAGAGAAACTTAACAGAGCAGAGAAGAGACACTTAAAACATAAATAACAAGAAAGAGGGAAGGAATACACAGTCACATGGATATGCCCCACTCCCCTTGATCTGAAGAGCCAGATAAAGGGCCAGACTCCAACATGAGCAATGCCAATAAATTGAAAGGCTCAGAGGTTTGTCCATCATATTGTCACAGAGACTCAGGGTAAAGTTCTGGGGACCTGGGTTCGAACCCCACCATGGCAGATGGTGAAATTTGAATTCACTAAAAAACATCTGGAATTGAAAGATCTGATGGTGACCGTGAAACAATTACCGATTGTTGTAAAAACCCATCTGGTTCATTAATGTCCTTTAGGGAAGGAAATCTGCCGTCCTTAACTGGTCTGGCCTACATGTGACTCCAGACCCACAGCAATGTGGTTGACTCTTAAATGCCCTCTGAACAAGGGCAATTAGACATGGGCAATAAATGCTGGTGATGCCCACATCACATGAATGAATAAAAAACTGTACAGGAAAACTTTCCCAGCAACTCAAAATACTTTCTAATTAGCTGCCGGGGTCACATTATTAAAAACTGTGTAAAAAAAAGTTAGTCTGGCTATTTTTTATTTCACTGGCTAGGCCAGCACTTATTGCCCACCCCTAATTGCCCTTGTTCAGAGGGCATTTAAGAGTCAACCACATTGCTCTGGATCTGGAGTCACATGTAGGCCAGACCAGGTAAGGACGGCAGATTTCCTTCCCTAAAGGGCATTAGCGAACCAGGTGGGTTTCTTACGACAATCGACAATGGTTTCGTGGTCATCATCAGACTTTTAATTCCAGATTTTTATTGGATTTAAATTGCACCATCTGCTGTGGTGGGATTCGAACCTGGGTCCCCAGAGCATTACCCTGGGTCTCTGGAATACCAGTCCAGTCACAATACCACTTCAAACGGGGCCTTTGTACTGTCAGAGTGGCACGGCACAGAAAGAGGACGCTTGACCCATCAAACCCGTGCCAACTCTTGAAAAGAGCTATCCAATTAGCCTCTGTTCTCAGCTGTTGCCCCATTGCTCCTTCAAGCATTTACCCAAGTTCCCCTTGAAAGTTATTATTGAATCTGCTTATGCAGCACCACCCCCACCTTTCGGGCAGCGCCTTCCAGACCATTCCTGCCATTGTGGGCTGCAGGATGCCAGTCTTACCTGTGATGAGTATGTGTGCCCATCTGAGCCACACACAGGGGATGTTTGAACTGCTTGGCAGGGTTTGCAGGTGCTATCCTCGTGCCCCAAAGAAGATTGCTTGATTCTAAAACAAACAGATATTTAGCAGTGAGAAGCACATTCAGACACACTGGTCCACCCCTCCCTCGCCTGGGGGAGCCAAACCTTCCCCTTGACAACTCGACTGAGTAACTGAGCCTCCTTACGGGACTATTCTGTTTGCAAGAAGCAGAGAAAATCTCAGAGGTTTTCAAAATTATGAAAAATTTCAAGAGGGTAAAATAGTGCAAGATTGGTAATTATCATTGGTAATTGGTTATTATAGGAAAAATTCAGAATAGATTTTTTTTTAAATTCACTCAGGGTTGTTAGAAATGGCAAAAGGGGGCAGAGGTTAGAGCATCATTTAAAAATGAATTCAGGAGCAAGTACAGGCAAAAGGATCAGATTGTGAAAAATCTAGCAAAGGGATGAAGGGCCAAATGGCCCCTTTCTGTACGTAGATTCCAAGACTGAATCCTTGTTTATATGGAGGATAGAGAATTTCAAAATACGCGGGGAGATTTTCTGCATCATCTTCCAGGCTAGAGAGCTGTACTCACCGAGAATACACACTGGCAAAAAGTGCACCCATCCCACCCGCTCAGACCGTGCAACCTCTCAATGCTAGCTCCCGACAGGAGTACCTGCATGGGCGGCCTGGAGTTTGTCCATGCGGCAAAAGGCTTGCAAGGCTCCCGGAGGACAATGCATGAAGTGGGAAGCGGGAGTGGGAATGTAGTAGGGTTGCCAATTGTGATTAAATGTATTTCTGGAGGGTTCATCACATGACTTGCCCCCCACACTCCAGTTATTAGTCGGCCAGCACATCCATCCTTGTGACGTACGGCCTTCCTACACCGATTGGAAAGCAAAAAGACTCATTACCTGATTGGATGATGATTGACTGTCAGCCAAACAGCCTCCCCCCACCCCCCACCCAACCCCTCCCACAATTTTCAATATTTCCATATCTGGTCAAGAGGAACATTCAAGGAAAAATCTTTTAAAACTCTTTTTTAACGTCCCGATGACGTTTCCCCAGGGTCGCACACAGCAGTGTCCTGGAGATTGACCTTCAATTCCTGGAGACTCCAGGCCAGTCCTGGAGGGCTGGCAACCCTAGGATGTAGCAATCTTTTAACGTGGCCTATTACCTCCCAGTACCACATCAGTGAGTGAATGACCAACTTATGGAGCAGGTTATCTAGGGAGATGGGGGAATCTGATGGCATTGATCAACTTAAATACAAATTAGATAAGATTTCAGAAAATGACTAATATATAGTGTTCCACAATGCAATGTGAGCCTTGAAATGAGGTAAATGTGGCGCTTTTGAATGGGATAAGTGAATTAAGGTTTTCTACACTAGGGGTTTTCTGCACCTCATGCCTGGGTCTGTTGTGGACTCATTGATAATGATTGATTCTGGTGATTAGTCAACAGCTCCATTATCATTGAATCAAGTGACTTATCAGTGTGGTAGAAGGAGAAGTGGGTGGATCTTGGCCTGCTCTTTTCTACCAATTCTATGTTCCTGTCTAGAGCAATTATTGATCAATCAGCGATGACTTTAGATCTATACATTGGAACGATACAGAGAAGATTAGCGTGGCCCCTGCGCAAGGATGACACGCAAATTCGTGAAGCATTCCATATTTAAGACTTTCAAAACATTCCTTTGTAGAAATTCAGGTTACCTGGATAGGGCAACCCAGTTCATTTAAATTTCCAATGCTGCTCCATCACGTGTCAGGCATAAGCTGAAGAGGTTTTATCAGAGATAGTGGCAATTTACAGGGCCACAGTGCTGAATATGTGCGAATTCTCTGCCGAAGTTACAGCCGTTTAAACTTATGCAGCTGCAGTCACTTCAGACTTAATCACCACATAGAAAGTACAGCACAGAAACAGGCCATTCGGCCCCACCAATCTATGCTAGTGTTCATGCTCCACATGAGCCTTTTCCCATTCCTTCTGCCCGATATCAACATATCCTCCCATTCCTTCTACCCTCTTTCATGCACCTTTACTAGCCACCTCCACCGTGCCAAGCGGTGGTGAGTTCCACACTCCAGGGCTGGGATTTTCCGATCCCACCCACAGCAGGAATCGTCACAGGCGAGATGGAAAATTTGACGGACCAGCCAAAGGTCCGTTGGCTTCGGGTGGGAATTTCCGGTCCCGCGGTGGGCGGGGCTGGAAAATCCCAGCCTGAGTTTCATGAGCCTCACACACGAGTGTCGCCTGATTCCTATTTGGATTTATTAGTGATGATATCTACAGGGCCTAGTTTCGAACCCTCCCACAAATGGAAACAACTTTTCTACGCCTACTCTACCAAACCGCTTTATAAATTTCAAGAACCTTGATCAGGTCACTTCTCAGTCTTCTCTTTGAGAGGATAAAAAAAAGAGCCCTAGCCTCTCAACTCTGGTATCATTTTTGCAAATCTCTTTTGTTCACCTTCTCAGGAGCTTCTACATCCTTTTTATAACATAGGGGAGAATCCCCCCCCCGTTGAGGGGGGGGTTGTGCTGGGGCGGGCAGGAGCAGACACAAACCTGATCGGCGTCCCCGATCGGGTCCGCGCCGCCATTTTACGTGGGCGGGGCCAATTAAGGCCCACCCTGCGTGACGTGCGCCCGGAAGCGCTGAGCGCTAACTGTGCGGGCGTGGAGGGGATTCCCTGAGTCGAGGCCTGCGCTCTTTCACGCACGCGCGCAACAGAGCTCAGAAATCTCCCTGAGGCACCTCTGTGCCTCAAGGAGATTAGTTTAAGGTTTAGAAGTTTAAATAAATAAAGAAAAGAAATTATTTTAAGACATGTCCCCTCATGCGACAGTGTCACATGGGCTGGGACATGTCAAGGAACATTAATGAAAAAATGTATTTAATTTATAAACCCTTCATGGAATCTCATCCCACCCGTGGATGAGGCTCCATGAAAAATGCGAAGGCCGCCTGGGCTCCGTTAATAACTTTAATTAATATTTAAATGGCCTTAATAGGCCTTTGACAGTTTGGCAGGCGCGCAGCAGAGTCGGCTGAAAGTCTGAATGACGCGGCGTGACATCGGGACGCACGTCTGAAGTCACCGCGCGTCATTTTACACGTCTGCCTGTGGGTCCCGGCCCCACACGCCAACCGGAAAATTCTGCCCCTAGGGACCAGAAGTGCGCACAATACTCCAAATGGAGTCTAACCGAGGGTCTGAAGAAGTTTAATACAATTTTGAGCCAACGTTCTGATTCTGTGGTGTGGTAGCCAATAGTGAAAGTATTGGGATTCACTTTGCAGTCCCTGGGTCACATGCAGCTCGCACGTGTCTTCCTTGCGGCCCTTCTCGCTACATTTCCCTGGGCTGTTTTTTGTACCGGAATATGATGATAAATTGACTGCCTAAGCTGGAGGTTCCCAAAGCCGTGGGTTGCGACCCCATGAGCAACTGAGACTTTGAGTTCCTCCTCTTGCTCCGAAGCAACGACTGGGAAGCAGAGACTCTGGCGGGACAGCTCTGGGGTTGGCTTGAGACCCCAGGACATGCCCGCGTGTGATTTTTTTTTCCTCGCCGTGGTTCAGAGGGCGCGGCCTAAGGGAATGAGCTCCGAGGGCCGTACCACTGCGTCCAACAGACTGCAAAATGATTGTAGAAAGAAACCATCACTCCCCACTCTTGCAATCCCCCAACCCCACGCTCACGACTCTCCTCCCTGACAACTCTTCCCCCACTTCTACCCCACCCCCCTCCACTCTCATGCAGCAAATCAAAATTTTTCAATATCACATATACAGCCCTCACTAATTTTCTAGCAAATACCACTGAGATAAGTGGACCCAAAAAAGAGAGACTAGGTTGTCAAGAAAGATTAAGACAGTGGAGTCTGGCAGGACATGCATTAACATCCATCATCCTTCAGCACACAGTTATCATTTATTGTAACATTTGCCCAACTTCACCTCAGTCTCAGCTCATCAGCTGCTGAAACCCTCATCCATACCTTCGTTACCTCTGGACTCAACTGTTCCAATGCACTCTTGTCTGATCTCTCACACTCTACCCTCTGTATACCTGAGATCATCCAAATCTCTGCTGCCCATGTCTTGACTCGTGCCAAGTCCCGCTCTCCTATCAGCCCTGTGCTCACTGACCTACATTGGCTCCCAGTCAAGCAACATCCTCATTTTTTAAAATTCTGATTCTTGCTTTCAAATCCTTCCATGGCCTCAACCCTCTCAATCTCTGTAATCTCCTCCAGCCCCACAATCCTCTGAGATATCTGCACTCCTCTAATTCTGATCAAGTATCCCAGATTTCTGCTGCTCCACCATTGACAGCCGTAACTTCAGTTGCCTGGACCCTAAGCTCAGGAATTCCTTCCCTAACCCTCTCCACCTCTCTTTCTTCCTTCGAGACACTCCTTAAAGCCTTTGTTAACCCAGTTTTTGGTCATCTGTCCTAATATCTCCAAATGTGGCTCAGCGTCATATTTTGTTTTACCATGCTCCTGTGAAGCACCTTTATTTTACATTTTATTAAGGATGCTGTGTAAATACAAGTTGTTATTGTAGCCTGCGGAGGATTGCCAATGGCCAGTTCCCCTCCACATCAAGGGGAAAACTGAAGAAATGTTCAGCCTTTGAAGCATATTCACAACCTGTCCAGGGGCCAGTCCGTTAATTCTCCACTTTTAAGAAATCTAAATCCCTTCCTCTGTCTTACCAAAAAAGAAATACTACATTATTTTCTCGATAACCCTCAGTCCCCTCTATCAACACATAATTTATCCACTCCCTTTTAAGAGTGCTAATGAGGCGGAAACAAACACCTCCTCTGGGAGTCTGTTCCAGCACATCCCACCATCCTGTGAGTCAGAAGAAATAAGTTTTGCTTTAGCCCAGCACACGAGGAAGAAAATCCCCAATGTTGCCCATATTTCCAACCATAACAAGACATTTGCTACACTCAAGGACAATTATAGTCCCAGAGGAGACGCTCGGTGCATTAATAATGTAGAACAATCAATACAGTCTGGTTTTAAAAAGGATTCGGTTTCATTATCAGGGATCATTTTTACACAAGTTCTGCACAGCTCAAAAAGCAGTGTCATCACTCATGTGACAATCCTTACATCGAATTTAGTCAATTAAGATATTGCTGCTCACAGTATCCTCACGTCCTGATGCCTAGGTTAACTCAGGATATATCACGATCATTGGGATTGAATTCAACGCAGGTTCGAGTGGACAAAGATCTCCTTCAATCTGATGGGTGACACGAGCCAGGCTAAACCAAGTGGCCTGCCTTGTTTCAATCTAACTCATGAACCCATGTAGAACAGTGGAGTAGCCCTTTTGCCGCTGGGAGTTGGGTGTGAATCTAGTCAGGTACAAGTGGATGATGGTTATATGACGGTTGATATGGTGCACAGGATTTGAAGGCTTACTGCTGCTGGGGCCTAGTCCAAAGGGGTAATGGTCTTCTTTCTTTCTCCTGGTCATTTTTGGCCATTTTCATGTTTGGAAAATCGCACAGGCTACGAATTGCATGCACTGAGCTCCATGCCCAAATTCTCAGCACATGTTCCCCTTCTGCAAAGTTCTGTGACGGAAGCACACGTGTCTTTCATTATCTACGCAGGTGTCCTTATCAGGGTGGGGGGTGGGGTGTGCATGTCATTATTTAGGTACCTGTGTGACTCATTATCTGAAGTGTGTGCATCCTCATGTACCGAGTCTGAGGGAGTGCACATAACGAGAACACATTTGTACAAGTGCTTCTTGCAATGAGCGAGTGAAGGTGTTGGTGTGTGCTGCACACGGGGTCTAACCTGTGCTGTAGTTTCTTGCGGCTGATGCACATGGCCCTCAGCTGGCCCTGGGAGACACACACTTTGTGTCGGCTGCATTTCACCTTTTGACAGGGGTCCTTGGTGGGATCCAGCGCTGCAGAGGAAATTGCACAAGTTACTTACAAACAGGAGAATAAAGACACAGCCAATCTCTCAGTCGTGACCTTCCATGCCTCTTTATCTGTCAGTACCTCGTTGGTTAGGGGTCCCCTTAAAATGCAAACACACCATCCTCCACACTCAAATGAGTTCACTCTCCGACTCAAACTCATTTTATTTCAGGACCTCAAAACTATGCAACCTTTTAGGTTTTTATCAGTTTGTACCCATTGCCCTTCAGTCTTCATTTCAAACAAAGCATCATCAGAATTTACATTTTCTATTCCATACATAATCTTTTTTACCTCTGTAAAATGATCTCCTCTCATCCAATCCCTTCATGGCTAAAGTCTATGCTTTAGCATCAAGGCAGAGATAGATAGATTTCTAGTTAGTCAAGATATTAAGGGATATGGGGATAGTGCAGGAAAATGGCATTGAGGTAGAACATCAGTTATGATCTAATTGAATGGCAGGGCAGGCTTGTGGGACCGAATGACCTAGTTCTGCTCCTATGTTCCTACGTCTAATCTCAAAACCAAATTCTTTGATACCAAGGATTAGCTTTTGTGATTTTTCCTGTTTCCCCCGTCCTCACTTGCACCCTCCGATCCTCTTCTCTCCCTCCCATTCCACTCCTTCCCTCTACTCTCCCCTCCCTCCCAGCTCCTCCCTCCACTCCCCGGCTTGGATGATCCCTTTGTGTCTCGTTGACAGAAACTGTTGACAAACCAACTTGGGGCTTTGAAGTTGGTCTGACGGGGTGACAACAACTCTGTCCCCATCATGGGTCAACAATGAGAAAACCGACAGCTAAATATTCTGGTTTCTGATCTGCGGCGAGGTTGGAGTTTCTAGAATTCTGGCTCTTCCTAGGGGATGAGATTCAGTCCTGTTTATTCATCAAGGGAAATGTGTTTTCTTTTAAAAAAGCGTTGGAAATCTCACACTCTGAGAAATCACACATTTCAAAGGCTCACTTACCGGTGATTCTGGTTTTGGTTTACAAAGAGAAACCAGCATTCTCTACCTCATCATTTAAAGACACATCTTGGGCACTAGATGAAGGAACATTCTGGAATGAGCCTTAAGTGTAAACGTCCGACACCCATTCCAGAGAGAACTCACTATATCTGAAGTTCAAGGTTTAATGTCTGCAGTGACTACAGTCTGGTCTAGAAGTTTAAGAACACAGAAGTTTTCCCCAAAGATTGCAAATGAGTTTGTGTCTCAGAATGATCTTGTGATGTCTGAGTCACAATCCAGTCAGCAGAGCTAAGGAGGATGTCGCAAGTACTTGTTGCTGGCAACAAAAAAAGGCAGGGGGGAGAAAAATTCTTTCAGAACACAGCATGTTGTTTATTACAATGCACCTTCTGTCTGAAAGGGCAGTGGAAGCAGATTCAACAGCAACTTTCAAAAGAGAATTGGATAAATAATCAGAAAGGGAAAAAAAAACACAATTCAGGGCTATGAGGCAAAGAGCAAGCCGGGAGTGGTGGGCTCTGGAGCCAATTGGGTAGCTCTTTCAAAGGGCCAGTACAGGCTCAATAGCCTGAATGGCCTCCTTCTGGAATGGTTCTATTAATGTTGCTGTTGTTGTAGCACATATTTGGAAAGCTCAACCTGACACTGCAGGGGAGAGTGTGAGCATTGCAGCCAAGACTACAGTCAACATTCTGCTGCACTGTATTAATGCTGAGATTTTACTGGGCTCCCAGTGAACTGCTATCAGATAATGCAACAACCACACAACAGCATACACATGGCCCAAAAAACAAACAGCGGCTTCAGCTTTTCGAATGTTCCTGCATTCTTTTCAGATTTTCTTTGGAACGTTTTAAGCTCCTCCTTGGCCTCACTTGGAGCTCGATTCTTCCGTTGGTGTGCCAGGCGCTCAATGACACTGTGCGTGCAAAGGGCCCATTGGCATTGCGGCAGGCTAAGGTTTTAAGGTCAGCCTCTCTACCGCATTGAAACCTTTTATCAAGGAGAATGTCGTAAAATAGAATCAAAGGTTACCAACCTTCCATCATTGCCCTGGAGTCTCCAGTTATTAAAGATTAATCTCCAGGACACTGCTGCAAGTAACACCCTGGAGAGATACCATGTGCGCAATAAAAAGTATGGTTTCTTAAAAAAATTATCTGAACATTTTGGTTTTAATCATCCAATTGGCTAATAGAGTGTCTATTTACTCCCTGATTGGCTGTGGCTTGAGAGTCTGGACATGTCAGCTGACCAATGTGGGAGCATGGGGGCAGGGCAATTGGAGGGAGGAGGTCAAGTGATGTCATCTCCAGGAATATGTCCAACCAGAATTGGGAGCCCAAGTAGAATCAGGTCCTTATTCCTACACAGTTACACACGACTCTCACACATTAGGTTCAGGTCTGCCTCGTGCAAAGATGCCTGGGAGGATGTTCCATGTCTGCCCTCTCAGTTTGGCAATGTCCTAAAAATGCCTCCTCTTAAATACAATTGAAACCTCCATTGTGTCTGGCAATGTTCGATGGGTGGACTTAACAGATTCCAAGCAATACAGTCTCAGGAATGGCAGAATTAAAACTCCTCCCCTGTCCCAACACTGTCTGCCCTGCCAGCCCTCACCTCTCTCAGTCCATCGGCTAGTGAAACCCTCATTTGTGACTTCATTGCCTCCAGACTTGAATGCTCCAATATTCAGATAGCCTCTGTAAATTTGAGCTCTTCCAAAACTCTGCTCCCTGTCTCCTAACTCACACCAAGATGCGCTCACCCATCAAACCCCACCACCCTCCCCCACCACGCCACTCCCCATAACCCCGTGTTTACTGACACACAGTGACTCCCGGTCTGGGCAATGCCTCGATTTTAAAAATTTCAACCTTGTGTTCAAATCCTCCCATGGCCTCGCTCCTCCCCATCTCTGTAATATCCTCCAGTCTAACAACCCTCAAGAACTCTACATTCGTCTAACTCTGGCCACTTGCACAACCCCACTTCCATCTTCCTACCATGGGTGGCCATGTCTTCAGCCTTCTCAGCCCTTAGCTCCAGAACTCCCTTCCTAAAACTCTCTGCTTCTCTCTCCTTCTTTAAGATGTTCCATAAAACCTACTCCTTGACCAAGCTTTCAGCTGGGATGTTGGTGTCACTGGCTGGGCCAGCATTTATTGCCCATCCCTAGTTGCCCTTGAGAAGGTGGTGGTGAGCTGCCTTCTTGAACTGCTGCAGTCCATGTGGTGTAGGTACACACACAGTGCTGTTAGGGAGGGAGTCCCAGGATTTTGACCCAGCGACAGTGAAGGAACAGCGATAGAGTTCCAAGTCAGGATGGTGAGTGGCTTTACAGTGGTGTCAGTTTTTTTCCTGTCTGGTAATGTTTCTGAGAAGCAGCTTGGGGCATTTTTACTGTGTTAAACATGCTATACAAATGCAAATTGCTGTTGTTAAACAACCAGAGGAAGGCAGGTCACTGCAGTCAGTGGTATGGATGGTAAATTAGCTCATGGTGTTTAGAGGAGCTGTGTTGGATTGTTACAGCTTGAACCACCACTGCCACTAAATGTCTGAATGTAGGAGCTGTCTAAAAGGTAGTGAGAAATAGGAGTCCTTAAACTTTAATGACTTCATTAAACAATCATTAAAGCCTAGTTAAATAGAGAAGTTACTGGGAATAAATTTCCCAGCTGAGAGGTTTTATGGTATTTCATGGATACACATTCTTTTATATCCTGTGCACAGGAACATTCACTGGTCAGAAAATCAGATCGTCTTCCTTGGTGTGGTAACCAATCACGAGATAGCATTCTCACTTCTGATTCAGAAGGTGTGGGTTCAAGCCCCACTTCAGGGACCCGAGCAGATAATCCAAGCACTCCAGTGCGGCGAGGGAGTGCTGCAATGTCAGAGGAGCCATCCTACGGATGGATGTTAAACAGCCTGCTCTCTGGTGAAAGACTCCAAGTCACTATTCAAAATTGGTTTTTATAGCAAGGGGGATGGGGTATAAGTAGGGAAGTCTTGCTACAACTGTACAGAGCATTGGTGAGACCACACAAAGTACTGTGTATAATAGTTTTGGTTTCCTTACTTAAGGAGGGACATACTTGCATTGGAAGTAGTTCAGAGGAGGTTCTCTAGGCTGATTCCTGGGATGAAGGGGATATTTTACGAGGAAAGGTTGAGCCTATACTCATTGCAGTTTAGAAGAATGAGGGGTAATCCTACTGAAACAGATTGTGACAGGGTAGATGCTGAGAGGATGTTTCCTCTCTTGGGGAATTAGGGGGCACAGTATAAAGATAAGGGGTCTCCCAATGAAGATGGAGATGAAGAGGAATTCCTTCTGTCAGGGGGTCATTAGTGTTTGGAATTCTCTCCCTCAGAGAGCAGTGGAGGCTGGGTCATTGAGTATATTCAATGACTTAGACAGATTTATGATTGGCAACAGATTTAAAGGTTGGGGGGACAGGCAGGAAAGCGGAGTTAAAGCCACAATTAGACCAGCCATGATCTTATTGAATGGTGGAGCAGGCTCGATGGGCCAAATGGTCTACTCCTGCTTCTATTTCCTTTGCCCTTATGAAAAAGAACAGGGGTGTTCTCCCCGGCATCCTGGCTAACATTCATCCCTCATCCAACACCTGAAACAAATTATGTGGTCGTCATCATGTTGCTCTTTGTGGGATCTTGCTGAGCACAAACTTGGGTGCCCAAATTGCTGTGTGACAACTAAACGGCTCAATTGCCTCTTACTAAGTGACTCAGCTAGTGAAGGTGGATAATTGTTTTTAATCATAAGTAAACCTCATTTAAATTGTCACCAACATTAATTTGATGAGGAAGGCCAATTAGGCCATTATCCAGAAGGGCCCCACACTCCCCCACCTCATTTTATTTTCATTAGATGACGTTGATGATTTAAAGTGTTCTCCCGCCCGCTTCCCGATCAGGAATCCATTCCAAGCGCCGATCGCTTTCTGCGCAAAGAAGAACGTTTTGAGACGCTAGACCTAAATTTTCTGTGACGAGTTTGAATCTTAGTCCCTCGGTGCTACTCATGCTGATTAGTTTGAAGTAATTTCAAAGAACCATGGAATAGCACAGCACAGAAGGAGGCCATTTGGCCCATCGAGCCAGTGTCGGCTCTTTTGAAGAGAGATCTAGTAGGCTTGTTTCCCCAATCTTTCCTTGTGGTCCCACAATTTTTCCCAGTGACTATGTAATTTCTGTGTTAGAAGATTGTGAGAGTGCTATTCACAGACTGGGCATTCCGGACTATACAGTGTAGAATGCCCGGCATCTCTGGAACAGTAAGGGCCAACAATATTCCGGAAAGGAGAGGGAAAACAAAAGAGAAATTATAAATAAGAAAAGCATCCAATATAAAAAAAAATACAAGTTCATTGCAATACAAGCATAATCTCATCCAGTAGCAACAAATATTGTCCTGTAGCTGCCATATGGACTTTGCTAATTGATTTGCTGGATAGCAGGCCCTACAACACTGATGAAGTATTCTGTTCCATGCCAAGTTATCCATTTTTATGATTCAACTGGCCATTAATAATCACCATTCTCCAAGTAGACAGGAGGACTGCTAAATGCTAAACATTCCCTCCCGGCTGAGACTTCACAGTTCACATCTCAGTGTTACCTGCTGTACGTGGTCAGTACACAGAGAATAAACCGCACCTATCCATTCATGGCAGGGCTGTAGGACTGGTGCATGTCTCAGTGTCAACTGCTTTATACGCACTGCATACTAGCACCAGGGTAGTGTATCACTCATGTCCGCTCTTGGCCATGGGTCTCACTGTAATGATTCACACAACTACAAACTACACCTCGGGTAAAAATTAACAATGCACCAACATCAGTTGCTATCTGGGTCACGTATAGCAAACTGCTAACTGTTGGTACCTACGCAATACACACAGGGCAAAAGGTGACCATATCACTTGACTTCTCAAAGGCTTGCAGTGTGTCGGGGAGTCACAGTTATACAACATCTAATCTCCCAGATCATCTCATCTACAGACTTTGAAGTGTAATCAGTGTTGTAAAATGCCCAGCCCAATCTCTCGGCCCTAGAATGAGAGGCTCCCCTGTCCGCTGACCCTGAGGACAGTTTCAATGCTGCTTATAGGAGGGCATGTCCCATAACACAGAGCAGCCGAACTGGAAATGCCACGCAAGGCAGGCCCTGGAATGGCTACAGTAGTGCTGGAGGGGGCGGCATAGAATGATACAACACAGAGAGAGGCCACTTGGCCCATTGTGCCTGTGTCAGCTCTTTGGCAGAGGCATCCAATCAATCGCAACTGCGGTGACCATGTCAGCTTCAGTCTAAACGGAATCGCACCAGATTGTATGAAGCCCTTCTGTTGGGCGACATCAGTATTAACCATCAAGCGAAAGCTAACACGAAAGGCAGCTTGGAGGCGTTCTTATGTGATGCCAATCTAGCCGGGTTTCTGAAGCCTCGGCTCAGCAGAGTTTGGCTGCGGGTCAAATATAAAATGGCTGTGCCTCACTAAGAGCGAGAGTGCTGTCAAGATAAAAGCAGATGCTGCAGATCTGTAATAAAAACAGAAAATGCTGGAAAAACTCAGCAGGTCTGGCAGCATCTGTAGAGAGAGAAAGAGAGTTAACGTTTCGAGTCCTATATGACGCTTCGTCAGAAGAAGTCATATTGGACTCGAAACGTTAATGCTGTCGAGAGCCTGTCTGTGGCCCCAAAACTCCCAACTTTATAGCCCCCCCCAGTCCCTCTGTGGGGACCTGTCTCTTCTGCAGCATAATCAATGATTGTTTGAGGTGCTTCACACCGAGCTTTAGTTCTCTCGCAGGGCTCCTCTGCTCATTCAGCCCTGCACCATCCCACACGTCTCTGGCTGTGATGCTCAGCTGATTTATTTTGTGCTTTTACAATTGATTTCTGATAGCTGAGAAGGACAAGCAGTCCCAACACCAGGCTACACAACGCTGCCCAGGAGCCATTGAGGTATTGATCCATTTAACACTGGCAGCTGTGTGTTGCTGTGTTAATCTCTGTCACGGCAGGAAACAGCAGACCGATGTGGGGGGGCGGGGGGAGGAGGCCAGAGATGTGCGGTAAATTCTACCCAACCACGTTCCTTGTTATCCCTTTATTCTCTGTCCCACCTCTTTGCTCAGGCTGAACTCCTCATGTTAATAGAATTAGCGAGAGACTCCGAGAAAAACCACCAATCTGACACTGCCACTCCTTAGATGAGCCAATTCTCTGACAATTCCCTTGTCCACTCAGAGCTGATTGGCCACACTCAGGAGGCATTTCATCACCTTGCTTTGTCTGGTGCTGGGTTACACCTGTCCTGGACCAATACCTATCCCTCAACTATCTGGTCAGTTACCTCACTGCTGTCTGTGGCCATTAATAGGCCTTCTCTAAATTCTAGTTCTTCTGTCACTGGCTCAGTTCCCCCAACTATATACGTTCTGTATAGAAGGATGATGGGTGGCATTTCAGATAGCTCCATCCCAAGCTACATCCACAAGCTGCCCTCCCTGAAATGAGAGTGGTGAGCCAAATCTAACAGCTGGTCACTAAAGCTGGATCTGTGATACATTCGAATCCATGAGGGGCCCTGAAAGTATCTAACATTCTAACAAAACCAGATAGAAAAGCTCCAACAGGGGCCAAGTAATTGGAGAGACCCTACCCTGGTGATCCCTCAGATCCTAGATATTTGTAGGACCGATTTAGCTAAGCACAGGGAGCTTGCATTTCCTACACTGAGCATTCGACACCAAACTCATTCTGCTTTTCCAGAGTAGTTATCCAACTTGCTGCTCTCTTACCACCTTAACAGTCATTAATAAGACATGGTTTCATAACATTGACTCATGCCCCTAGCCGATTGAGAGAAATCCTTACAGATGACAGAGACACAGAGAGAGGCAGAGAGAAAGACACACACAGACACAGAGAGTGAGACACAGAGAGAGAGACACACACAGGCAGAGAGAGAGAGAGACACAGACAGACACAGACATACGCACGCAGACACACACGCACACACAGCGTCAGCCTAGCCTGCAACCAAGGTACAGGACCTGAAGTGAAGGACACTGTGCTAAAACTACAGAATTGTTAAGTAACCAGGTTTCATGAAATTCTGGCATGGCCTTGGTCCCAAAAATCACCAAAAGGTTCCTCAACATTTACAGAACACAAGGGCACAAGAGATAAGAGCAGGAGTAGATCTTACAGCCTCTCAAGCCTGCTCCACCACTCAGTATGATCAAGGCTGACTTCTGCCTCAACTCCACTACCCATATCCCTCGATTCCCCGAGACCAAAAGGCTGTCTATCCCGGCCTTAAATATAGTCAACGATGGAGCCTCCACAACCCTCTGCGTAGAGGATTCCAAAGATTCACAAGTCTTTGCGTAAAGAAATTTCTCCTAGTCTCAGCCCTAAATTACTGGCCCCTTATCCTGGACTGTGTTCTATATTCCCAGCCGAGGGAAACAATCTCTCAGTGTCTACCCTGTCAAGCCCCTTAAGAACCTTGAGCGTTTCAATGAGATCACCTCTTATTCTTCTAAATTCCAGGGAATATAGGCCCAATTTACTCAGCCTTTCATCTCAGGAACAATCGCTGTACTGCCTCCAATGCAAGTATATCCTTTCTTAAATAGAAGGACTCACCTTCATCAAAAGGCTTCTGATCCCAGCTTCTGATGTAGTCATCCTGCACAAAAGGAGAAAGGTATTGTAATTCAAAGAGAATATTAATCATGTATACACCATCAATCCACTATCTCTTAATGCAGCTCTGACATACTTTAAAAGCAATACAAGACTTGCATTCATGTGACACCTTATCAAATCTCAGGGACAATTCGTTATTATTCGGAGTTCAGTGGCTTGTTGCATTCACCAACTGTTGCATTCTTTACTCCTGATCATTTTAAAAATGAAATTAATTTTTTTTGGCTTGTGCCCACAGATCCCTCTCTCCCTCCCACATCATCCCAGGATATTGCTCTGACTCTTTCGGCAATTCTCCAGCACACAAATTATTGGATTAAATTTTAATCTGTTTTCTGTGTGAACACCAAATTAAAAGTGACTGCAATGGTGGAAGGATGGGAGTAAGACGGAGATTGTATTCCTCCCACTTCCCTGACACCATGCACACTTGTTGCCAGGAAAAGCACAAAACAAGGGAAGATTTCTGCTTATTCTGATTGGGAGACCTGCCCTGCCTTTACTGATACTTGTAATGAACTGATGTTGCAAAGCCAGATACATCTCCTCAAACTTGACCCATTCAAGCCATATTAATTTTCTCCACAGCATCAGCTCAACACTTGATGCAATTAACCGTACAGTTTATAGATTCTTTTTTGCTGGTGGCATGATGGAGAATATATTACATACTACATGACCATATGATTGGCTCAGTGATGGCATTCATGCATCTAAGACAGAAGGTCATCAGTTCGTGCCTCACTCTAGGACTTCGCCACATAACCTAGGTTGCTAATTCAGTGCAGCACTGAGGGACTGGTCCATTGTTGGAGATGCCTCTTTTCATGAAACATTAATCTAAGGCCTTGTCTGCATTGCATAAGTTTGACAACGTGACACCAGATGATGACATTTGAAACTTCATTAATTGGCTGTGAAACACTTTGGGATGCCCTGCAAAAAAAAACTTTATAAATGCTACTCCCTCCTCTCTTTATAAGATCCACATTACAAGATATGTTCCAGGTTAATGTGAACACAAGGTTTGGAACACTTGAAAGGTACTAAGGGTCAAATCACAGAAGAGCTGCCTGTAAATGGACAGGGAGCTTTGTCTAGGATCGCTCTAGGTTATATTATGATCTATCCTGTATATTATGATGCTTCCTGCGAAGACAACAACTTGCATTTATATAGCACCTATAATGTAATAATACATTCCAAAGCATTTTAAAGAGAGCAACTGTACAAAAAAATTGACACTGAACCAAATGAGGAGACATTAGGACAACTGACCAGAGGCTAGGCCAAAGAGGTGGGTTTTAAGGAGCATCTTAAAAAAAGGAGGGGAGAGAGAGGTGAAGAGGGAATTTCGGAGCTTAAGGCCCAGGTGACTGAGGGCATGACGGCCAATAGTGGAACCATGCAAATTGGGCACTACCCCTCAGGGCACTCACTGCAAAGAAGCAAATTAAATAGGGGTATCAGCAAAAAGGTCACCAAGGGACCAAAGACCATATGACACCAGCGACCAGAGAGAAGGTGAAATTAGACCACATTACCCGGCCAGAGGAGTCCCCAAAATGTCCAGTGGCTCAGAACTGGTGAGGTGTAGCAGTGCTCTGACCTGACACCTTAATATTAAGCCCCTGAAACTGTGCTGTGCCAATATTAGCACACAGTCAGTGTATTTCAAAATGCTGATCGACTTAAACAGGTGCACTCTAATAAATAACAGCTGGGATGAATTTCAAATGAATGGACCAAGCTTTCAAAGGCTAATAATTTCAGGGCTTAAGCTAACTGACTATTAAAAGCAATAGGTTTACAGTAAACAAGGAGAGATGCCACCACAGAATAAGGGCAAACAAGTGTGTACAAAAGAACTGACTCAATATATTACTGAGAAAAATGAGCCATGATTGTTTAAAGTACAGTGTGTAGTGTCATTTAGGAATGCAGGAATGGGAGGAGGCCATTCAGCCCATTGAGATTCCATGAGATCATGACAGATCTGCAACCTAACTCCATTTACCCACCTTTGCCCCATAGTCCTTAATAACTTTAGTTAACAAAAATATAATCGATCAATCTCAGTTTTAAAATTAATTGATCCAGCATAAATTGCCATTTACAGGGGAGAGCTCCAAACTTCTACATGCAATGAAGGAGTGGTGGAAGTGTTTCCTACTGCAAATTTTGCCTCTAACTTTTAGATTACGCCCCTAGTCCTAGACACCTCACCAATCTCCCAATCTACTCTCTCTGTTCCCCTTAATAGCTCAAAAACTTTGATCAAATCGCGTATTAACCTTTTAAATTCCAAGGAGTATAATGCTAGTTTGTTTAATCTCTCCATGTAGTTTAACTCTTGGAGTCCAGGTAGCATTCTGGTAAATCCATGCTGCACTCCCTTCAAGGCCAATATACCCTTTCTAAGGTGTGGTGCCCAGAAATGCTCACAGTAGCTCCAGGTGAGGTCTAACCAGGGCTTTGTATCACTGAAGCACGACTTCCGCCCCCTTGTGTGTTTCGCTACTGAAGGCCAACTGAAAGCCTTTTTAATTATTTTCCATAGCTGTTCATGACATTTTAATAAGCTGTGTACCTGGCCCTGCAAGTCTCATTGGACCTCCACTTGTTCCTAGCTTTTCACCAGTCAGAAAATAAATTGGAAAGTAACATTTGGAAGCGAAATTACATTAATATATAAATAAATAATCTCTCGCATTTTTGTATCTCACTTGGTGTTGTTTACAATGCTGGGCGTAAAGACAATTAAAAATGTGCCAATACAAGATTTTCAAGCAAATATAATTTATTCATTTCAGCGATACCAATATATCTCTAACTAAATTAGAGACAACATGTGCTTGTTTGGTATTCAAGTATATAACCCCAGGACTTTTGGGGTGGGGTATTAACTATTGAAATCTTGACTCGTGTTGATGAGTCCAATTTGCTGTTTTAATGCTTTTGAAATAAATGGGTTTTATATCCCATTAAAGTAACGGGCCAAGAAGTCTCTTGCAAACACATTTATGGGTTTGGTCCAATTTTGCTCAATGCCATCACCAGGCTGTGGTTCCGAGCATTGCCCTGTTTTTCTGACATTATCGACTCTGTTCCTGGGGAGCTGAAATCCATCAATGGGCTGAAGCTGCTGCAGTCTTTCTCTAAGGGGCTGCTGGGCTAAGACAACTCTGAAAGAGTGTGTTTATTGATCCCTTTTCTGTCTGGAGAGAATGCGCCAGACACCACAGAGAGAATAATTGATGGGGAGAAGTGATTTACGATGCAGTAACTCAATCGAGCGCTTCAGATAACGTCATCAACCATGGAAGCATAGCCTAAGTCAGCAGAACCACCTGGAATTAAAGGAATACTTCAGACTAACTAAATGCATGTCTTGAGATCACACTCAATCATTATTTGCTCCTTATGTATATTTGTAAATTCACATGTTGTTGTCTATTCAATTGGTGATGTTTATACGTGTGGCAGTTATAAAAAAAATGGTTTTTGTCTCTATAGCGACTTTCACAACCTCAGAATGTTCCAGAAGACTTTACAGTCAACGAAGTACTTATTGATGTGTAGTCACTGTTGTAGTATAGGAAAGGTGGCAACCAAATAGTGCACAGCAAGCTCTCACAAACAGCAATGTGATAATGATCAGATAATCTACTTTAGCCATGTTGGTTATCGGGGGGAACTCCCCTGCCCACCTTTGAAATAGTGTCATGGTATCTTTTATGTTTGCCTTAGAGTGCAGACAGGGCCTCTGTTTAATGTCTCAACTGAAACACAACAGCTCTAACAGTGCAGTACTCCCTTGGCACTGCAATCTTGTGTGTTACAGCCTCGGTCACCATCAGTCAATACTGCCGCATTGCATTGACTTTAGCTGCTGAGGTCCATACAATGGACGCCACAAACAAATATAAGCTTCTGGACCGAGCTCTCTAATTGGTGTTGTAAAGGCTTGAGAACAACACCCTGGACTGTTTCAGCATCTGAGTGTTAATTTGTTCCATTGAGGAGGAGGTGTTTGTTTAATTAAAAAGCGAGGGATACGCCACCCACAGCCTGCACGTTTGCTGATCTGTGAAGATAGGCGTCTTGAGGGCGAGGGCCAGAGCTTTCTCTGCTAATCAGACGAGACTGAGTTTCCATTTGCTGGAAAGACATCATATGGGCCTAGAGGAGGGAAGGGGTGACCAAGGGTCCACTAGTGCAGGAGAGCGATGCACAGACTGAATGGGAAGAAAACAACTAGCTACCATTATTGCCTGTAAGGGGTTAATAGAATAGTTATGGTAATGAGTGCTATGGGCTATTATGTAATAGTGATGTCAGTAGTCATGTGCTAGACGCTCTGTACAGCAGACAGAGCAGGCAGCACTCGGAGGAGATGTGCCTACTCAGTAGCTCATCATGTAAATAAACCAGTTTGAGGTAACTACCTGAGTCAGGCTACAGTCTCTCTGGATAAGATACACCAAGCCGCTTGCCAGTATATGAAACATGGCAGCAGCGGCGGTGACACCAGTCTAACCCAGAATTGGTACCATTGATGGAATACCCACAGGCCGCAACTGGAACAAACCCTGATCGGAACGACAGCCCGCATGTGGTCCTAAGCAGGAGGCCAATAGGAAAGCAATGGCAGCACTCAACAAACAGTCACTCCCCAACCCCGCCTGTTCGAAAGTCTTGAGGACCCGCACAGGGGCGGACCAGGGAAGACGTGGTGAGGGTAACGTCTGGAGGTATTGAGCAGCCTCAGGTCTCCTTACCATAGAGCAGAAGCACCAGGCTAGTTCATTCCACTTCACCCTAGAGCCTATCATTGGCGAGAGCCATCTCAGGCAGGGGGTAGAAGTTCCACAGACTTTGAATCGGTCTTAAAAGCCTTCGACGCGTTTTTTTTACTCCAAAACGGAACTTCGGTGTCGAGCGAGGGCGCTTCAACCACAGATCCCACAAACCAGGAGAATCCATCAAATCGCTCCTTACTGACTCGTTCACTGTAGCTAGTTGTTGCTAACATAAGGTCTTGAAGGACAATCACACACTCGATTGGCCACTTCACGGTGCTAGTCAGGCCGAACCAAGTGAAATTGGCCTCTCACCAGCCAACACACCAAGGCTTCGGAGATGTCCACTCACCATTTAGGCCCAAGCATGGTAGCCCCACTGTGATGAAGTGAAGTACCATGTACCTTTAAGAGAATGCAAGTGGGCTAACCATGTGACAGTACTGACCAATCACTGCACATCGTGGGCTACTGGTTAACTGTAAGTCTAGAGCTGGAGGTGGTTGTGGGGACATGCAAGGATTGAGTACTCTGTCCTCTGTTGCAATAAAAAAAAATCACAGTTTGTTCTTAGGTCGGTCTCTCCTTTCTTGATAGCGAGCATCAGCCACAAGTGTATATGATGGCGCGCAATTCGAGTTTACTCGACTAGTGAACTCATAGGCTCAAGACATAAAACTGGCGACGAGGAAAAAAAATAATGAATGAGCAAAACATTAGAAAGAGAATCTGTACTTATGTTGTAAAATAGACGGCAATCAGAGCAGAAAGCAGTGCTGCAGTTTTAAATTTAAAAAAAAAAGAAAAAACCCCAGCAGAATGTCGACCGCGGGGATCCCACCAAAAACTTGAAAAGAGCACGAAACCCAGCACAGAAAAGCCGACAACTGCAGAGACAGAGTTAAAGAAAGTGACCACTCTTAAAGCGGCAGTACATTTAAAAGGGTACATGCTAGAAAAATAGCCATGTGTGGAAAATTATAAAGAGACCCCAGGGAGAAGGCAACTCTGCGGAAGACAAAACACGAATCGACCCGATGGCAGTCAAGGAAGCCACGGTAAGTTATACACCTGAATTTGTCATTAACTGGGAAGCCATCGGAAGCGCAGTCCCCTTGCCGTCATTCATGATGCCGCAGTTCGGGCGTGTCGATCCATTCGACCCCATTTCAGACGACTGGTCTCAGTATGTCGAACACCTAGCGTACTTTTTTACCACTGATGACTATCACAGGGGAGGAGAAGAAGAGGGCAATTCTTTTGTCCTCATGCGGGAGCAAAACACATGGGCTGATCCGCAGCCTCACGTCACCCAGCGCCCCAGACTTGAAGACTTTCGATGAATTAATAAAAATTGTACAGAGCCACCTGAGACCAGTTACTATGCAGCGCTTCAAGTTCAATTCAAGGAACAGGCTTCCGGAGAAGACAATAGCTGACTGTGTGGTCGTTTTAAAGGCATTAACTGAATATTGCGAATTCAGAACTTTCATTGGTGATATGTTGAGAGACCGGCTGATATGCGGGATTGGAGATGACACTATTCAAAGGCGTTTGCTAGCCAAAACTAATCTAGACTTCAATAAGGCATTAGAATTAGCCACAGCCATGGAGAGTGCTGTTAGAAATTCGGAAGCTATAAGAAATGCACAAAATGGTGCCGTCCATCTGGTGGGTGGGACAGACCGGCAACTACAAGGTGCGAAAACATCGGACCCCACAGAAAGACGGGAAATGCCCCCTATGTTCAGATCAGTAAAAAACAGCGGTACCACAGTGAAAACCCACAAAATGAATGAGAGAAATGCATCCAGCCATCCAGTGGGCGATCGACAATTCAAACAAGCCGAATACTTATTCTGCCACCGCTATGCTCACATAAGGCAGCACTGCAGGGATAGGCTGAGGCAGCATTTTAAAGGCAAAGGGAGAAATCGTGACATATGTCTCATGAAAGAACCAGAAGAAATAGAATCAGACACCCATTCATTATATAACTGAAAGTGGGTAGAACCAAACCAATCCAAAAAGGCATTATAGTCAATGGACAACCCGGTAAGATGGAAGTTGATACTGGAGTGTCGATGTCCATCATTGGAGAACATACATTCAGATACTTGAATAAAGGAAATATCTTTTAAGATTGGAAGCTTCAGTTCAAGCTGAAGTCAGCATCCTTTGAAAAAAGGAAAGCCTATTTCGTGCGTTACAAAATTCAATTAGCTCCCAATTTGTGCCACTAAAAGGATATGAAGAAGAAAAGGAAGAGTTAAACCTGTCTCTGGCCGAGTTAAGGCACGAATTAGCTGAGAAGGGGCAATGATATGAAATTCTCCAGGAAACTATTAATGGGAATAGGAAAGAATTGAAACAGCTGAAGCAGCAGCTGCATAAAAGCCATGAAGTTTTAAAATTAGAAGGCCCTGGGTCCTCAGAAGAGCTGTTGGAAAACCCAACTACTGAGCTTACTCATGTGCAGCTCACGCCTGAGTTTAATCCAGCCAATAGCAAAATTAAAGAAAAGACCAAGATACGGGACATGCAGGAAGAAAAAGAGGAATTATTGACAATCCTCGAAAAGAAAAACAATTTTTTCTCTCTATGTGGCTTTGTGCTTGTTGTCCCTTATCTGTTTCAGCTCGGAGGGGAGGGGCAGCAGGAGTGAACGTGACTGCACCCGGGAGATGATGAAATCATCCACTGAGGAACCTAGTGGACAACTGTCCCCCGAAAAGGAGATCTGGGAAAAACCAGCCGAGGTTATTGAACTACGACTCTCAACGCGTCTGAGAAAGCCTCTTGAGAGACTTGATTTATAAATAGACATTAGTGTAAATAGTTCACGTTATTAAGTTTGCCAACTGTGTTTTTTAAGTAAAGGGGGAGGGATGTGGTAAAGTGGAGTACCATGTAACTTTAAGAGAATGCAAGTGGACCAACCATGTGACAGTACTGACCAATCACTGTACTGTGTGGGCTACTGGTTAACTGTAAGTCTAGAGCTGGAGGTGGTTGTAGGAACATGCAAGGATTGAGTGCTCTGCCCTCTGTTGCAATAAACAATCACAGTTTGTTCTTATGTCGGTCTCTCTCCGTGATTGATAGCGAGCTTCAATCAACAAGTGTATATGAAGCCGTGCAATTTGAGTTTCCTCGACGAATGAACTCATGGGGCTCAGGACGTAAAACCCACCCACGCAAAAGCTCGCCACACCTGCCAAAAGGGCGGGAAACCCTACAGCAGCCATCTTGAGGAGCTTACGCTGTGCTGCAAAGAGACGACACAGCCAGCGAGACTGCCCAACAGGGGGTGCAGAGTGCTTCCGATGTGGGAGGGCAGGACACTTCCAGCAATTCAGTTTATTCAAAACATCCAATAAGAGGAGAAAACAACAGAATAAATATGAAAATGGAATAATTACGACTTACAAGTCATGCAGAATAGGGGCCACAAACAAACACCATCTCCGGTTTCCTGGGAGTGGTACAAGACCATCAATAAGACTGCTGGTCCGTCACTTTGGAAGTTAAAGGTTTTAAAAACCGCTTTAAGCTTGACACTGGCGTTGGTGTTTCCATACTGACCGATCATTTAGCATGGCACAACACAGTTCTTGTCCAGCCATCAAATATTAAACTTCAAGGTCCAGGGGAACGAATCTGCAGGTGAAAGGTCAGATCACAGCCACTCTTTGCCACAACGGGCGACAGATCAGAGACCCTCTATGTTCTGCATAATCAAAGTGTCTCTTTACCTGGTAGGAATGTGTGCAACTGGACATTCTGCAAAAAGTGGATACATTTTTTTCAACCAGACAACAGGACTGAACTCTGCTGAGAATTCCCACAACTCTTCCAGGGGCTTGGTAATCTGAAAAAACAAATACCATACTACACTGCTTCCAGAGCTACGTCGGTGTGCTCATTTACCCCCAGGAGGGTAAACCGCATCCTCTACTGCCGAGAGCCAAAGAGGAACTTGACCACATGCTGCACAGAGGCGTCATATCCCCAGTCACAGAACCATCCCCGTGGTACTCGGGCCTGGAAACAGTCCCCAAACAGTCAGCTCAGGCTGTGCGCTAACTGCACACAACTAAACAGAGGGAAGTCCACCCAATGGTGAACGCATCAGCATCAACCGAAGGCAGAACCTTTGAATGCTTAGGGGCATTTTAACAATCTCTGTGGAATTCAAGAGGGTAATGAACAGTTTGTGATTGGTCTCTCTGTGGAAGGGTAAGCCTGACATAGCTTGCCAACAGCATCCCCTTCACCAAACTTGATGCTAATGGCGGGTTTTGGCAAATACCCCTTGACTGGGAATCCAGGCTGTTAACAACCTTTATCATGCTGTTTGGACACTTTAACTACCTTCGCGTTGGCATCTCATCAGCTCCAGGGATACCGAGTGAACCATGTCCAGTATCTTAGAAGGTAAACAAGGAGTAGCATGTCACATGGGTGATGTCCTTACCGATGGGTCCATCAGAGAGGAGCATGACCACAGGGTTTGGGAGGTTCTCAAGGCCCTACAAGAGGCAGGTCTCATTTTAAATGAGAAGTGCCGAATTTGCCTAAACCACCATCAAATTTCTGGGGCACATTATTCAAATTAAAGGCTATCAAAAAGTGAAAGTCATCAGCAACTTCCCCCAACCAAAGTGTGCTACAGACATCCAGAGGTTCCTCGGAATGGTAAATCAGGTTGGCAAACTTATCTCAAACCTAGCCACCATCACAGAAGGGATCTTCTACAAAAAAGCCAACACTGAGCAAACCAATGCATTTTGACGTGTCCAGGAAAGGCTGGTCTCTCCAAATGTGTTTGGCACATTATGATCCAACATTGCTCACAGTGGTGGCCGCCGATGCATTTTCAAATAGTCTTGGTGCTGTTCTCATTCAAATCCAGAGGGATGGCAACAGGAAGCCTGCACACTTTGCCTCCAGGGCATTCACAGAAACAAAGCAACGCTATGCCTCCATAGAAAAGGAAGCACTGGTAGTCACATGAGCAGTTCTCCGACTACCTAATTGGCTTACCCTTCCACATAGTGACCAATCACAAACTTCTCATTATCCTTTTGAATTCCACAGAGATTGTTAAAATGCCCCTAAGCATTCAAAGGTTCCGCCTTCGGTTGATGCTGATGCATCACCAGTAGACAGTAAGTGGCAGACCACGGCTGCCACTCTCTCCAGAGCTACAGTGGACCAAGCTGCTGCCCAGGATTTCACACTTGACTCCAAAGTAGAAGCATTCTCTTCGACCATAATGAACTTCTTGCCGATCACCGCCAAAAAGCCGCAAAACATCTGAAGTGCACAAAAAGAGGATGTGGAATGTGCCCAAGTAAGTGAACTCTGCCAGAAAGGTTGGTCTAAATATAGTCCTGTGGACCAGCTCCTCTGTAAATACCATGAATAGTGCAGACAATTAACCATAGTGGATGACCTCTTGGTTTTTGATCACCGCCTGGTCATTCCTAAGTCCATGCGAGAAGAGATCCTGGACAGGATCCACGGAGGCCGCCTGGAAATTGCAAAGTGCGGAGCATGAGCGCTGCAATCTGTGTGGTGGCTGGGCAGGCTGTCCAAGATATCATTCTCTCCTGCTACACCTACAGAATTAACAGCCACAGAGGCCCTGGTATCATTCCGCTTCCCACACCGACCTTGGCAGAAAGTGGGGCTCGACCTCTTTTGATTATCAGGGCAAGACACACCTTGTTGCTGTAGGTTACTATGCCAGGTGGTTGGAAGTGGCCACTACAGCAGAATTGGTGATCAGACCATGTTCTATACACACAGATTTCCAGATGAAACTGTCTCAGATAATGGTCCACAATTTGCCAATGACCGCTTTAGGAAATTTACTGATGACAATGGGATCGCTTGTGTCACTAGTTCCCCCTCTCCATCCACAAGCTAACGGGAGGCTGAACGCGTGGCAGGGACCATCAAGGCCCTAATGACCAAGAATTCAGTCTGGCACTCAGCCCTGCTGCACCACCATGCTATACCTCTTGCTAATGGATTCTCACCAGTTACACTGCTCATGGGCTGAGGTTTGAAGACACAAGGAACCTCCAAACCAATGTAACCCGTGCCAACCACAAGAGGGTAAGGAACAGGGAGACTGGCCTCTGTGAGAAACACAACTACAACTCCAGATATAGGGCCAGGACTCTAGCCCCCTTAACATTGGACCAAAGGGTTTGAATCCGAGATTGGAAATCAGAAGGTGTGGTCCTTCAAAGAATGGAGCAACCGAGGTCATACCTGGTCCAAACAGCATCTGGTACTTTCCAACGCAACAGGAGAGCCCTGATTTCATTGGTGTTAAGGAGAACACAGGCCTTCGATTACTGCAAGATATGTGATGGAGACCCCAAGGACACTTCAAGCAGCTTGCGAGATGCTGACCCACCCAAAGACCCAATTCAGGACCACCATGTAGCAGTTATAGCAATGCAGTCCAGCAGAGTGGTGAAGGCACCACAAAGGCTTAACCCCTGACCGGTGGACTTTGCGGGGAGGAGGTGGTAGAGCCAATGCAATGTAAATGGTTTAAAGTAAATGCAATGTAAATAGTTTGAAAAATAGTGAACAGTTATTAAAATAGCTGATAGCATACTTAGGGGAGGTGTAATGGATTCATAGAATGGTTATGGTAATGACTGATATAGGCCATGATGTAACAGTGACATCAGCAGTCGTTTGTATAGCAGATCTTCACTCAACTACTCAGCCAAAATTGGTACCTCCAACAGCGCAGCACTCCCTCAGTACTGCAGTGAGTCTAGCTTTTGTACTTAAATCTCTACAGTGGACATTAAATTCAAAATCTACTGGGCAAGAGGCAACAGTACTACCTATTGATCCACAGCTTGATGCCCTAGGTTGCACAGGGTGGATGCCTAATACTGAGAGGTAGCCATGTTTGTACCTGCTGGCCAGATCCATAAGAGATATGAGCAGCCATTTTGGAAATAACATCTGGCAGACATAATTAAATACAGCTTCTTTGTTCAAATGTCTCTGTTTTGAATTTAAATAAGGTTCTATTTCTCTTTTGTAATACAACAGTATTTATGGTAATTAAAAGATGTATTACAGAATTACAGTAACAGAAATAAGAGTATTTATGGTAACCAGGAACTAAACCATATACTAGAATATTTACGGTAACCACAAATTAGCAATTCACTAGAGTAGAACTACCACTAACCTCCACTTCCTGACCGGCAGCACAAGATGGAGAGAAAGCGTGGGAAAGAAAAATAAAACAATTAGTAAGTTAGGAGGAAATAAATTTACACTAAGTCAAACCAATATAAGACAATCCCTTCAGTACAGGCTATGAGTGGACCCCACCTCATGAGAAATATGCCAGACTGCGTCCAGTTCCTCCAACAGATCAAGGTTAAAGCTTGGGCCCATTGCAGGCAATCCCTTTAATAAAGGCACGTGATCACCAGGTACGGCGACACTAAGCCAGATCCAACTGCTGATAGCGACTTACGATAGTGGTGTGACGTGACCAGAAGGAGTGCGTCCAGCTTCTCCACCGTGGTACACTAACAATCTACAGCAACCCCTGGGCTACTGCCAGCCTTGGTTCAGCGGGTGCCACCCTCACCTTCAAGTCTCAGAATCATAGAAATTTACAGTACGGAAGGAGGCCACTTGGTGCACCAGGTCCGTGCTGCCCAATGAGTTGCCCCCTAGCCTAATCCCACCTCCCAGGTCTTGGTTTGTTGCCTGGTAGATTGGTTGGAAGTTTGCGAATGGCAGATGGAAGCCCATCTTTGCCATGAGGAGGTGTGCCAAGTGGTGGGGGAGGGGGGGCGGAGGATAGGGAAGGGCTGGGGAAGGGAGGGGAGAGACAAGATGGCAGAGAGCTACACCCAGGGCTTAAACCAGTTAACTACTTGATTAACTAATGATATCACTATTACTGCAGATAGTTACTGAGGAAATGAAATGACCGCATCGAGCCACAACAACAGCTTAGTATCTGGATAAATATAAAACTGATACCAGTCCCATAATCAGGATCCATTTAATCAACATATGTGTTGCCAATCGCCTGTGTTGTGATGTTTCCACTAGAACATCAGGGTGGGACAGGAGGGGGCCAATCAGCCCCTCCGACCTGTTCCACCAATCTATTAAATTATGGCAAATCAGCACCTCAAGTCCAAATCCCTGATACCCTTGCCGGATAAAAATGTCAGCCCCAGTCTTGAAAATTTTATTTGACCCCCATCTCTTTCAACCCCAGCCCTTTGAGATTGGAGTGGTGGGGGTGGGGAGGTGGAGAAAGAGAGCTGACCCACTTCTACGGCTCTTTGTGTGAAAAAAATGCTTCCACATTTCACTCCCGAGCAACTGAGCTCTAATCTTAAGACTGAGCTTCCCTACGCCCTACTGTAACCGAGGCGATTCTGTCCTGTGTGGCTCAGGCCTTTACCCTCTGTGCCGTGAGGGAACCCAGGCAGCAGCCACTGAATTAGGCTGCTCGAATTAAGGAAATTAGCTCTGATGAAGAAACCAGGTCTCAAGTCTGTGTTTTAAAATAGTGCTGCTTTCACCTTCAGCTAAGAGCTGTGCTGTCAGGCAAAGCAATCCTCCTCAGCATCTCCAAGGTCATGCTGAATTTTGCATTATTAAAATAGAAATGCTTATGAAATCTCAAATGAATCCTTGCCTGCTAAACTAATGGTTAAACGGTACACCTCCCACCACAGATGAATGATTGTTGTTATGTCTGATCTGTTTCTTAACATTAATATTCAATCTGAGCTTGGAAAGGATGTTCAAGGGCTTACATTCTCCTCACATCCCAAAGGGCCAACACTTCTCCCTCAACCAGCTCCACCAAAAACAGATTTAATGGTAATTCATCACTATTAATGGGATCTTGCTGTGCTTAAAATGGCTGCTGTGTTTGCTTTTAACAGCAGCCACTACACCTCCATGTAGCTCATTAGATTTGACGCGGTTTGAGAGGGTCTGAGCTCTGAGGCGATGTTTAACAGAAATCTTTCTAAATAGAATTTGCCAATTGGTGAATGATTTTTAAATTTATAAATTTTTAATTTTTTAATTTTAATTTATCATTTTCCTTTTTTAATTTCCCACAATAAACCTGAATTACCAGAACGTTTCACCCATTACCTTGTTCAAGTGGCACTGTGAATGGGAGGAGTCTCCCTCTTACTGTGGGCTGTGGGCTTTTAGGGCACGGGTTCAATTTCATCCTGTGTGGAACAGCAACGTGGAGACACCTAGTGACTCGTGGGGAAGCGAGTGAGGTCACGGAGGGTTAAAGGCAGCTTAAGTTCAGCATTTTGACCAGCCCAACTACCGTGTGTTTCTTGTGAGCCATTAAAGAGCTTGCATCTCTGACCTAGGAATGGCCATCATGTGAAAGCATGAGGAAGTGAGGAACTGTTCATACTAACAGTTAAAAGCATCTCCCCATCGTGTAGCTACTTATTTGTCCATTTGCTTCAAATGTAAAGGTTAAATGGGGAGTCCAACCTTTAACACTGCCCCGAGATGGTGGCACTTTTACCTGCCTGAAAATCCAACAGCTCAGGATCACAGGTCAGGTTCGCTAGGCCAATTCCTGGAACAAAGGGCTTGTCTCATGAGGAAAGGTTGGACAGGCTGGGCCAGTATCCGTTGGAGTTTAGGAGATTGGGAGGTGATCCTATTGAAACAAGATCCTGAGGGGACTTGACAGAGTTGATGCTGAGAGGATATTTCCCCTGGTGGGAGAGACTAGAACGAGAGGACACAGTTTAAAAAGGGGTCTCCCATTTAAGACAGAGATGAGAAGAATTTTTTTCTGTTAGAGGGTTGTGAATCTTTGGAACTCTCTTCGCTGGAGAGTGATGGAGACAGGGTCATTGAATATTTTTAAGGCAGAGGTAGATAGATTCTTGACTAACAAAGGAGTCAAAGGCTATCGGGGGTAGGCGGAATGTGGAGTTGAGGCCACAGTCAGATCAGCCATGATCTTACTGAATGGTGGAGCAGGCTTGAGGGGCTGAATGGCCTACTCCAGATCTTAATCGTATGTTCTTATGAGGAAAGATTGAGCACCTTGGGCCAATACTCATTGGGGTTTAGAAGAATGAGAGGTGATCTTATTGAAACATAAGATTCGGAGGGAGCTTGAAAGGGTAAAAGGGAGGATGCTTCCCCTTGTGGGGATTCCAGAACCAGGGAACACAATTTAAATACGAGGGGTCTCCCATTCAAGATGGAAATGAGCACGAATTTCTTCTCTCAAAGGATGGTTAATTTCTCAAATTCTCTATCCCAGGGAGCAGTGGGTCATTGAATATACTCAAGGTTGAGGTAGACAGATTTTTGATCAACAAGGGAGTCAAAGGTTATGTGGAGACAGACAGGAAACTGAAGTTAAGGCCACAATCCGATTTTTAAAAAATTCTTTCACGGAATATAGGTGTCACTGGCTGGGCCAGCATTTATTGCCCATCCCTAATTGCTCTTGAGAAGGTGGTGGTGAGCTGCCTTCTTGAACCGCTGCAGTCCATGTGGTGTAGGTACACTCACAGTGCTGTTAGGGAGGGAGTCCCAGGATTTTGACCCAGTGACAGTGAAAGAATGGCGATATATTTCCAAATCAGGATGGTGAGTGACTTGGAGGAGAACTTCTAGGTGGTGGTGTTCCTATGTGTCTGCTGTCCTTGTCCTTCTAGATGGCAGTGGTTGAGAGTTTGGAAGGTGCTGTTTAAGGAGGCTTGGTGAGTTCCTACAGTGCATTTTGTAGATGGTACACACTGCTGCCACTGTGCATTGATGGTGGATGGAGTGAATGTTTGTGGATGGGATACCAATCGAGCGGGCTGCTTTGTCCTGGATGGTGTCAAGCTTTTTGAGTGTTATTGGAGCTGCACTCATCCAGGCAAGTGGAGAGTATTCCATCACACTCCTGACTTGTGCCTTGGAGATGGTGGACAGGCTTTGGGGAGTCAGGAGGGGAGTTACTCATTGCAGGATTCCTAGCCTTTGACCTGCTCTTGTAGCCACTGTATTTATATGGTTAGTCCAGTTCAGTTTCTGGTCAATAGTAACCCACAGTTACAGCAGTGTGTACCTTCTACAAGGTGCACTGCAGAAACACACCAAGGCTCCTTAGACAGCATCTTCCAAACCCACGACCACTACCATCTAGAAGGACAAGGGCAGCAGAGACATGGGAACACCACCACCTGGAAGTTCCCCTCAAAGTCACTCATCATCCTGATTTGGAAATATATCGCTGTTCCTTCACTGTCGCTGGGTCAAAATCCTGGAACTCCCTCCCTAACAGCACTGTGGGTGTACCTACACCACATGGACTGCAGTGTTCAAGAAGGCAGCTCACCACCATCTTCTCAAGGGCAACTAGGGATGGGCAATAAATGCTGGTCTAGCCAGCCACACCCACATCCCATGAATAAATTTTTAAAAATTGAATTTCAAGGGTAAATGGTTAGATTCTCTTGTTAGGTCATTGCCTGGCACTTGTGTGGAGTGAATGTTATATGCCACTTGTCAGCCCAAGCCTGGATATTGTCCAGGTCTTGATGCATTTGGACATGGATTACTTCAATATCTGAGGAGTCGCGAATGGTGCTGGACATTGCGCAATCATCAGTGAACATCCCCACTTCTGACGTTATGATGGAAGGAAGGTCATTGATGAAGCAGCTGAAGATGGTTGGGCCGAGGGCACTACCCTGAGGAACTCCTGCAGTGATGCCCTGGAACTGAGATGATTGACCTCCAACAACCTCAACCTTCTTCCTTTGTGCTGGGTATGACTCCAATCAGCAGAGAGTTCCCCCCAACAAATTCCCATTGACTCCAGTTTTGCTAGGGCTCCTTGATGCCACACACAGTCAAATGCTGCCTTGATGTCAAGGGCAGTCACTCTCACCTCAGTAAGGCCTGACCTTGCTGAATGATGGAGCAGACTCCAGGAGCCTAATGGCCTCGGCTTACTCCAGCTCCTATTTCTTATGTTCTTATGTTATGTTCCAGGGTGAAAGAGCCCCTTTGGTCTGATACTGAGTTGTATTGATGAAGTATGCCCTCGGTTCTCTCCGCTGTTGACGGCCATGTCTTCAGCCATTTAGAGCTTAAACTCTGAAACTTCCTCCCCTTCAAACCTACCTCTTTGACACCTGCCCTTATGCTTGGTGCCAATTTTTATGTGAAGCACCTTGGGATATTGTGCTTTGTTAAAAGTGCTATATAAACACTAGTTGTTGCTGGTCTCATTAGTCAGCACAGCTGGAGCAACCAAGGGAGCGCTAACACAGGGCTGAGTGTCAACGATCAACTTCATCAGCTGTGTAACGACTGTGATGTTTCACTGATCTGCCTGGATGGGCTAGCATGACAGAACATGAACTATACTCACTGGCGTCTCACGTGACAGGGGCTTTAAACAGCCCACTACTCCTACAGCAGGCCCGAGAGCCACTTGTGGCCCCCAGGAGTCACAGCAGACCAACCAACTCAATGCTCTTTGCACCGATAGCTGTTATTTACTGAGATATCCAGTTCCGTCCTCCTGGAGGCTCAGGAAGGGCCCCTTTTAACCACTGTGGCTTTGTCAGTGGCTAAACCTAAAACAGAAACTCAAAATCTTAGCCTTGTTTCAGTGGGTAGCGCACTGAGTTCAGTGTCAGAAATTTTTAGAGTTCAAGGCCACCTCCAGAGATTTCAGATTATAATCCAGGTCAACAGTCCCTGCACAGCACTGTGGGAGTGTTGCACTGTCAAAGGTACTGCCTTTTGGAGGAGACTTTAAACTAATAGCCTGCCTGGCCTCTCAGGAGAATGTAAAAGATCTAATGGCACCGTTCAAAAAAAGGCAGGGAAGTTGTCCCCTCAGTCCTGACAAAATGTTTATCTCCTAACCAGCATCACCAAAACAGATTATCTCATTGCTGTTTTTGTTGTCAATGGTCCATGCTGTGTGCAATTTATCTGGCACGTTTCAACAGTGATTACACTTCAAGAAATACTTCATTGGCTACAAAGCATTTCATGACCTCTTAAGGTAGTGAAAGGCGCTTGATAAATGCAAGCCTTTTCCTTTGTAAACCTAAATGAGAATATAAAGGTCTGATAGTGTGAGCAATTTGTAGAAATTAATGGGAGCACGGATTTAGTCTTCAACATGGTCCCAAGGCTCCTTGATACTAGGTGACACATTGATTAGATACTCCCGGCCAATGTGATTGTAGGATATACAAAATAATTTGGCTTCACGATATTGAAAATTGCAAATTTATGCAGGTGAAGGACCATTTAATTAAATTTCTTGCAGCAGCATTACATACAATTAGGTTCCGACACTAATGTAGTTCAGCAAAAGCAATTAGCTATTGTGTGAAATGCTTCTGTTGTACACTGAACTAAGGTCACGGGAGCCTGACTCAACCGTAGGCATCTATTACACCAGCAGTCTCTGGAACAAGAATGCCTCGACTTTGATGAATACTTATGATTCAGCCAAGACAATCTTTTCCTTGGGCTCCTCTACAGAGTTGCTTGTGGAAATGTTTAACATTCGATTGGTTTGCTTCCTGCCATTAATATGTTGCTGCATCCATTTTGTTTGTAAAATGTTGCTCTTGATGCTACAATCAGGAAGTGCATGAAATAACTTGCATTTTTATAGTGCCTTTCACAGCCTCAGGATGCTCCAAAAGCGTTTTATAGCCAATGAAAGACTTTGAAATGTGGTCACTGTCATTGTTGGGGCAAGATCCTGCGAGTAACAATGAAATTAATGACCAGTTAATCTAGTTTCGGGTGTATTTTTTTTAAGCGAAGGGAAAAGCATTGGACAATTTGAATAGTGGCATCTGTACCACAGGAGCAGGCAGATGTTGGACATCACATCCAAAGGACAGGGTAGGAAACCACTCTTGGAAGAATGGACAGGCTTCTCCTTTGCCAACCCTTACCCTATCAATTACATAACTAATACCAGACAGTCTTGGCACCATGGACAGTGACTCATGTCCAGTCACAAGGAGCGCTGGTTTTGTGTGCCTCCTTCCTAATTTATATTACATTTGGTCTTAGAATCATAGAATAGTTACAGCACAGGAGGAGGCCATTCAGCCTCCATGCTGGCCTTTTGTAAGAGCAAAACGCTTCATCCCACTCCTCCATCTTTTCCCTGTAGCTCTGCAAACTTTTTCTCTCCAAGTAATATCACATTCTTTTTTGAAAGTCACAATTGAACCTGCCTCCACCAGATTTCCAGGCAGTGCATTCCAGATCCTAACCAGTCACTTCATAAAATGATTTTTCCTCATAAGACCATAAGGCATAGGAGCAGATGTAGGTCATTCAGCCCATCAAGTCTGCTCCGCCATTCAATGAGATCATGGCTGATCTGATAATCCTCAACTCCCCTTTCCTGCCTTTTCCCCGAAACCCTTGATTCCCTTACTGATTAAAAATCTGTCCATCTCAGCCTTGAAGATACTTAACAACTCAGCCTCTACAGCCCTCTGTGGTAAAGAATTCCACAGATTCACTACACTCAGAGAAGATATTCCTCCTCATCTCTGTCTTAAATGGGTGACCCCTTACTCTGAGATTATGCCCTTTGGTCCTAGGCTCTCCCACAAGGGGAAACAACGTCTCAGCATCTACCCTGTCAAGCCCCCTAAGAATCTTATATGTTTCAATAAGGTCGCCTCTCATTCTTCTAAACTCCAATGAGCACAGGCCCAACCTACTCAACCTGTCCTCATAAGAAAATCCCTTCATACCCAGGATCAACCTAGTGAACCTTCCCTGGACTGCCTCCAATACCAGTATATCTTTCCTTAGATCAGGGGACCAAAACTGTTCACAGTAATCTAGGTGTGGTCTAACTAGTGCCTTGTATAGTTTTAGCAAGGCTTCCCTGTTTTTAATACTCCATTCCCTTTGAAATAAAGGCCAACATTCCATTTGCCTTCCCTATTATCTGTTGAACTTGTATGTTAGCTTTTTGGGATTCATGCAGGAGGACCCCCAAATCCCTCTGTGCTGCAGCTTTCTGCAGTCTTTCTCCATTTAAATAATATTCAGCTCCTCTATTCTTCCTGCCAAAATGCATAACCTCACATTTTCCCACATTATATTCCATCTGCCAAATTTTTGCCCACTCACTTACCCTGTCTATTGCCCTCTGTAGACTCTTCGTGTCATCCTCACCCCTTGCCTTCCCACCTATTTTTGTGTCATCCACAAACTTGGCGATAGTACATTCACTTTCCTCATCTAAGTCATTAATGTATATTGTAAATAGTTGAAGTCCCAGCACTGATCCCTGTGGCACTCCACTAGTTACAGGTTGCCATCCTGAAAATGCCCCCCTTATCTAACTCTCTGGCCAGGATTTTCCAGTCGTCAGGTGATCTTGGCGGGAACGGTCAAGGAGCCAACCGCTGCCTGCGATTGGCCCCAAACTGAGATTTCATGCAGGCCGGCCAATTAAGGCCTGTCCTGCGTGGATCGCGAGCGGTAGCACTGAGCGCTACCTGTGTGAATGGGGGGAGAAGGGAGTCGGATCCAGCTGTCTTTCGCGCATGCACGTGAATGAGCAATTCAATCTCCCTGAGGCAGCTCCGTGCCTCAGGGAGATTGAAACGCTTTTTAAAAAAATATATAAGGACATTAAAAATTAAATGAAACATGTCCCCTCATATGACTGCGTCACATGAGATGGGACATGCTTTTATTTTCAAAATAAGGTTTTTATTTCATCAGTATTAGCTCTAGGAAACCTCATCCCGCTTGTGGATGAGGTTTCCTAAAAATCCTAAAGGCTGCTTGGCCTTTTCACCTGCCCGTCAACCGTTAGGTTGGACGGGCAGCATAAAATTCAACTTAATTACCTAGTTAATGGTCTAAATAGGCCTTTCAATGACCAGCAAGTTCGTGATGATGTCAAAACACACGCCTGACATCATCACGTGTCATTTTACATTCCGGCACGTCAGGCATTCCCCCCGCACGCTGAATATAAAATTCTGCCCTCTGTCTTATATTAGTTAGCCAATCCTCTATCCATGCTAATATACTGCCCCCAACACCAGGGGCTCTTATCTTATTAAGTGGCCTTATGTGCGGTACCTTATCGAGCACCTTTTGGAAATCCAAATATATTACATCTACTGGTTCCCCTTTATCCATCCTGCTTTTTACCTCCTCAAAGAATTCTAATAAATTTGTCAGGCATGATTTCCCCTTCATGAAGCATTGCTCACTCTGCTTGGTTATATTATGTATTTCTAAATGCTCTGCTATTACATCCTTTATAATAGACTCTAACATTTTCCCAGTGATGGATGTTAAGCTAACTGGTCTATAGTTACCTGTTTTTTTTCTCCCTCCCTTTTTGAATAAGGGCATTACGTTGGCAGTTTTCCAATCCTCTTGGACTTTTCCAGAATCTAAGAATTCTTAGAAGATCCACTATTTATGTAGCTACTTCCTTTAATATCCTAGGATGCAACCCATCAGGTCCAGGGGACTTATTGGCCTTTAACCCCAATAGTTTCCCTCGTACATTTTCTCTAGTGATAGTTATTGTATTTGTTTCCTCCCCCTCTTTCGCCCCTTGATTATTTAGTACTTTTGGAATGCTATGATGCTGCTGTTGCTTCTTTTGCCAAATCACTTTGATTCACTGTTCTCTGGTTTTTGATCCTTTGCCAAAGAGAACACTTTCTCCCCCTCTACTCTGTCCAGATCCCTCATAATTTTCAGCATCTTTATCAAATCTCTTCTCAACCTTAAAATAAAAGCAAAGTACTACGGATGCTGGAAATAAAACAGAAAATGCTGGGAAACCTCAGCAGGTCAAGCAGCATCTGTGGAGAGAGAAATAGAGTTAACATTGAGTCCAATTCTCTCTCCATAGATGCTGCCTGACCTGCTGCGTTTTTCCAGCACTTTCTGTTTTTACTCCTCTCGACCTTTTCTTCTCCAAGGAGAACAGTCCCGACTTCTCCAAGCTATCCAGATAGCTGAAGTTGCTCATCCCCAGAATCATTTTTGAGAGTCTTTTCTGCACCCTCTCTAAAGCCTTCACATCCTTCCTAAAAGTGTGGTGCCCAGAACTGCACACAATATCCCCAGGTGAGACTAACCAGTGTTCGATACAGGTTTATTATAACTTTCTTGCTTCAATACGCAAAAGATCAGAGGAAGCTTTATTCAAAGTATATATGTTCACTACTGTTATTAGCGAAGCTATAATACAAGAAGTTAAAATGCATTTCTACTTATAACACAGTTAGTTAAAGACAGGTACAACTTGTAAACATCTACAAGGCTTGAGGTGAACAATCCTGAGTGGCCTTGCGGTAACAATGAATGTGTCCAGTCTCACTCTGAGAACATTCTAATAGTCTATGCTTTATGCCTGCCTTATATGCACATCAAATCACTCATTATATTATGAGAGCGTGAGTTTGCTTTTGTTCCTTACATCAATAGATTTCAACGTTTCCTCAGGCTAAGCAACTCTTAACCATTCCGAAATAGGCAGAGACAGTCAACCTAAGGTTCCTATATGATCCCATCAACACAAGATAGCCACAGTGGACAAAATGTCTCCTGACATCGATGTACAAAGACAGCTACAAACTTCTGACAATAACAATTTCAAATCACATTCCACCGTAAGGCCTCCAAAACCTGCATTTCTCATGGTGTGTCTGACTGAGCTCTCAGGTCAGTCACCTGCTGCACACATTGCATTTTCTAACGGGATGTTTTTGCAAAAAAAAAAGTGTTTCTCCGAAACCTGCAAGAGTCGCAATCCTGGAAATTCATAGCATTCAAACTGACCAGTGTGGGAGGCAGCATTGCTGGCTTCAACATGGCAGCTTTTTCACAAAGTGAGGTTCAGGCCAACATCACTGATCCAATGGTACTATGTGCAGGGTGCACTGGCCAACATTCATCCCTCAAAACCAAAAAATGGATTGACTGACCCTTTATACCAGTGGTTCTCAACCTTCTTTTCAGTTGAAAGGCTTTCTTTTCAAACTGATTAGTAATCACAGGCCCCCACCACCATTGAAATTATAATTATGAACCCGACGAGTGTTTAAATAAGGTCTTTAAGAAAACAGGTATTTACTTTTGATGCTGCTCTCAGTGCACCTACCTCCCTACATGCTCCCCTCTTTGAGGCAGGCAGCCCACTCTGTGCTGCTCACACGACAGCTGCACTCCACTCCCACCTTCAGCTTGCGCATTATTTTGCAACTGCCTGGAAATTTTCTATGGGCCCCCGGGGGTCCACACGCCGCTGACTTAGAACCGCTGATTTGTATCACGGTTGTTGTTGGGATCTTGCTGTGCGCAAGGCGGCTGCCACATTAAAACAGCCCTAGCACGTCAAAGGAGTTCACTGCATGTGAAAGTGCTCTGGGGCATTTGTGAAATATTTGTGATAAGGGGCTACAGTTTGTTATGTCCTAAACCCACCAGGCGATGCTTTGTTAATTTTCAGTACACAAGGCAGCAGAATGTCCAGGTACAGCAGCTTCTGCGTTCACCCGAGCTCAGGTACACAGGCACTGCAGCTTGTGCAGAGAGGAGATCTACACTTGTGCAGCTTGCTGCCATGGAAATGGGTTAGACAGTGGGGGTGGAAACAATAGCAAGAGCTGCCTGCAACTCATTTCCAAAACGTCAGGATTGACACTCATTCAAGAGCCACTGCTGTGCACTTGTCATTTTATTTTAAGAAGTCCAAAAGGATTTCTACACATTGCAGCCAGATGGACTGCTGTGTTAGTGCGTCGTCACTAACAATGTGACCTTGGCGGGATCGATCCGAGTGAAAGCAACACAGAATGACCGGACATGGGGTCACGCCAAAGGCTGTCGCCTCTCCAACATGCTCCACTTGTGACCTCAAACACTCCCAGGGGGAGCTGTCACCTTGTAGTCCTGCAGGGAAGGGAAACTGGAGAATTGCTCTTAGGGCTTAACATGGCACCTTCCAGGGAATCTATGCTGATCTTGCTAAATCTTAGCCAAGGTGACAATAATGCCCTTAACACTGACCTTGGACTAGGATGGGGGTGGAAAATCAACCAGAGTCTCTGGTGCTGTTCCAATCCAATGGGCTTATACTAGAAAGGGATTTAGAGAAAACAAGTTGGAGCATCCTTCTGCTGAGAAACCAAAATGAAATTCTGAAGTCCAAACTAGGGACATAAAAGTGCATTTCACCACCTCAGGATGCCCCAAGTGCTTTACAGCCAATGAAGTACTTCTGAAGTGTAGTCACTGTTGTAATGAAGGAAATGCAGCAGCCAATTTGTGTACAGCAAGCTCCCATATACAGCAATAATGGCCAGATAATCCATTGTCGATTGAGGGATAAATGTTGGTCAGGACAACAGGGATAATTCCTCTGGGCTTCTTTGAAATAAAGCCGTGGGATCTTTTACGTCCACCATTAGAGGGCAGACGGGTCCTCGGTTTAACTCAGGTAGCAATAAATAAGTATGCTCCTTCAACAGCACCTTCCAAACTCATGACCACTTCCATCTGGAAGGACAAAGACAGCAGATAGATGAGAACACCACCATCTGGAAGTTGCCCTCCAAGTCACTCACCATCCTGACTTGGAAATATATCAGTGTTCCTTCACTGTCACTGGGTCAAAATCCTGAAACTCCCTTCCTAACAGCGCTGTGGGTGTACCTGCACCACGTGAACTGCAGTAGTTCAAGAAAGCAGCTCACCACCACCTTCTCGAGGGCAACTAGGGATGGGCAATAAATGCTGGCCCAGCCATTGAAACCCTCAACCTGTGAATGAGTAATAAAAAAGGAGACATGCTGTCCAAGCTTTTCATCTTGCACTCATCAGGACAGATCGCAAGATTGCCAATAGTAAAGGGAACAACAATTTATACTGCATGAGGGGATAGTGCTGATTGGTTGGCAAGTGGACTTTGATTGGCAGACTACCAATCAGCACTCTCCCCTCATGCAGTATAAATTGTTGTTCCCTTTTCTGTTGGTAATCTCATGATCTGTCCTGATGAGTGCAAGACGAAAAACTTGGATGGTATGTCTCTTTTTTTTCCAGCAATACTCAGGTTCTGTGCTACCAAACAACTATTAGCAATAAATGATAACTCAAGAACTAGTCATTTGCTGACTGCAAGTTTGGATTTTAAAAGCTTGACATCAACATATCGGTGTTATATTCCAGGTAACTCCTTGGTGAAGGATATAACTGGACTTACACACTTTTAGAAGCATTTATTTATATGGTTACAAGCAAGAACCTCCTAATCCAACAACCACAGTCTTGGACCTGTTCTGATGAAGGATCATTGATTTGAAATGTCGATTATTTTTCTCTCCAGAGATGTTGCTTGGCTGCTGAGTATTTCCAACATGTTTTGGTCTTTATTTCAGATTCCCAGCAGCTGCAGTATTTTGCTTTCTTGGCACAGTTTCAGTCTGTGTCTATTTACTGGGGCACAAGTGAATCTCCAGTTAATGCCCACCAACTGCCTATAGTTAAACACAATTAATATACAAGTAACAGCAGGGGAAAGAAATTTAAAATTTGAACAACATTAAAAAAATCCTGAGATAAATGTGCTTCACCAAGAGGCTGTGAGATGAGCCTTTGAATACAATCGAGGAAGGAGGCAAAAGGACAGCAGCTTGAAAGAAACAAGTGGAGCATTTTCATAGTCAAGAAAGGATCAATCAAATAGACAACGTCAGTGATAGAAAGCAAGGGTACAGGTCAAGGGTGAAATAGGAAAGAGCATATTGAGGAAACCAAAAACGATCCCTCTGTCATTCTGGGGGAAATGGGTTACTATGATTTTCCCAACAGATGTAATTTCTTGGACCCTTTTCATAAAGAAGTAGGAATCGTTGGAACTGAGAACAGAAGGAAGAATGTCCAACCCTTACCCTCTTTCACTCTGAATTCACAGAACCTTACCGCACAAAAGGCGGCTGTTCAACCCATCGATTCTGTGCTGGCCCTGTGAAAGAGCCGTCCAATCAGTCCCACTCCTCTGCTCTTTCCCCATAGCCCTGCAAATTTTTCTTTTCAAGTACTTATCCAATTATCTTTTGGGAAGAATCTGCTTCCACCACCCTTTCAGACAGCACATTCCAGATCATCATAACTCCCCGCATAAAAGAAATTCTCCTCATCTCCCCCTGGTCCTTTTGCTGATTCTCTACAGAGAATGAATCTGTATCCATTAGATCTACCCTTGAAATGAGAAATTAAAACAATCTCTTGCCTGGTGTTAAAGGTCCCAAAATGACATTAAAATAAAAGCTGGGAACTCTCCCAGTATCCTGGCCAACATTCCAATCTCAACTGATGCCACCAGAAAGCGATTAATTAGTCATTCATCAGATTGCTCTTTGTGGGATCTTGCTGTGCACAAAATATGACAGCCACATTTGCTTACCGGGCCACAATCACTGCACTTCAAAGCACCTGACCACTCTCATATATAAAAACAAAAAGCTAAAAGCTACTGCAGATGCTGGAAATCCAAAACAAAAACAGAATTACCTGGAAATACTCAGCAGGTCTGGCAGCATCGGTGGAGAAGAAATCATGCGGTGATTTCTTCTCCACCGATGCTGTCAGACCTGCTGAGTTTTTCCAGGTAATTCTGTTTTTGACCTGACAACTTACGATGCTCGAGACATGAAAAGCTGCTGTGTAAATGCAAGTTTATCTCAATGAAACAAAATCCTATTGGGGTTAATTTTGACCTTGGGTAACTCAGCGATACTAATTCAGCTACCCGATATATATCTCTTCTGTTTAAAGTCAATCAAAAGAAAACTGGGAAAGAGGTATAATGTGTAGCTGAATTGACATTGTCCATTTTACCCCCCTACCCAAATCAAAATAACCCCCACTGACTCACTAGTGTCTCTGAAGTGGATCTTCAAGGATCTCGCACAATTCTCCAAAGTTCCCTGTTATGACCATTTAATGGAAGTCACATTTACTATAAAGGTTCCTCAGAGTCTGGTAGATTTCTGCCATTTTCACCAATCATTATTATTTGCTACTTGGGGAGAGGAATTAATTGGTGATATTAATGATCCACACAATACCATTTTTCCATACACTCTTTTAATCAAAGACGACTTGCATTTATATAGCACCTTTCGTGATCTCAGGATGTCCAAAAATGCTGCAACGGTAATGAAATATAGACACAGTTGAAATATAGGAAACACAGCAGCTAATACAAACACAGCAAAGTTCCACAAGCAGCAATGTGATAATGATCAGATCATCGGCTTCAGTAATGTTGGTTGAAGGATAATTATTTGCAACAACACTGCAAAGAACTCCCCCAGTCTTCTTCAAATAGAAGCTGTGCAATCTTTTACATCCACCTATGAGGACAAACAATTTGAGGTCTCACCAGAAATGCAGTACCTCCAACAGTGCAGCACTCTGTCAGTACTCTACTGGGAGTGTCAGCCCAGATTCAGTGCTTAAGTTTCTGGAGTGGGACTCGAACCCACCACTTTCTTCCCCCAAAGTGACATTGCTATTGCTGATAACTGATGGAGCTACTAATGCATAAGATGCGATGCCTGTTAAAATAGCAGGTGGGAGAATTTCACACAAATGAGTTAAGTGTTGCTCCACCAATATCAGCTCCAGTAATTTCTAAGCTTATGTCATTATCACTGATCTTGGCTGCTCTGGGAACAACACTGTCAAAAAGATTTGTAAGTTAAGTGCTTCAAGCCAAGTCACTCACTCAGCATCACCTCTGATATGCAGCTAATTTCATCCAGAAGATGCACGTCTGCTTCTGAGGGTCATAGCTCACTCCCTGCTGAGGGGGGGAGGAATGGATGAAGGAGGGAAGAAAGTTGCCCTTATACTCACGGTGCCTGCACCAATTCACAAGTGTGTTGCACTGTTGTGGTTGCTGGAACATTACAACAGTGTTCACATTTCAAGAGTTCTTAATTGGCTGTAAGGCGTTTTGGGGTCCTAAGTGGCATGAACCATATGCATGCCTCAGTTTCTTATTTTAATGTTTTGTGACAGCCTCACAATCACAGGTTTGTAAGCCGTGAATATCTATCTTCTTGAACCATTTTAATTAAATGAAGCTTGATGTACAAACAGGGCTCAGATCACAGATTTAAGTGAATGTGTTGCTGTCAAGGGGACTTCTTAGAGAAATATTCTATTCTGAGCATTTGCCTACAAGTCTATCATGTTGTTTTCACGTTTGTGAATTTTTGCAATGCTGCTCTTTTTAAAAAGCAAGGCAGAGAGGATCAGTGTGTTTGGCTCAAAGTTAAGGTATCAATAGTTGGGTGGGTGATTTCTTATCACTCAGGCCCTTTCAGGAATCAGATGTTTCCCTGCATCTGCAACTTTTTTTTAAACATAATATTGTTGTGATTGGGCATTGAATTAGTTTACTTGTGCTCAACATAGGGATGTGTTGCAGTCTCACAGTGTGCCAAATCATGTCTACTCAGCATCACTGACATCGAGTTGTGATCGGTGAAGCTGTCCAATGGTGTCTACATGCACAAGGGCACAGATGGTTTTGGCTTACAGCAATGTGCATCACAGCATTGTGTGTGTAGGGAATGAGTTTAACACAATTATGGAAAACAGAACTGCATCCCAAACTTGGCAACTGGGGACCAGAGTGAGAACATAAAATCTGCACTAAGAAAAGGCCATTCAGCCCATTGAACAGGCTCCTTTTACACTCCAATGGATAACTGGCTCAATCCCTTCCCCACCCGAGAGATTCCCTTCCCAGTCACATGGTGAGTTAAACAGATCTATTGACATTTGCATAACTGTTAACCCTTTTTTCTAAATGCACATTGACCCAGTTCCTCTTTTTTTTTAATTGATCCAGAATCAATAACCCCTTTCTGTTAGTAGTGAATGTGGAATAAACTAGCTCGGACTTCTAATTGCTTATCTTGAGGTTTGAGTGTTTCGGGATGTAAAGGATCATTGAAGATCTCTCACTCATGTTGTGGCCAATATTCCTCGACAACCAACATTGTGAAAAACAGGTTATTTGACCATGATCACATGGCTGTTTGTGGGATCTTGCTGTGCATAAATTGTCTGCCTACATTATATGTTTCCCTACATTACAATAATGATTGTATTTTTTTTTTAAAAAAGTACTTAATTGGCTGTGAAGAGACATCCTGAGGTCTTGAAAGGCGCTATATAATTTCAAGGGTTTTAAAAAAAATAAACAGTGTGTTTAATACTTTTCAGAGGGAGGCGGTTCCCAAACTATTTAATAAGCTGTGCTGGTGTGTGTTACACTTCACTCAGGGAGTCCGAGTTGCTGTGGCAACATTCACTTCTACATGCCTGTTGTCCTCTGGAGCTATGGACAGTGATGGTAGAGGCTCCAATGTTCTTCCCATCATGTGGCTGACCAGGAATCTCTCCCACTCTCATCGCCTGTCATTGGCGAGTGTTGGAAAGGATTTGCACAAGGCTGATACTCAACCTGCCTGGCAGCACCTGGAGAGAAACTCAGTTAACGTTTCGAAACTCTGCGCCCAAGAGTCATATTGGACTCGAGACGTTAACTCTGCTTCTCTCTCTCTCTCTCCACCGATGCTGCCAGACCTGCAGATTTTTTTTTTCCCCCCAGCACTTTCTGTTTTCATTTCAGATTTCCAGCATCTGCAGTATTTTGCTCTTATTTGATAGTCTCCCCATTATGGATGCACCTTCCTTAGGATGGGACTCGAACCCGGAGCTTCTGACTTGGGAGATTTTACCCACTGCGCCACAAGACCTCCCTTTGCAAAAAAAAACAAAGGGAACTGGCCAGCAGGTCAGTCACCATCCCCAGAGATAAGGGACAAGTTCTGATCCCTCAGGTATGCAACCGTGAAGCAGCTGAAAGTGAGGTACACACCCTGTCTCCTCGCACTGAGCTGCTGTGTCTCAGTATTTTGCTAATTCAGGAACCGCAACTGGCTGAAATAACACCCAGAATAAAAGGGGAGACGACACTCTGAACCACTCCTGTAAAGCAAAAAAAAACAGTGCGTATCAACCCTGACACCTAGCACTATTCCTGGAAGATGTCATCATGCAGGGGACCACTGATCCCAGTGCCTGCAGATGACCTACTTAAAAGACTTTAGCCTCCCTCTGCAATCTTCATTAAAGTTATTTTTTTAAAAAAAGCAATGGTGAAATGGGGGTGGGGTAACAACATTCGGGTTTATTAACAGATTCAAACCTGCCGGCTCTGTGCGCTGGGAGGGTGGGGGAGGTGGATGTATTGACGCAGGGATAGGGCTGGGACTGAGACTAAGCAGAGCCTCGGAAGAGCCCGGTATACTGGCGAACATTATGGCTCGCGTTTCATTCCCTAGGGGGGAGTCTCATTGCAGATACGAGCATTTAATCCCGACAGCAAAAAAAAACCCCATTGTTTTCTCCTCCCCCCCCCCAAAACCTATCACAACAGATACAGGGAGAAACGAACTCTCTCTGATGCTAAAGTATAAATATAAACATCAGTTACAACCTTAATATACCTATTGGCAGATGCAAACAAATCGGTTTGAAGCCTCCAAGAATTTACAGCGAACTAAACCCCCCTCTATATATAAATGGTGCAATGGACAATATTCTCACTATCGACAGGTGAATTCAGACAGACAGACAGAAAATATTGGTGCATTTCCATAATAATCCCATTATTCTAACAGCAATGAGCTTTCCCCGTTACAAATTCACCTGCTCTTTAAACCATTTGCCTTTTGTAATCATTTTCTGAACAGGTTTGATTTTTTTCTTTTTTAAAAAAAAAACCCATTTTTTTTTCTCTTTAAAAACCCCCCTCCCCCCAATTTCTCTGCTGTATTTCAAACGGGAATAGGTCAGTTTCTCGTCTTCACGTCAATGCATCTGGTTGAAATTCTAGGTGGGGGGGAAACTCACGTCTCTGAAGCGGTTCCAGTCTCTGATCTGCTGGCTATACTGAGAAACGCCCGACAGCCATTGCTCATCCTCCAGAAAATTCCCGTTATTCCCCCCCTTTTCGGGATTGTCCTTGTCGGCTGCACCAGCCAGCAGCAGGGGGACGAGGAGAAAGTTCAGCGCCTTCAGCATTGTCCGAGGCTCTCACTGATGTGACTTATCCCGCAGGTTGGTTGCTGTGAAATGTGAGCTGATTATATTTCCCAGGCGCTTTCACCACTCACCCTCCCTCTCTCCCTCCCTCTCCTTTTTAATCTGAGACTGTGCGAGTCTGCGCCACATTATACACACAGCACCTCGCTCTAACTCACACTCATACACATAAACACTCTGACACACGCGTGTACAAGTCCAGCAACTTCATTTCGTTTCATTTCATTGAAGCACCTCAAGTGTGCAACATGCTCCATGTAGAACATTTGAACATCATTACACTTTCTGTCATGGCCATTTTGAAATGTTTTGTCATGCCCTTTCGGATATTTTGTCAATAAGGTGTTTTTTTTTTTAAAAACCACAAAAAAAAATTAGTCATCTTCTTCAGACCAGAAGAGAAACTTGGGGGGGAAAACGCTACAGAGGTGTTAAATTTCAGACACTGGCTTTAAGATCATACATGCAACATAAAAAGGCTTTATAAATAAAAGCAAAGGCTCCTTTATATTTGCAATATCGATTGCTAATTAGCATAGGAAATGGTGAATAAAAATGCTCTTTGGGAGAATTGTTTGTATTCCTGTAGAAATGTTCCAGCAAAATCAGGACTGTGTGTGTATATATATATATATATATATATATATAAATATATAAATCAATTGACCATTCTGTGGAAGTGTTGATGAAACGAATGGAGTTGCTCATCACTTTCTGCCTCCAGTGAGATCTCCATCTCCTTGTCGGTCCATTATTAGCAGCTGTCAAAGAGGGTCGCTCTGATTCAGTCGGTAGCACTCTTGCCTCTGAACGTAGGACTTAGAAGCAGTAGGCCATTTGGCCCTTCGAGCCTGCACTGCTATTCAATGAGATCTTGGCTGTGTCCCAACCCCACTTTGCCTTCTGTCTCCCCCACCCCCATAACCCTTGACTCCCTTGCCTTTCAAAAATCTGCCTAATTCTGCCTGTGAGTGAAGAGGCTGTGGTTTCAGCCCCACTCCAGCACTTGTACACAAAAATCAAAGACGGACACTCCAGTGCAGTACTGAGGGAGTGCTGCACTGTTGAAGGTGCTATCTCTCGAATGTGATGTTAATTCTGTCTGCCCTGTTCAGGTGGATGTGGCGCTCTTTTGAAGACCAGGGGCTTCCCCTGATGTTGTGGCCAAAAGTTATTTCTCAGTTGATAGCACAAAACCAGATGATCTGCTCATGATCACACTGCTGTTTATGGGAACTGCTGTGTGCCCTTTGGCTGCTGTGTTCCCTACATTATAACCTCCTTGGCTGTAAAGCCCTTTGGGATGTTCTGAGGCTGTGAAAGGTAATATAGAAAGTTCATGTTTTTGTCTCACTTGGAGGCAGGGTGAAGAGAGGTGAAGACAACTATGTTAGAGATTCCAATCATTAACACATACCCTCTAAAATACCTTATAATCAGTACCTACATTGATCAGGAATGAGTAACATTCATATTACATATCATAGAATTGTTATGGCATGGAAGGAGGCCATTCAGCCCATCGTGTCTGCACTGCCCTCCAGCTGAGCATTATGACTTAGTACCATTCTCCTGCCTTTTCCCTGTACCCTTGCACATTGTTTCTAATCAAATAATGTTCTAATGCCCTTGAATGCTTCGATTGAACCTGCCTCCACCACACTCCCAGACAGTGCATTACAGACTCGAACCACTCGCTGGGTGAAAAAGTTTTTCTCACATCACATTTGCTTCTTTTGCAAATCACTTTAAATCTGTGCCCTCTCATTCTTGAACCCTTTATGAGCGGGAACATCTACTCTATCCAGCCCCCTCATGATTTTGAACACCTCTATCAAATCTCTGCTTAGCCTTCTCCACACCAAGGAGAACAGTCCCAACCTCTCCAATCTATCTTCATAACTGAAGTTTCTCATCCCTGGAACCATCCCTGTAAACCTCTTCTGCACTCTCCCTAATGCGTTCACATCCTTCTTATGGTGTGGCACCCAGAGCTGTAACACAGTACTCCAGCTGAAGTCTAACTAATATCTTGTATAGCTCAGCATAACCTCCCTGCTCTTGTACTCTATGCCCCTATTAATAAAGCCCAGGATACTATATGCTTTATTAACTGCTTTCTCCCCCTGTCCTGCCACCTTCAATGATCTCTGCACATATACACCCAGGTCCCTTTGCTCCTGCACACCCTTAAAAATTGTATCCTTTATTTTATATCTATTTTATATTTATATATCAGCCAATCTGCTCTGGCATTGAATGCAGCCAGTACTACAGGAAAATGATATCATGATTTGCAAAATGTACTATTCCAAAACTTAATTGTATTTACGTTACATTACATTTCACTGACCAACACTGGCTGCTGGTCAAAGCAACACATCAATTTTAAAATTCTCATCCTTGTGTGCCTCCCCTACTTCACCCTTCCCTACTTCCTCCAGCACCCACTACCCTCTGTAATATGTGCACTCATCTAATTCTGGCCACTTGAGTACCCTTGATTTTAATCGCCCCACCACTGGCGCCCGTGCCTTCAGCTGCCTAGGGCCTGGGATTTTCGGGCCCTGTCATGGGTGGGACCCGCCGCGGGTGAGGTGGTGCCCCAGCCAGAAGCCCATTGACTTGTGGCGGGACCGGAAGATCCCGGCAGCGGGTGGGTGTGGGAAATCCCGTCCTAGGTCCTTCACTTTGGAATTCCCTCCTTAAAGCTCTGGGCCCCTCTTTCCTCCTTTAAGATGACCCTTAAAACCTACCTCTATGACCAAGCTTTTGATCACTTGCCCTAATATTGCCTTATGTGTTTCACTGTCATATTATGTTTTATAATGTTCAGGTGAAGCATCTGGGACATTTTAATACATTAAAGGCACTATATAAATGCAAGTTGTTGCTAATATGATTACCACAACCATAAATCCCCCCCTGCCCTCCATCTCAGCTGACATCTCTAGGCTTTTTTGCTAAACCCTAGGTGAGTAAAACAGATCTATTAATGTCCCTGTAATTCTCAACTGACTTTCTCAAGTTCCTTTTAACAGCACCAATTGACCCATAATTAACTCCTTCTCTCAGGAATCTGTTCCTCAGCTTCTGCTGGCAAAAAATATTCTACTCTCCGTAACTCTACTCAAAGCTTGTGAATTTTGTGATTGTATTAACAATTTCTCTTCTCACTTCTCAAACTAGACAAACCTATTTGTTCCGATTTCACGCCTCTCCAGCAAAATTAAGGCCAGTTGCCTGAGCCTATCGTCCTAACCCTAATCCCTGGAATCATACTTGTCACTCGTCTCCAAACTCTTTCAAGCCTAGAGCAGAGTGAGTGTGCACAACTGGCTGAGGAATGATTGCAGACAAAAATATGGTGACTGTCAAGTGTACGTGGGAATCAGTTGGCCTTCTATGGAGTTTCAAGCATAAAAGAGAATAAAGTAAGGCTTATATATTTCAAGAAGAAAATCATTCAAACTAGGTTCCTGCTTCTGATCAGAGGTTGCTGCTAAAATTATTGCCTGTTTACGCACAAGGGGCCAGGGCAGGGTGAGAATCAGCTGTGCTTCCTTCCAAAGCCAAATAGCCCGCTGACTCCCTATCCATGCATACCCATGAGGAACGGTCTAACCCTAATGCTAACCCTAACACCAACTTGAATAAATGCTTTCACGAGATGAGGGGACAGCAATTGAAAATGACAACAGCAAAATATCAAAATAATTGCATAGCTGTTTTGATATATTTTTGTTCTTTGGAATGCTCCAGAGCAATACTGAAGGTTGCTACACTTTTTGAGGTGCTGTCTTTCAGGTGAGATCCTAAATGAGGCTTCATGTGCCCTCTCAGGTGGACATAGAAGAGCCACTATTTTGAAAAAGAATAAGGGAGCTTTCCCCACTCTCCTGACCAACATTCATCGCTCAATCAACATCACTAAAAAAAATGGTAATCTGGTCATTCCACATTGCTGTTTGTGGGATCTTGCTGTGTGCAACTTGGTTGCTGTCTTTCCTATGTTACAACAGTGCCTATGCTTTAAAAGTACTTCATTGGCTGTAAAGCACTTGGGGATGTCCTGAAGTTATAAGGGGCACTACTGAAATGCAAGTCTTTCTTTTTACACAGAAAAGTTTGGAACTGTCTACCGGAGACACCCAGACCACAAAATGAGGATAAACCGCTTCAGATTTCTGCTGTGAGTTTATTTCACAAGGGAGCACACATTCAAGAGCCATTCAGGATACATTAACTGGCTAATCCAGTAGAAATATACAGTTCCCTTATAATAGAATCCAGCTGTTCCTTAAATTATTCCAGGATGTTTACCTTTACCACTCTACTTGGAATCTATTCCTAATGAAGATCATTTTATGCACAAAGGGCTCCCTGATATTAGTCCCACAGCTGCGTTTTGAACCTGCAGTCATTTTTCCTAGAGCCCAAGTTGTGAAGACATCCTCTGAAGCTGTGGAGTATTATTCCCCTTTGCCCTTTCTGCAACATTAAAGATGGTTGATCAAATCATTCTCCTCCAGTGCCTCTCCGTTGTTGTCCATCCTGTGGACAACCCCTTGTATGGTTGCATTCCAACCTATCTGAATGCAACCTGTACATCTCCACCTGGGAAGTCTTCCAAAGATGTATCATTTGTCCTCTCCTTTTCTTGATATATGTGCTGCTTCTTGGCAAAACCATCCATCATGCTGACACAATGATGGATTCCATCTGAATGCCAGTGACAAACAGTTCGATCCCTCCACCACTTTTTTTGACTTGCCAACTGCTTCTATGCTTGCCTGTCTGACACTTGGCCTCAGATGAGTCGCTATTTTCTCCAGCTCAGTCAACAGCCCTCACAATGAACTCCATTCCCTCTGCAGGCACTCTCTCAGGCCAAACCGTACTGTTCGCATCCTCTTTAACCATGAGCACCCAACACTATAATCACTTAGTTTCACTTTCACTATCTTACCTGCCTCCAGCCCTATCTTGACCCCTCTGTTGTCTACACCCTCATAATATATATCTTACTTCTGCTTTGCTGACTTATCATTCTTCTCCCTCTTAGGGTTGCCAACTGTGATTAAATGGAAACCTGGAGGTTTCATCACATGACTTTCCCCCACACTCCAGGCATTTGTCGGCCAACACACCCATCCTTGTGACGTACGGCCTTCCTACACCAATTGGAAAGCAAAGAGACTCATTACCCAATTGGATGATGATTGACTGTCAGCCAAACAGCCTTTTTTTTTTCTCCCATTTGCAATATTTTTATATCTGGTAAAATGAAATGTCCAAAGAAAATAAAACTATCATTTTTAATGATCTTTCTCCAGAGTTGCACACAGCAGTGTCCTGGAGATTGATCTTCAATTCTTGGAGACTCTAGACCAATCCTGGAGGGTTGGCAACCCTACTCCTGCTATAACTTCCAAAATGTCCAAAACTCCATTTCTCCAGTTGCACAAACCCTGCTCACCTATCACGCTCGTCCCTTGCTGATTTTTACTTAACACATTAAATTAAAACCCTCCATGGGCCTTGCACCCCGCTACCTCTCCAATCTCCTTCAGTCCGATAATCACCTTCAAATGTTCCAACTCCAGACTCTTAATTTTTTTTTTTACTTGTGCATGGGACATGGGCATCACTGGCTAGGCATTTATTGCCCATGTTCTTGTTTAAGAGTCAACCACATTGCTGTGGGTCTGGAGTCTGGAGCCAGGAGCTACATTTAGACCAGGTAAGGAAAGTTTCCTTCCCTAAAGGGCAGTGGTGAACCAGATGGGTTATTTAAAAAAATCACAATCAACAATGGTTTTGCGGCCATTATCAGAGTTTTTATTCCAGATTTTTATTGAATTTGACCATCTGCCATGATGGGATTTGAACCCAGGTCCCCAGAGCATTACCCTGGATCTCTGCAATACTAGTCCAGTGACAATACCACTATGGCACCACCTCCCCAAATGTTTGTCTTTCTCTTCCCATTGACCAATGGTGGCAAGACCTTCAGCTGCCTTGGTCCTCTTCTCTTGGGATTCCTCCCCTAAACTTCTGCATCTTTAATAATTTCTCAAAATCTATCTCTTCAAACAAATTTTTAGATCATCTTGCCTAATTTTTCTATCCTTGCTCACTTATCTATCCCTTATTCTAAGGGCTATTTCACCATAGAAACACTATATAAGTTCAGTTGTTGTGGTCATCATGGCTTAACTTGAAGTATTGTTCTGGATTTTGCCTTTCTATACTGCTTACTATCTTAGATATGTTATGTCTCAGTTGCCAACTTTCAAGGGTGAAGAGCCCAAGTTTCTTCAGTCTTTCTTCATATCTGAATCATCTAAGGATTAGTCTTATGTGTCTGTCTCCTGGACTTGAATGTTTCTCCTGTGCTATCTGTGACCAAAACTGGACACCATACTCAAGATGCTGTCTGATCATTGGACCTGTACCATTTTAACGCAGGAAAACTGAGATCGATTGGTGGCAATGGGGAAGGCGGTGGCATAGTGGTATTGTCACTGGCTAGTAATCCAGAGACCCAGGGTAATGCTCTGGGGAGCCGGGTTTGAATCCCATCATGGCAGATGGTGAAATTTGAATTCAATAAATATCTGGAATTAAAAGTCTGAAGATGACCATGAAACCATTGCCGATTATTATAGAAACCCATCTGGTTCACTAATGTCCTTTAGGGAAGGAAATCTGCTGGCCTCTATGTGAGTCTAGACCCACAATATGATTGACTCTTAAATGCCTTCTGAAGGGCAATTAGGGATGGGCAATAAATGCTGGCTTAGCCAGTGATGCCCACATCCAATGAATAAAAAAAAAATCTGCCACTTTTAATCACTATGGCTACAATTATTAAGTGCAAAAATCTTTGCATTTGCAAATAAAACTTCTGACCTTGGCTGAAACAAAGAAAACACATTTGGAAGTTAAAAAAGCACCTTTCTCATTTTTAAAAGTGTGGCAAAACTCCTAAGATTGAGAAGAGTTTCTGATTATTACTCAAATTAATATCGTGCTGTTGAATCCTGATGAACACACAGACCCTTTGCCAAGAAATGCAATGTGCTCTTGGCACTAAGTGATAGTTGGATCAGAATTTCTATAAACTTCAGCTAAAATTGGTCAATTAGCAAATCTTTGCACCACAATTCATTTAGCATCCATTTAGAAAGCCATTCTGTACAAAAACAACAGATAGCACCGAACAGAAACATATACTTTGCACAGAAGGGATCAGAATTTTAATGTGCAATTGATTCTGGGAGAAATTTGGCAGCGGAATTGACTGCATTTAGAATATTAAAGGAGAATGGTGCTGTAGGATATGAAGGGCTATAACATTCTTTTATATATTCTGCAACTTCCATGTTTAACAAAATTGTACCATGAGAGTATAATCCTTAACAGAAGGTCTTCTTTGCAAAGCTTAGGAGACAAACACTTTATATCCAATGTTAGGCAGAAACACTCCATCAATGTCAGCAACAGGCAGGAAGATTCATGTAGAGCACAACCACTACCTGATGTTGACTGCCATGAAGTCAATCTTTTCACAGAACTAAAGTTGCAATTAGCCTTCTGTCTAAGAACATTTTGAAAATGGTGAATGCTAAAAGGTTACTTGGTCCATCGCCAATGGACTGCACAATTGGAATCGTCAAGATCTTGAAGCCATTTAAAATTTGTTATTTTCTACAGCATCCAAAAAGCTGTGAGGTACATTGTTATTCTATGCAAGAGGAATGAATGGGAAGAAGTTTTGTGTCAGCAGTGACTCAGTGGATAGCACTCTTGCCTCTGAATCAGAGGTTAGTGAGTTCAGGTCCCACTCCAGAGACTTGAGCACAATATCTAACCTGATAGAAGAAGCAAAAGTGACGAGCAAAAACGCCTTCATACAGCAAAGTGGTTGAGGTCTGGAATGCTCTGCCTGACAGTGTGATGGAGGCAGTTTCAATTGAAGCACTCAAAAAGGAAATTAGGCAGTTTTCTAATGAGGAAGAATGTGCAGGGTTACGGGGAGAATGGCACTAAGTGTATTGCTCATTCGGAGAGCTGGTGCAGACACGATGGGCTGAATAGCCTCCTTCTGCGCTGTAATATTTCTGTGATTCTGTGATACTCCAGTGCAGTACAGACGGAGTGCTACTGTGTTGTATGTGCCATATTTCAGATGGGACATTAAACTGAGGCCCCACCTGTTCTCTCCAGGTGGATGTAAAAGATTCCCAAGACACTATTTCAAGGAGGAACAGGGGAGTTATCCATGATACCCTGACCAATAATGAACATCACTATAATTAGACTATCTGGTGATTATATCATTGTGTTTGCTGTCCACAAATTGGCTGTAGCATTCCCGACATTACAACAGTGACTACATTTCAAAAGTATTTCATTGGCTGTAAAACACTTTGGGATGTCCTGTGTTTGTGCAAGGCACTATATAAATGCATATATACACATTACTAATACAGAAGATACTAATTGAGTACACCAAGAATGTCCACATTGAGGCCTGGGGACCACATGTAGCTCCCATTCCCTGCCAATCCAGCCTTCAAAGTCCAGGAAATGAGCCCTGATTCTACTTGGTGCACATCAATGGAAAGTGACTCTGAAGGTGTACACCAAAATTCCATACAGTCCAGCAATGTGAAACCCAGCTTACTGGCCACTGTAGCCATTAGAAACACTAGCATAGTGGTAATGTTGATTGATTTGTAATCCAGAGGCCTGGACTAATGTGATGGAATGCTCCACACTTTCCTGGAAGAATGCAGTTCCAACAACACTCAAGAAGCTGAACACCATCCAGGACAAAGCAGCCACATGATTGACACCCCATCCGCCACCATAAACAATTCACTCTCTCCACCATTGACGCACAGTGGCAGCAGTGTGTACCATCTACAAGATGCACTGCAGCAACTCACCAAGGCTCCTTTGACAACACCTTCCAAACCCACGACATCTACCACTTAGACGGACAAGGACAGCAGATGTACAGGAAGACCACCACCTGCAAGTTCTCCTCTGAATCACACACCATCCTGACTTGGAACTATATCGCTGTTCCTTCACTGTCACGGAGTCAAAACCCTGGAACTCCCTTCCAAACGACGCTCTGGGTGTTCCTATAACAGATGGACTGCAGCAGTTCAAGAAGGCAGCTCCCCACAACCTTCTCAAGGTCAATTAGGGGTGGGCAATAAATGCTGGCCTAGCGATACCCACATCCCATGAACGAATGGAAAAATTATTCAGAGACAGGAATTCAAATCCCATATGGCATCTGGGAAATTTAAATTTAGTTAATATATCTGGAATAAATGGCTAGTGCTAGGAACAGTGACTGTGTAATTATTAAATATAAAGACCCATTTGGCTCACATTTAGGGAAAGAAATTTGCTGTCCTTACCTGGTTGGCCTGTGTGCAATTCCAGGCCCACGGCAATGTGGTTGACTCTTAACTGTCCCCTCAGCGTCCAAATTTGTCCAGCAAGCCGCTCTGTGATGACTATAAACACTGGCCTAACCAGCAATGCCGACATCCTCTGAATGAATAAAGGGGAAAGAAAGCCAAGTTGGATACTCAACCAAAAAATAGTAGCAGCATATCAGCAGCTACACTCCTGACCTTTTGACAGAGGGAAGGTCATTGAGGAAACAAATGAAGGTGGTTGGGCTGAGCAAGACCCTGGGGAACTCCAGTGATAATCTGGGGCTGTGATGACTAGCCATCAACAACAATAACCATCTACCTTCCTTTGTGTCAGATATAACTCCAGCCACTGGAGGATTTTAATGTTGAGCTCAGTTTTGTGAGGGTTCGTTGGTGCCAAACTCTGGTTGAATACTACTGTTTTGATGTCAAAAGCGCTTCCTGTCATCTCTCCTCTGGTATTCAGCTCTTGTGTCTATGTCTAGATCAAAGTTGCGACAAGAACATCTTTTTTTCCTTGGTGTTCTTGTTTATTCATTCACGGGTTGTGATCATCGCTGGCTGGGCCAGCATGCATTGCCCATCCCTAATTGCCCTTGAGAAGGTGGTGATGAGCTGCCTTCTTGAACTGCTGCAGTCCATGTGTTGTAGGTACACCCACAGTGCTGTTAGGAAGGGAGTTCCAGGATTTTGACCCAGTGACGGTTAGATGGTTAACCAGATGGTTAGAACCAGATCATTATTTTAATTCCAGATTTTTATTGAATTCAAACACTATCTACCATGGCAGGATTCGAACCTGGGTCCCCAGGGCATTATGCTTAGGTTTCTGGATTACTAGTCCAGCGATACCACTACACCATCGCCTCCCCTGGCCCTGGCGGAACCCAAATTGTGTGTCAGTGAGCAGGTTATTGCACTTGAAAGCACTGTTGATGACCCCTTCCATTACTTTACTGATGATTGAGAGTAGACTGATGGGGCGGTAATTTGGCTGGGTTGGATTTGTCCTGCTTTTTGTGTACAGGACATACCTGGGCAATTTCCCACATAGCCGGGTAGATGCTAGTGTTGTAGCTATTCTGTCAGTGAGGAGTGTTTGATAGGAAAAGAGAACTTCCTTGCTTTTCTTCAAGTACTGACACATCTATTTGAACAGGGTTATAGAAATCTGGAACCTTCTTTCCCCCAATAGGCTGCTGTTCTTCCCCGATTTTACTCCAGCATTGACAGCTGTGCCTTCAGCTGTTGAGGACCTCAGTTGTGGAATTCCTTCCTTAAAACCTCTTTTCTCCTTCAAGATTCTCCTTAAAAACTACCTCTTTGACCAAGTCCTAAATCTCCTTATACGAACATACGAATTAGGAGCAGGAGTAAGCAACTCGGACCATCAAGTCTGCTCCACCATTCAATAAGATCATGGCTGATCTGAATGTAACTTCAACTCCACATTCCTGCCTACCCCCAATAACCTTTCACCTCCTTGTTGCTTGGTCAAGTTTAGTATATAACACACCTGTGAAGCGCCTTGGGATGTTTTACTACATTAAAGGCACTATATAAATGCAAGTTGTTGTGTGTACTAGGACAAAGGGTGGTTTCAAGCACGAGACTGATAGGGGTTTCATTCGGATATGAAGGGATACAGAGAAAAAGCAGATAAATGGTACTAAGGTGCAGATCAGCCTTAATCTATCTACTTGAATGACAGAGCAAGCTGGAGGGGCTAAATAGCCCACTCATACTGTAATCCTAACAGGCTGGGTCACAGTTTAATGCCTCGCCTGAAGGACAGTCCCTAAGACAATGCAGCACCTCCATCAGTAATGCACTGGAGCGTATGAGTTCAAACGTTGGAGCGGGGCTATTTCTTAATCTAGTGACCAAACTGCCTACAATTGAGGCAAGCAGACACAATTATTATTCTTACAAGAAGAACTCAACATCTCAGTTTGTGTAGATGTATTTTTGTGCATTGCAGAGAATATTTCAGATGGCTTCAGGCAGAACATCTTAATATTTTTTCTTCCTGCCAATTTTCTCTGGCAATTTAAATATCTTCATAATTGATTCCAGTAAACATCAATCTGAAAACGCTAATGGAGCTCCAGGAGTTAAGTTGGCTCAACAATTACTGTGGATCTGAAGACAGCTACAGGCAGCGCTTGGCTCCATCAGAGTCAGACAGATATGTTAGACAGACTTTACTGTGCAGAAATGGTGGAAATTGCTCAGAATTAATTAATGTTGACACCAAAATGGTAAGGAAGACACTTTTGCAGATGTTATGGGTTTGCCCTCGGGCTGATAGACTTTGCAGGCAGACTGTGCCTTCATTCACTAAAGAAGTAATAGAGACGCACTAATATAAATTTAATATTGTGATCCTTATCTCAGGGTATGGTAGTAGTGTAGTGGTTATAATACTGCACTATCAATTCAGAGGCTGGGAGTCCAAAGCACATCATAGCAAGTTATAATTCAATAAATCTGATAAACTGGCTGACTGACTCCAGCTAGGTTATCATAAAAACACAACCGGTTCATCCAGCTCATTTTCAGGCAAGGGAACATGCACCCCAATTTGGTCTGGCATTAGTACGACTCCACTCTCAAGCTACACGGTTGATGAATAATTTATGAGGCAGACTAGCAAACTCATCAATTGTCCTTGTGGCTCACGAATGTGACCATGACACATCCCCAGAACAAATAAAGAATAACATCCACCATCTGGCACAGAAAAACGTTATAACCATTTGAACACAGGTTCATTCAAAAGTTGAAAGTCAACTGTGACTGCTTTCAAAAGATTTAATTCTCAGCATGTGTTGCCACTGGCCATTTATTGCCCATCCCTGGTAGCCCTTCAGAAGGGAGTGATGAACCTTCTTGAACCACTTAAGACTGTGTGATAAAGTAGCTCCCACAAAAGTCAGCCAGCTACCTGAATGCTGGTGTGCTACTGCATTTACATCTGGAAGAATGGGAGTTTGAGATCCATTCTCATCAGGGATTTAATCTTTTTTTAGGTAGTGTTACGTGGGCTGGGGAGGTGAGTGAAGAGCACTGCAATGGTATGAGTAGAATCACTCAAAAGGATTTTATTATTTTCATAACACAAGCTTGAGGAATAACACTTCATCTTTCCACTAGGCACCTCATTCAGCTGTAACATCAGAGTTAACAAATTTAGACCTTAACCAACGCTCCCATTTTTTTCTCAGACAGCTGGTAATGGAAGAAGGCTCATCAGAGCCGCTGGGAATGGCAGAGATGTGGGCAGGTCCTCAGGATAGGACCCAATTGGTACACAGTCGCTGGAATGGTCCATACTCCTGGGGACTGCCCAACTTTCTCCAGCACATTCCCTGGCCACGGATCCTTCCCTTTGCCAGTTATTTAGTATTTCCATCCCCCTCTACTATTCTCCTGCAACCATTTACACCTCTCTGGTCCCATCTTATGTCCTGTCATCACCTTAATTTGCCTTGCACCATTTATTTAATCAGTTCTGTCTTCCGCCATATCTCTTCCCTCTCTCTGCACTTGTTCAAACGCTCTTTGTCTTTGACATTTTCTGGTTCTGATGAAAAGTCATTGGCCTGAAATATTGACTTGCTTGCTGAGTGTTTTCCAGCATTTTTTGTTTTTAATTTCCGATTTCCAGCCTCCGCATTATTTTGTTTTTGTTTCCACCACTTTTCCCTTGGCTGCTGACAAAGCGACAGTGATGACGATAATTATCTTCAATTCGTATGAACTTATCGAACTGCTGAGGGAGGCAGTGTGGCAGCTAGTAACAGCAGCAGAAAGCTCATCTATTTTAAATGCTCCAGCAGATGGTGGCTTGGCTGCAAATTGGATCTAATGATGCATTTAAAATGGAGAATTGCATCGAGAATTGGTTCTGCAATAGTGGCTCAGGCCCCTGGTGCTGTGGAAACGCTATTGATATCACAATGAGGGCTCCATGGCAGCTAGAATGACATGTAGGGTTGAGATTTTTTTTTTTATTCTTTCATGGGATGTGGGTGTTGCTGGCAAAGCCAGCATTTGTTGCCCATCCCTAATTGTCCTTGAACTGAACATTTCAGAGGACAGTTAAGAGTCAACCACATTGCTGTGGGTCTGGAGTCACATGTAGGCCAGACGAGGTAAGGATGGCAGATTTCCTTCCCTAAAAGGACATTAGTGAACCAGATGGGTCTTTACGACAATTGATGACAGCTTCATGGTCACCATTACTGAGACAGCTTTATATTCCAGATTTATTAATTGAATTTAAACTCTACCAATTGCCATAGTAAGATTTGAACCCATGTCCCCCAAGCATTAGCCTGGGGCCTCTGGATTACTCGTTCAGTGATATAACTGCAATGATACCATCTCCCCCAATTTGGAACTATACTTCCCCCTCCAGGCCTCCAAATAGCATTAATAACTTGTATTTATATAATACTTTGAACATGGTTAAAAAGCCCAAGGCACTTTGTGTTATCAGACAGAGTTTGACACCGAGCCATGTGAGGAGATATCAAGATAGGTGACCAAAGACTTGGTCAGGGTTAGATTTTAAGAAGCGTCTTCAAGGAGAGAGGGGTAAGGAGGCCGAGAGGTTTAGGGAGGGACTGCCAGAAGTTAGGTAGCTGAAAACAGAGTGGCTAAAGGTGATTAAAATAGGATATGCATGACAGGCAAAATTATAGTAGTACAGAGGTCATGGGAGTGTTGTAGGGCTTCAGAAGGTTACAGAGATAGGGAGTGATGAAAGCAAGGATGAGAATGCTACAATTGAGGAATTGCCAGATCAGTAGCAATGCAGCAAAGGCTACATTCCAGTGGCCTGTACGGAAGTAACATGGCAGCAGCCACTGCATGTCATTCATGGCCATTTATCCTTGTAGCACTGCACTTGCAGAATCTCTCTCTTTATAGTCTCTCCAGGTGTTTTGGAATAAATTGACAATAATAAGGATCAAAAAGCAGATTTGGGTTTGGGTTCAATTTCCTTTTGATATTCAAAAATCCAACCACTTGAAAGGCAGTGAGAGGACTTGTCCCAAAAGGGTGATGTTCAAACCAGTGACCCAAGGGAATAGCTCATCAATTCTAGTGCAAAAAGGTCAGGCAAGGTTGTTCTATTCGCACTCACTTTGTCCAGTTTAAATTTTGAGAGTCTGGAGCTTTGGAAAGGGCTCTTTTCAGCTGCATTTTTTGGTGAATAAATCCTCAATCAATGCACCAAGATTGGTTAGTATCTACAGCTTAAGTTTTGAATTTTTAGTGACACACAAAGCTCCACAGTGTGACACTAAGTCTACAATTCCTCTACGGGAATTGTGCAAATAGAACCCTTTATGGGGTTTGGTCGGGTGTGGGGAGGGGGCGCAGAGGGTGAGTGGGAAGAAGTTGAAGCCATTTGGAGTGACCTGCCTGGGTAAACAATATGCACCACTTAATTCTCTTCTTTCTCCTCCAGGGAATCTGCAGTACTGTACAGGGTTGAGTTCATATTTCCAAACGGTTACCCTGTACCTTGTCCTCGATTTTCACAACTGTGTCTGATGTAGGACAAGGGCAAAAAAACAATCCCAAAACAGACTATACTCTGCAGGGAATTACATGAGGCTTTGCTTGTCTGCGGTGATTTATTTGCTACATGATAACCACATCTGCCAGGCTCCATTATTAACTTATCACAATCTACTGCAACAAAATACTTGCTGCAACTGTTCGACGGACAGTTTACAGCAATCAGGGGACTGGGTGGAGCACTGGGCTTCTAGCATTTGGTTCTGAATCTAGTCTGGATTGACAATGGTCTTGAAGAAGCTTCCCCCCTGTCTGTCGACCCCCAAGGGTCAAACACAAAATACGTGTGGCCAGTCTCAATTCAGTCCAAGTCAAAAATAAAATGGCAACCTGACTTAGAGAGAACAGGATCACTGGGGCAGGGAATGGAAAGGAATGTCAGACTGATGCAGTAAGAGGTATTCTTCTGAGGTGCACCGTTCAGACAAACAAAGTAAGAGGACCCTCACTTTACATTTGGCCACGCTATACTTGAAATGGGGATACTTGGCTCGAGCAAATAGGAAAGTGCTCCATTTTTCAACATCAACATCTCACTCCGAGTCAAGAAATATTCACCCTCAGTTTAATATATCACTGCAAATATTTGACTGTGAAAGGCTGGGATGACTTTTGCAGACAAGTCTTTTATGGAGTACAGAGATTATTGCAGACGTATCTGATGTGAAAACAGGTCTTCTCCTGCAGTCTCTCGTGCATCACCATCACTGTTCCAGCAGGATATTCTTGCAAGGTTGCTTCAATTCAGCTCCTTTACCCCAGAAGAAACAAGGGAAATGGGTCCCAGTTGAGAACTTGGAGCGCTGGCAGTTAACCAGCAGGTGAGTTTGTCCTGCTGTGTTGTAGCAAGACTCACCTTTCCGTAATTTTTTTTGGGGTGGGGGTAGAGCGTTATTCTGCAGACCCGTTGATCCAACATTACCACACACTACGAAAAGTTAATGGCGCCAGACGAAGAATAGAACCCAGAGCTGTCGGTGGAAAACCTCTGGGAGATGTGCACGGCGTTCAGCTCCACATCACCAAAACGGTAATTTTCACATTTCTGCAATGGAAAGCAAAGTATTAATATTTTATCCTGCAGAAGGGAGAGTCATTTGTCTTTTGGGTGCACTTAAAACTACCGTTAGTTTTGTATAACTCAACGGGGGAGTGGGGCAGTGGGAATCGGGAATATTCCCAGCTAAACAGGACCTCTGTGCTATGATCAACACTCAGGAGACCAACTTGGCACTATTGTAGTACCGAGGGAATGCTACACACCCGGAGGTGCCATTCATTCAGATGTAACATTATAACAAGGCCCTGGTCTGCAATCTCAGTTGGACATAAAAAATCTCTTCCAGAGGAGCAGGAAAGTTATCCCAAGTTCCCTGACCAATTTTTATCCCTCAATCAAGATTACTAAAAACAGATTATCTGGTCATTATCACACTGCATCCTGAGAGAGCTTGCCATGCACAAATTGGCTGCTGCATTTCCTACATTACAACAGTGACTACACTTAAAGCACTTTGGGATGTCCTGAGGTCATGAAAGACACTATGTAAATCTATTGTTTTCTATAATTCTTACATTGCTGAATAAATAAAACTCATATAGTTTGCACACCAGATATTGTGACTGTTATTTTAACCCTAGATTTTCAAACATAACTCCTCAGGATAAAGGCGGCTTCAGAAAAGGTTTACTAAACTAATACCTGGACTGGGTGGCTTGTCTTATGAGGATAGACTAGGCTTGTATCTGCTGGAGTTTAGAAGAGTAACAGGCGGCTTGATTGAAACATACAACATCCTGAGGGGTCTTGACAGGGTTGATGTGGAGAGGATGTTTCCTCTTGTGGGAGAATCTAGAACTAGGGGCAACAGTTTCAAAATAAGGGGTCGCCCATTTAGGACAGAGATGAGGAGAACTCTCTTTCTTAAAAAGCAGTGGAAGCAGAGTCTGTGAATATTTTAAAGGCAGAGGTAGATAGATAGATTCTTGATAAGCAAGGAGGTGAAAGGTTATCGGGGGTAGGCGGGAATGTGGAGCTGAGCTAACAATCAGATCAGCCATGATCATACTTAATGGCGGAGCAGGCTCGAATGGCCTATTCCTAATCCTAATTCATATGTTTGTATGCATGTGCGTATGATGGTCCTTGGAGGTTCATCCTGTCACCAGGTTTCTATTTTTCTGATGTCGGATACATTGGTGAGCACAGTGTCTGCAGAAGTTTGTATTTTGCTTGTATTTGTTGATTTACAAGAGTGTTATTTATTTTGCTATTTGCTAATAACATTGAATTTCATAAAGATAGCACAGTTTTATCTTGGGTAGCTGTTTATTTCTTTTGCAAGGGAGGTTAGGAGGTCCATAAGAATGTGTCAATATTTTCAAAGGATCCCTTACAACAAAAATCTCAACTTTAACAATTACACCACTGTATCCTAAGAACCTCATTCATTTGCACATCAACCACTGTGACTAGAGGTTTGATCCTTATCCTGCTAAACTGGAATCTTGTACTCTTACACATCAGATGCCCTGAACAACTACTCTTCAAATCTTACACATCAAATATTATAACTTGGTGCTCTTCTGAGTAAATAGGAGCTTTGCAAAAATCATGGAACAAGAAATACTGAATGCAAGGGGTTTGGAATAAAAGACACAATCACTTACATTTTAACACAAATTATTTTAGCCTCCCTTGGTAATTTAAAACAAAGTACATTCCCCTTGGGGATTTTATGAGAAACACATTCTTTCTAGTTAGAATATCTCTCTTACTTTGAGTGCAATCTCTTCGTAACACCATTTCTAGAGCCGTGAAGTTGACCAGCTAAGGGCTGAATCAGGTTAGCCGATTACAAGATACAGTTCCATTCAATATATCACAGATTCTTCACAGCCAAGTATCTCACATTATAACAACTCACTTGCAATGTTGTAATGAACACCTCAAGAGTCAGAAACCATGGCCTAGTAGCTTTACCACAGGAAAACTGAACATCTTACAATGTGGGTGAGGTGTAACAGTCAACATTGTAAAAGCTGCCAGTAATAGTGAAAAGGATTTGACGAGATGTTCAATAAATTCTCAGAGTCAAAAGAAATTGACATTACCTGGGCAGCCGTTCCTGACTAAATTGGCTCTCTGCCAGCAATGAAACTTATTGAAAACAAAACCATTCTGCGGTTATCGGTGTCCCTAGCGAGTCCAACGTTTATTGCCCATCCCTGGCAATCTCCATGGTCACACAAGCTCAGTGAAGTGGGCACTTGTAATTTTAGTCCAGAGAACAATAATAAAATAATACTACTTATAGTTATGCATCTCGTCACCAGGTCAAAGCACTTCACAAAATTAATTACTTTTATGGAGTACAGAGATTATTGTGTTCGCAAACACAACAAGCATTCGACACCAAGAGGAATTGGTGAGAAGGTTTCTTTGGAAAAGAGAAAGTTCGATCATGGTTAAATTGTTCATGGTGCTGAGGAGGTAAAATACCAAGTTAAAATGAGAAATTTAGGACTCTATTGGTCAGGTGGAACTTGCTCACCTAAAGGGTATTAAGAGCTTCAGCAAAAACTATTAAGGAAGGATACTTAATCTCAAGTGATAATGGAATGTTTCTGGAGATTGAGGGATATAGTGGGAAGGGAGCTGGAATCTTTGGAAAAAGGGAAGGGCTTGTTAGATCCAACAAGCTTTCACTATTCCAAAATATTCTTCTGCACTAACATCATTCGTGAAACTGTTTGTTTCCAATCCAATCTACATGAGTACTTTCATGTAAATACCTCAATTTCATCCAGTACCCTTTTCCCATGTTGACAGAGGGTCAATCACTCCTTTCAAAAAATCCTTTCAGGTGAAGCAGTGCTTCACTTGCAGCTCCTTCAATTTGGTCTACTGTATATTCGCTGCTCCCAACGTGGTCTCCTCTACATTGGGGAGACTAAACGCAAGAGTGGCTGACAGCTTTGCGGAACTTTCGCTCAGTCCACAAGCATGACCCAGACCTCCCTGTCGCTTGCTCTCACCACCCTGCTCTCATGCCCACACGTCCGCCCTTGGTCTGCTGCAATGTTGCAGTGAAGCACAACACAAACTGGAGGAACAGCACCTCATTTTCCGCTTAGGCACTTTACAGACTTCCGGACTTAACACTGAATTCAACAACTTCAGAGCATGAACTCTCGCCTCTATCTTTGTGTATTCTTTAGTCCAATTTTTATTTATTTTAAAATTATTTTTATTTATTTATTCATTTTTCCCTATTTTTAAAATCTTTTTCCCCCCAACATTTCTGTCACTTGTTCTTATGTTTTGCTTTCACAGAGCACTGGCCGTTGTTCTGCTGTTAACACATTCTACTATCTTATCTTTATGAAACGATCAGCACCTTCTTTAGTCTTTAACACTAGCATTAACACTCCCTTTGTCTTGTTTCCATGACATCTCTTGAGCTCCCACCTATCAAGTTTGCTACATCTGCTCCACCCCCTCTTAAACAGTATAAAATCCATCACATTTCTACTTCTCTTTAGCTCTGAAGAAGAGTCATACGGATTTGAAACGTTAACTGTTTCTCTCTCCACGGATATTGCTGGAAAAACTCTGCAGGTCCGGCATTTTCTGTTTTAACTTCAGATTTCCAACATCAGCAGTATTTTGCTTTTATATTGACAGAGGGTATGTTTCTTAAAAATATAAAATACAAGTTAATATGATTCACCTTCTACAGGAGGAGAAAGAAGTGAACTCTTTGCCTTAGCTGTGATTTCAGCTCAGTACCATTTAAAACGCAATGGCGCTTTCTGCCTGAACAAATCCAAAGCTGATTGTTCCAGGTTCGATGTAGTCAGTGTTCGGCCACCTATGGGGGATAGCAAATATCACACCAGAGGGAGCCTCATCACCACGCCTTTCTCACACAGCTCAAATAGGTCCATTTGTTTTTAATGTCAGCAATTTATTTGATGGAATACTCATTAGATGTGAAAGCATTCACTCTCCTGCTGGCCTAGTACCACAATGGTGAATGCATGTCATACAAAATAAAATGTGTTTTTTTTTAAATCAAGGAGTGTGGGCTTCGCTGGCTAGGCCAGCATTTATTGTCCATCCCTAGTTGCCCTTGAGAAGGTGGTGGTGAGCTGCCTTCCTGAACCACTACATTCCATGTTGTGTAGGTACACTCACAGTGCTGTTAGGGAGGGAGTTCCAGAGTTTTGACTCAGTGACAGCGAAGGAACGACAATATATTTCCAAGTCAGGATGGTGGGTGGCTTGGAGGGGAACTTCCAGGTGGTGGTGTTCCTATCTATCTGCTGCCCTTGTCCTTCTAGATGGTAGTGGTCGTGGGTTTGGAAGGTGCTGTCTAAAGAGCCTTGATGAGTTCCTGCAGTGCATCTTGTACATGGTGCACACTGCTGCTACTGTGTGTCAGTGGTGGAGGGAATCAATGTTTGTGGATGGGGTGCCAATCAAGTGGCTGCTTTATCCTGGATGGTGAAAAGCTTCTTCAGTGTTGTTGGAGCTGCACTCATCCAGGCAAGTGGAGAGTTTTCTATCATACTTGGGCCTTGTAGAAGGCAGGCTTGGGGAGTCAGGAGGTGAGTTACTCAGTGCAGGATTCATAGCCCCTGGTCTGCTCTTGTAGCCACAGTATTTATATGGCTAGTCTAGTTCAGTTTCTGGTCAATGATAACCCCAAAATGTTGCTAATAGGAGATTCAGCAATGGTAATGCCATTGAATGTCAAGGGGCAATGGTTAGATTCTATCTTGTTGGAGATGATCATTGCCTGGCACTTGTGTGGCGTGAATGTTACTTGCCACTTGTCAGCCCAAGCCTGTATGTTGTCCAAGTCTTGCTGCTTTTGAACATGGACTGCTTCAGTATCTGAGGAGTCGCAAATGGTGCTGAACATTGTGCAATTATCAGTGAGCATCCTTACTTCTCACCATATGATGGAGGGAAGGTCATTGGTGAAGCAGCTGAAGATAGTTGGGCCTAGGACACTACCCTGAGGAACTCCTGCAGTGATGCCCTGGAGCTGAGATGACTGACCTCCAACAACTACAACCATCTTCTTTTGTGCTAGGCATGACTCCAACCAGTGGAGAGTTTTCTCCCCGATCCCATTGACTCCAGTTTTGCTAGGGCTCCGTGATGCCACACTGGGTCAAATGCTGCCTTGATATCAAGGGTAAGTCACTCTCACTTCAGGTCTGGAAGTCAGCTCTTATGTCCATGTTTGAACCAAGGCTGTAATGAGGTCAGGAGCTGAGTGGCCCTGGCAGAAACCTAACTGAACATCAGTGAGGTTATTGATAATCAAGTGCCACTTGATAGTACTGTTGAACCCTTCCATCACTTCACTAATGATTGAGTGTAGGCTGATGGGGTGGTAATTGGCCAGGACGGATTTGTCCTGATTTGTGTGTTGAGGACATATCTGGGCGATTTTCCACATAGCCGGGGAGATGCCAGAGTTGTAGCTGTACTGGAACAGCTTGGCTAGGGGCGTGGCAATTTGGAGCACAAGTCTTCAGTATAATTGCCGAATGTTTTCAGGGCCGACAGCTTCTACAGTATCTAGGGTCTTCAGCCATTTCTTGATATCACGTGGAGTGAATCGAATTGGCCGAAGACTGGCATCTGTGATGCTGGGACCTCTGGAGGAGGCCGAGATGGATCACCCATTGGGCACTTCTGGCTGAAGATTGTAGCAAGTGCTTCAGCCTTATCTTTTGCACTGGCATGCTGGGCTCCCCCATCATTGAAGATGGAGATACTTATGGAGCCTCCTCCTCCAGTGAGTTGTTTAATTGTCCACCACCATTCACAGCTGGATGTGGCAGGACTACAGAGCTTAGATCTGATCCGTTGGTTGTGGGATTGCTTAGCTCTGTCTATCACTTGCTGCTTATGCTGTTTGGCATGCAAGTAGTCCTGTGTTGTAGCTTCACCAGGTTGACACCTCATTGTTAGGTATGCCTGGTGCTGCTCCTGGCATGCCCTCCTGCACTCTTCATTGAACCAGGGTTGATCCCCTGGCTTGGTGGTGATGGTAGAGTGGGGGATATGCCAGGCCATGAGGTTACAGGTTGTGGATGAGTACAATTCTGCTGCTGCTGATGACTCACAGCGCCTCATGGTTGTCCAGTCTTGAGTTGCTAGATCTGTTCAAAATCTATCCCATTTAGTACGGTGGTAGTGCCACACAACACGATGGAGGATATCCTCAGTGTGAAGACAGGACTTCTTTGCCACAAGGACTGTGCAGTGGTCACTCCTACCGATACTGTCATGGATGCTGTTTATCTATCTACCTATAAAAGTCTGGTGTCTTGTGAGCTTCAGTCACATCTCAAAGTGCCACACTTTTAAACTGGCTGCCTCAAATGTCAATCATGAAATCACAACCAAACAAGTACAGAGCCTAGAATAGACAAGTAGCATCTTACATAAACATCAGTATGAAGCTAATTGCTACCACTATGTTAAAAGCAAAATACTGCAGATGCTGGAAATCTGAAACAAAAACAGAAAATGCTGGAAAAACGCAACAGGTCTAACAGCATCTGTGGAGAGAAAAACAGTTAACATTTTGAGTCCGTATGACTCTTCTTCAGAGCCCACTATGCTGCTCCCACTATGTGCTATTTTACAGGAATTCAGCTTTGTGGTCTTATACACCAGGTTAATCACAGTTCCACTTGACATAACACTACTGATCCTTTTAAGACATTATCACTTGAATGAGGGTGAGCAGTTTTGCTTTTTTATTCTTTCACCGGATGTGGATGTCGTTTGTAGGGCCAGCATTTATTGCCTATACCTCAATGCCCTTCAGAAGATGGTGGTGAGCTGCCTTCTTGTACCGCTGCAGTCTGTGAGGTGTAGGTACACCCAGACTGCCGTTCGGGAGGGAGTTCCAGGATTTCAGTGACAGTGAAGGAATGGCGATATAGTTTCCTAGACAGGATGGTGTATGACTTGGAGGGGCACCTGGAGGGAAACTTGCAGGTGCTGGTGTTTCCATGCGTCTGTTGCCCTTGTCCTTCTAGGTAGTAGAGATGGCATGTTTAGAAGGTGCTGTTGAAGGAGCCTTGGCAAGTTGCTGCAGTGCATCTTGTAGGTGAAACAGACTGCAGTCATGATGTGTGGTGGCGCACGAAGTGAATGCTTAAGGTAATGGATAGGGTGCGAATCAAGTGAGCTGCTTTGCCTTCAATGGTGTTGAGTTTCTTGAGTGTTGCTGGAGCTGCAACTCATCCAGGCAAGTGGGGAATGTTCCATCATACTCCTGATATATGGTTTGTAGATGGTGGACAGGCTTTGGGGAATCAGGGGGTGTGTTACTCGCTGCAGAATTCCCAGACACCGGAGGTTTGAAATTTAAAACAACAATGTGCTCACTGGGTCACAGACACTTGTGAAGAAACAACAGCTGGTCAATGAACAAAGTAAAAAACCAAAATTCGACGATGCCTATGATAGTGGCAAGAAATTCAAGTGTAGTGAGCAGAAAGGTTCAGAATGACTGAGTGCAGAGAAACAACTTTTGTATCTACATTGTTTCTAGAACTTGAAATGATTTTTGGTGATGAACCACAAAACTGTGAATGTGTTAAACAACAAGGAAAAGTATACTTAGCACAGGAGCTGTGCTATAGTGTAGCTGGCCCAGTGGATTCAGTGAGCAAACCAAACCACATTATCTGTTAGCAGCAAGCTCCAAAAATGACATGCTGCATTCTGAAGCATGGCAAATCTCTCACAGATGGTGAACTTATCAAGAGTGTTACACAGAGTAGTGCTGACACATTGTTCAGTGACTTTCCCCGGCAAGGACAAAATTAAGCAGTGCAGTGGGGAGCAGAAATGCCTCTTGGTCAGAACACTGTGAAGGATAAGGTCCAGTGCATATCTAAAAATATCAGAGAACAATTCAAGATTGGCTCGCAAAAGGTTGTTGTTTGCTCACTGTGCCTTGATGGAACCAACGATGTGACTAAGCAAGAGAGGGACTGGAAGTGACTGTCAATTTGCAGCGAGCGCAAAAATTCACGTAGAATAACTAAAACGGTTCAGTCTACCAGAGAAAATACAAGTAAAATGTTTATGGAGGAAATATTTATGATTGAAAGGATCAGCTTTCTGGCTTTGTTGAATCAGGAAGTGCAACATTCAGTTGCCCCTCTTCAGTGCCCGCAATCATCAAGCCTGCCTTAGGCACAACTGTGAAGGACTCTGGAAAATATCCTGAAGAAAAAAATGAAGATTACAAACCACACTGTGAATCTCATTCTGAATCATCGTCACAGTACAAAACTTTGCTGATGTGCAAATTGCCTCAGTTGGGTTAGTCAGGGGCAAACGTTTTGATTGGTTTGTGATACCATCTTGATTGACGGTAACTGTCTTGGAGGGAGAGAGGTGAAGATTATCACAGTCGGCTTTCCACGGGTTGCCAAAATTCATAATTTTTCAGCAATTTAATAGGCACTGCAGTAAACTGAAAAAAATAACTGCAAGACTGGGGAAAACAACCAGCCGAGAATGGAGACAGAGAAATTTATGCTGCCGAAAAACGTTGACACAAAAACTGCGTCAAAAATATGATTAGAAGTCAAGCTGTGCAGGCAAAAGTGTGCACAAATGTAAAATAGCTAACATATTATAGATTGCTATAAAATAAAGGGATAAACAGTATATCTTAAACTAATCTCTCACACTGCGTAAACAACATCTGAAGCCTTAAATCCAAGGACAACTCACTCCCCATATCTCTTCTACGGAGAAAATGCCTCATTTACTAAGTATTAAGACAGGAATATAAACGCTTTCCTTCAAATGCAATAACTATACACAAGAGGATAAATAACAGGGATATTACCCAGGAGAGCTTGTCATTTTTCAATACTCATTACCTGATCTTGCAGCTGCTCTCTGCCCAATTCCTCAGAGTAATTTCTAGGTCTCTTACGCTCACCAGGACTCACAAACAGGATTGCACAGCCCAGTGCATAGAATAGCCTAACGCACATCTGTATTAAGGTTGACCTGGTTAAGGTTACTTTTAGCATCACTGTCTTCTCAAAGCCAAATGTCCCAAGTATGTTGGCACTCATCAAGCAGAGGTACCTTCACTGACTTGGGCCTGTCCGCAGGTTGGAAGATGGACATATACCCAACGATTTGCTGTATGGCGAGGTAGCCAAAGCCAGAAGACAAGTAGGATGTCCAAAGCTCCACTTCAAGGATGCTTGCAAGCGCGACCTGAAGGCCCTAAACATCAATTTTCGCACTTGGAAGAAACTAGCTGACAACAGAGGGAAATGACGTCATCACCTGTGGACTGGCATGTACCACCATGATGGTTAGCAGCTACAGCAGCTTGGCAACAGGCACCAACACCAAAAATAACAACCTGATAACTATTTCATATACGGCACTTGTGGCAGAACCTGCCTCTCGTGGGCTGGTTTCTTCACCATCAGCAGAAGTGCGCCATATTAAGTGACCCCATCCCCAACGGATTTGATTTCCTGCATGTCCATCATCAGGTGGAAGGATGCCAACGATGCTCTAGCATCTTTGTCGTTTCAAACGCCACACAGCCCAAAAATTAATCTTTAAAAATAATATGAGTGATTGGCAGGTTGTTTTTGAAGAATATTATTTTCCCTTATATCTTGGATCTATTGTCAAAGCCCAACTTCTTAGTCCCAGTGAAAAATAACAGGAGCTGTAACAATCTTTTATTTTCTTCAGAATGACTCTGCGCTTTGTTTAATTGTTTGAATAATATTGTTTAGAATATAAATGATGGCATTTCGTTGCTGCTCAGAAGCTTTTGTGTTTCCCTTGATTTAGTGTCAAGGAACAGTTGCTCCCAAAATGTTTTGACTTTTAACAAATAATTGATGATGCTCCACTTTTACCATCTGGTCCAATTAGCTATGGAAAGGGTGTGTGATTATGGCTTTGTAAGAATTCCTTGCTAAGTCTGAACAGCTTGATTTCAAACCTTCCAGTTTTTAACCATTTAAAAAGGAGTTGTAATTATTTTTGTTAGGACATCATCGTCAAATATGATGACTTTTCACTGCAGTGAAACTGCAGTCTTAGCTCACCTTTCACAGGATGAAAGATTTCAATCATTTTCTTCTGTCTGAAGACAATTTGCTGTACAATTCTGCTGCCTGATAGGAGTGAGTGAGCCAGTGGCTTTGAAAGAGCCACTGTACCTCATAAGAAATAGGAACAGGAGGAGGCCATTTGGTCCATCAAGCCTGCTCTTGCATTCAATAAGGTCACAGCTGATCTGATTGTGCCCTTAACTTCACTTTCCTGCCTACTCCCCATAACCCCTAACTCACTTGTCAATCAAAATCTATCTAACTCAGACTTGAATATATTCAATGATCCAGCCTCCACTGCTCTCTGTGGAAGAGAATTCCAAAGACTAACGACCCTCTAAGAGAAAAAAATCTTCCTCACCTCTGCCTTAAATGGGAGACCTCTTAGTTTTCAACTGCGCTCCTAGTTCTGCATGCCCCTACATGTGGAAACATCCTCTCAGCATCTATCCTGTCACTAAAATCCTCAGCAACAAGGAGCTCTATGGAGTAGGACTTAAAGGGGGAATCCTTCTTACAATTCCCATATAGCAAGTTCAGAATCTTGGCTCAGATACTCAAATGGAGCATCACCATCCCTCCCATCCTCTGGTTGCGTTCATGCACTTCCTGGTGGCCATCTATACATCAGGGAATATTAGAACAGGCTGTCGGTTCACCCATTCAGCTGGTGACTAGTAGGGCGTAGGGGAGAAACTTAAAAGAAAATAAATTAAACAGTGAAGCATGAGACAGTCAGAAATAAAACACTTTGGTCATTTTGAGAACATGCATTTATATCGTGGCTTTCATGTCAAAACATCCCCTTAGTATTTTATACTAGTATAGAGACTATTACTTAAGCAAATAATGCAGTGATTCTTTACTAAAGTCCACAAGCATCTCACAAGATGAATGAGTTTAGAGAGCAATGTTGACCAGGAATTGGGAGAATTCTGTTCTCCCCTTTGAATGGTGGCCTAGCATCTTTAACATACAACTTTACAGGCAACTGGAACTCAATTTGTCTTATTTGAAGAAAAGCACCTTTGACAATGCAGTACTCCCTCAGTATTACAGCAGCTGAATGTATCTGCTCAGAGCCTGCTGCGCAGCTCAAACTCTCAATTCTTTGACTCTGAGACGAGGCCAACCATGCCAAGCTGACGAACTTTAGAAATAAACAACTGACCATCCTCCACTGTTCACATCATCAGATGTGATGTTCATGGATGGTTCTGCTACTAAAATGCAATTATTCTGAACTTATATATAAAGAAATACTTATGTTTATATAGTACCTTTCATAACTTCACAACTTCCCTAAAGCACTTTACAGCCAATGAAGTGCTATTGAAATGCATTCGCTGTTGTAATGTTGGAAATGTGCCACTCAATTCGCACACAGCAAGTTCCTACGAACGGCAATGTGGTAAAGGCCAGGTAATATGTTTCTGGGTGTTGGGATGATAAAATGTTGGCCAGGTCACTGGAGAGAACTCTCCTCCACTTCTACAAAATATTGTGATTGGATATTTCATGTCCACTTGAGGGGGTCCTTGGTTTGACATCTCAACCAATATCCCAGCATTTATTGGGCAATTAGGGATGGGCAATAAATGCTGGTCTTGCCAGCGACACCACATCCCATAAACGAATTTTTAAAATCTGAAAGACGAATCCTCCGACAACAGAGCACTTCTTGAGCTCAAGTCTCTGGAGTGGGAATTAAACCTGCAACCTTCAGACTTGGAGGCAAAAATGCTTCCCACTGAACCATGATTGACATATACTTCTAAATATTTGGAAAAAACAATTTTGAGTATTGAAGTCTGGACTAATTGCACCATAAATAGAAGCCTGCTCCACCTGTATACTTAACAGAATTGCAGTGGCGAAAAAAGCAATGAGATCAACTACAGCCAAAATCAGCAAAAATCAGGAATGTTTTGTATGGCTCACCACTACAACAGTAAGAGCAACTAGCCACTGGCCCAATTGAGAGCTGTTCAGAGTATTTTTCATATTGCAGTTAACATTCTATAATTGTACTAAGAAGTAAGGAAACAAGGGTTTAGTTTCCTAATTGGAGCTTGACACCAAGTTACTGACCTTTAATACATTTCGTGCATCAAAGGACTCTCTTTCACGCGAGTTCTGCTTCCCCGGAGTGGCGTTGGTTCGACCTTCCACTAAAGACCGACAAAGGTTTGCGTTAAACAAAGATTATCACAGCCCCCAAACGGGAATCACAAAAAAAAAAGAGCATATGGATACCGCTCAGAAATATCCCTAGATCTAGTGTGAAACTCAAATGCTGTGACATTGGTATTGACATCCCAACTACCTTTCGTATTTCCCAAAAACATATTTTATATATAAATTTTGTAAAGATAGGTAACAGTCTAAGTTTTGGATTACATAAAGTGCAGTACAGTGCAATTTCTTTCATTACAGTATGTGGCACTCTAAGTGCAATGAGACACCTCAATTACAGCCTATATTTACAACGTACGTTTCATACAAAACATACAGGCTGAAAATATTGCTTCCAGCCCCTCAGTATACTATGGCAGGAGGGCCTGAGATAGCGGCTTTTCCCACATTGAGCCTTTGTGGCAGCTGCCCCAAGCCTTAGTGTGCCCCTCAGCATGTTGACCTAGACCTTGGAATGTCTGCAAAACTCAGCCATGGAAAGCTCTTTGCATTGGAAGACACTGGTATTGCTGTCCCAGCTACCTTTACTTCTGTGCCAACTTCCCCCCCCGACCCCACTTCTGCAGGCATCAGCTCCTGCTGGGCGATGGCTTCACAGGTGCTGTTCACCCTCCAGCTACTCACTCAAACTGACTATCCTTTACTGGCGATTTACGTCAATGCCGGCTTTATCACAACTCTGAAACCACCCTGAACAATCTCAAGAGGGACAGAGAGAGAACACACTAATCTTATCGAAAACCCAACAGAAAACAAGTCTCATGCCAGAAAAAAAGGGATTAAAATTTCATCTATTTCTTGGAAGCCTAAAACAAATAGGCAGCTCAATACTGATATCAGCATCCTGCTCACCTGCACAGTTTCAACATCCTCTCCCTCCTCCCACCCCTTGCCGTCTCCAGCAAACCACAGAATAAGATTAGTGCCTTATTCATGTGCACATATCATAGTGGAGGAGCTGCTGAAAGTACATATTTTGAAGTGGACCATGTCAGCCTACTTAATAAATGTACCTCTTGAATTAATCTGTGCATCACACCAAGGGTGGAGGTGAAACAAGTTGTGAATCTTCAGCCAGTTTAGGCATGAATGAAGTGCACAAAGTAGATGCTGGATTTGGATGAGCTGTAGCAATAAGGGAATGGTTCCCTCTTTCTAGTATTTTTAATGAAACCCGAAACACTTTAAAAAAATCTTTCTGCATTTGCTGCACCATCACTACACATAAGTCATTAAGGAAGCAGATGAACATTTGAGGCGTAAGCCCAACATCAGAACTAAAGAGTGACCGGGATGTGAAATGCACTGCCTGATAGGAAATTGGAGAAGAAAACTGCTAGGATATGGAGAAGCAACCAGGGAGTGAGACTAATTAGATTGCTCTTCAAAAGACTTGGCACAGAGTCAATGGGCTGAATGGCCTCCTTCTGTGCTGTACTGTTCTATGATTCTATATTTGAAACATTAACTTGCCTTTTCTATCTGCAGATGTGATACATCTGCTATGCAAGTGCTGGGAAGCATCTTTATACCAGTACCTTTAATTCTAAGGGGTTAATATCATGGCCTATACAGCACGTTGTACACTGGCATGTTAAGATTCTTTGGGTGAATAGATGAGTATTGGTCACGCTGTGTGTGAGTGGATGGCATGGAATGATATTGCATTGGGTATGGTGAGTGGAATGGGATGAGCATTTCACATGTACCTGTTGGGTCCCTTCTGAAAAGGGTGTTCATCAAAGTAGCATGGAGTTTCACCTTGTCCCATTCCTTCTCCATCAACCCCGAGGCAACAAATCGATCCAACAGTCCATCTGCAATCAGCTGCAATCTAGGCACAGAGGAATAATAGATTACAGAAACACAATAGGAACATGCACAAAAGCCAGATGATGACAGATGTGTGGTTTTACAGCAGCCTACCTCACCTGCTATCGTATTTGGTCAGCTTTCGCTCCAAGGCGTTTTATTTTTCCTACTCTAGGAGGTGGGAAAGAGAAGGTAGTAAGGAACTAATCATTGTCCATCTCACCCAAAAGCCTATGAGCTAGTGTTGTTAGCAAGTATGGAAACGCTCAACCACCATTTCTTGGGACAGAGGAACGCGAATCAGCTGTTGAGCCCGTCAAGGCTTCCTTGTAACTCTGTTGATTAAGGCATGCCTAACCTTTTAACCCCAACTCTCTGCCCTTTCTCCATAATCCCTGAATTATCATTGTTTCCACAAGGATCTCCCTTTTAAACACTCTGTGTCTACAGTCTCCTCAATTTGCTCCTAGTAAGCTCAGTTTGCATTCCGAGATAATGATCATTTCCCTCCAGGCTTTCCCATTTATTTCATTTTTATAAAGCATCAGTACTAGCTAGCACTCGTTGGTGGGTTATTTCTCCTTCAGGTACATCATTACTCACTCTAGTCTATTTCATCCAAAATCCATCTGCAATAGGGATTAGTGAAAGATTGGCTGATTTTGTCCCTTCATACCCCTGGGCACTGAGTCCCCTAATTGCTAATTCAGCACATATCAGGTGTTCAAACTTAGGAGCTTTTTAAGTCAATGGGGTTCATTGCTACATTGGATGGTGCCATTGCCCAGAAGGTGCTGGTGTGCTACAGCTCACTCAGGGAGTCCAAGTTGCTGTGGCAACATGCACTTTTACATGCGTGTTGTAGTCTGGAGCGATGAAAAGTGAAGGTAGAGGCTCCAATGTTCTTTCCATCACATGGCTGACCATGACTCTTCACTGCCTGCTGACTTCCTAGGCTGTTTGATTCAGTTGTATCAAATCGCTATAGAAAACTCCAACAAGACCAAAGCTGGACGTCCACCTGACATCGACTTAGGCAACAGAAATGACAAAAGACTCCCTGGCCAGCCAACTTTGCAAAGTCCACCTCAATAACATCTGGGGACTTGTATTAAAATTTGGAGAGCTCCCCCACAGGCTTGTCAAGCAACAACCTGATAATAGTCATACTCACAGAATCATACCTTAAAGCCAATGTAAGGCAATCACTCCCTCCACCACCAGTGCACAGTGGCAGCAGTGTGCATTATTTAGGAGGTGCACTGCAGAAATTCGTCAAGGCTCCTTTGAGGGCATGCTCCAAACCCATGACCTTACCCCTGAGAGGAACAAGGGCAACAGGTGCTTGGGACACCCCCACCTACAAGTTCCCCTCCATGTCACACACGATCCAGACTTGGAAATATATCACTGTTCCTTCACTGCTGTTGGTTCAAAATCCTGGAACTTGCGCCCAAACAGCAGTGTGGGTGCCCACAGCACACAGGTTTCAGTGGTTGAAGGTAGCTTTTCAAAGTAAATTCGGAACGGACAATAAATGCTGATCTTGCCAGCAATGCTCACAACCCATGAACAAATTAAAAAAAAAGCCCAACATACACTGCACTTTATAAATATAAATGGTTATAAACAGTACCAATCTCAGAGACATTCAAAGGGACATGACTAAATTTGTGTGCCAGCAACACGAGTAAAGTCGCTTTCAGTAGAGAAGGGCTTTGCCTTGTCCCACAGAAACTCTGGTCACAGTAGGAATACACTGTGTACAATTGATGTCTGTAACTTGATCCTTTAGGCGGACAAAGCAAGGTAGAAAGTATGTTTACACTGCAATGAGCTACAGCAGGAGGATCAGCCCCCAAATAATTGCAAGTCCCAAATCGGAAATGCAGCAATCTCTCATGCCATCTGACTTGCAAGGATCAGCAAGCAGCATTACTAAACCATGTGGGATCCAGAGACCGCAGCCAATCTGACTTACAGTGCCACAATGCAGAATTCCCGGGAGTAGGGAGAGATTCTGATCAGTAAGGCATGTAGAGCAGCATAGTTATTAGGTTCCCTGCGTAGGTGAGAATTACTTCCATTTTCCGTGTAAATAAGCAACTATAAACAGGATGCCTTTAACAGTGCCTGACCGAGAATTCACTGCATTACACTGGGGAGCTATTGCTAAAACAGATCTTTGCACTGTCCAGTAATGCAGCGTTGGAGCATTAAACTACCACAAGGAGTGACTTCTCCACCAAAATTACAAAAGAAATAGGAGTAGGCCATTCGGCCCCTCATGCCTGCCGCGCCACTCAATAAGATCATGGCTGATCTGCCCCAGGCCTCAACTCCTCTTTCGTGCCAGCTCCTCATAACCCTCAACTCTCCGATATTTCAAAAATTGATCTACCTCCCCTTGAAATATTTTCAGCGATCTAGCCTCCACAACTCTCTGGGGTAAAGAATTCCAGACATTCAAAGAACAAAGAAAAGTACAGCACAGGAACAGGCCCTTCAGCCCTCCAAGCCTGTGCCGATCATATTGCCTGTCAAACTAAAACATTTTGCATTTCCGGGGTCCGTATCCCTCTATTCCAATCCTATTCATGTATTTGTCAAGCTGCCTCTTAAACACCAGTATCGTACCTGCTTCCACCATCTCCTCTGGCAGCCAATTCCAGACAGTCACGACCCTCTGCGTAAAAAACTTGCCCCGCACATCTCCTCTAAAGTTTTCTCCTCTCAATTTAAATCTATGACCCCTAGTAATTGACTCTTCCACCCTGGGAAAAAGCTTCTGACTATCTACTCTGTCCATGCCACTCATAATTTTGTAAACTTCTATCAAGTCGCTCCTCAATCCCTGTCGCTCTAGTGAGAACAATCCGAGTTTCTCCTACCTCTCCTCATAGCTAATAACCTCCAGGCCAGGCAGCATCCTGGTAAACCCCCTCTGCACCCTCTCCAACACCTCCATATCCTTCTGGTAATGTGGCAGCTAGAATTGCACACAATATTCCAAGTGTGGTCTAACCAAGGTTCTATACAGCTGCAGCATGACTTCCCAGCTTTTATACTCAATACCTCTGCCAATGAAGGCAAGCATGCCATATGCCTTCCTGACTACCTTATCCACCTGCGTTGCCACTTTCAGTGACCTGTGGACCTGTACACCCAGATCCCTCTGCCTGTCGATGCACTTAAGTGTTTTGCCATTTACTGTATAATTCCCACCTGTATTAGACCTTCCAAAATGCATTACCTCGCATTTGTCCGGATTAAACTCCTTCTGCCATTTCTCCGCCCAAGTCTCCAACTGATCTATATCCTGTTGTATCCTTTGACAATCCTCTTCACTATCTGTGACTCCTCCAACCTTAGCGTCATCTGCAAACTTACTAATTAGCCCAGTTACATTTTCCTCCAAATCATTTACGTATACTACAAACAGCAAAGGTCCCAGCACTGATCCCTGCGGAACTCCACTAGTCACAGCTCTCCATTCAGAAAAGCACCCTTCCACTGCTACCCTCTGTCTTCTATGACCAAGCCAATTCTGTATCCATCTTGCCAGCTCACCTCTGATCCCGTGCGACTTTACCTTCTGTACCAGTCTGCCATGAGGGACCTTGTCAAAGGCCTTACTGAAATCCATGTAGATAACATCCACTGCCCTTTCATCGTCGATCACCTTTGTCACTTCCTTGAAAAACTTGATCAAGTTAGTGAGACACGACCTCCCCTTCACAAAACCACGCTGCCTCTCACTAATACGCCCATTTGCTTCCAAATTGTAGTAAATCCTGTCATGAAGAATCTTCTCCAATAATTTCCCTACCACTGACGTAAGGCTCACCGGCCTGTAATTTCCTGGATTATCCCTGTTACCCTTCTTAAACAATGGAACAACATTGGCCATTCTCCAGTTCTCTGGGACCTCACCCGTAGCCAGTAAGGATTCAAAGATTTCTGTCAAGGCCCCAGCAATCTCCTCCCTTGCCTCCCTCAGTACTCTGGGGTAGATCCCATCTGGCCCTGGGGACTTATCCGTCTTAATACTCTTCAAGACACCTAACACCTCCTCTTTTTTGATCTCCACATGATCCAGGCTATCTACACACTCTTCCCTAGACAAATCGGACGCTAAGCCCTTCTCTTTGGTGAATACTGATGAGAGCACTCATTTAGTATCTCCCATTTCTTCTGGCTCCACACACAGATTCCCACCTCTGTCCCTCTGTTCACTCCCCTCTGAGAGAAGAAATTCCTTTGCATCTCAGTTTTAAATGAGTGTCCCCTTATCCTGTAACTATGTCCCCGAGTTCGAGAGTCCCCACAAGTGGAAACATCTTCTCAACATCTATCTTGTCAAACCCCCTCAGGATCTTGTACATTTCAATAAGATCACCCCTCATTCTTCTAAGCTCTAATGAATAAAGGTCTAACCTGTTTAGCCATTCTTGATAAGTCGACCCCTTCATCCCAGGAATCAGTCTAGTGAATCTCTTTTGAACAGCCTCCAATGCAGTATATCCTGTCTTAAATACAGAGACCGAAACTGTACACAGTACTCCAGGTGTGGCCTCACCAACACGCTGTACAGTTGCAACAAGACTTCCCTATTTTTAAACTCCAACCCCTTAGCAATACAGGACAAAATCCCATTTGCCTTCTTAATTATTTGCTGCACCTGCATGCTAACCTTTTGTGTTTCATGCACAAGAACACCCAGATCCCTCTGTGCTGCATTTCTTTTGGGAGTCTCTCTCCATTTAAATAATAGTCTGCCTTTTGATTCTTCTACCAAAGTGCATGACCTCATACTTTCCTACATTAAACTCCATCTGCCAAGTTTTTGCCCACTCACTCAATCAACCTATCTATATCCCCTTGCAGATTCCTTATGGCCTCATCACAACATGCCCCTCCCACATATTTTTGTATCGTCAGAAAATTTGGATACATTACACTCTGCCCCCTCCTCCAGGTCATTAATATAGATAGTAAATAATTGAGGCCCTAGGACTGATCCTCATGGCACTCCAATAGTTACATCTTTCCAACCTGAAAAAGACCCATTAATCCCATCTCTCTGTCTTCTGTGTGTTAACCAATCCTCAATCCATGCTAATACATTACCCCAATACAGTGAGCTCCTATCTTGTGCATTAACCTTTTATGTGGCACCTTATCGAATGTTTTCTGGAAATCCAAATACACTATATCCACCGGTTCCCCTTCATCAACTCTGCTTGTTGTATCCTCAAAGGATTCTAGCAAATTTGTCAAACATGATTTCCCTTTCAGAAAACCATGTTGACTCTGTTTGACTGCGTTAAGCTTTTCTAAATGTCCTGCTATTTCTTCCTTAATAATGGACTCTAGCATTTTCCCAACGACAGACGTTAGGCTGACTGGCCGATAGTTTCCAGCTTTTTGTGCCCCTCCCTTCTTGAACAGAGGCGTCATATTAGCGGTTTTCCAATCTGCTGGGACCATCCCGGAATCCAGTGAGTTCTGGGATATTTTGACCAATGCCTCCACTGTCTCTGCAGCCACTTCCTTTAAAACCCTTGGATGCAGGCCATCAGATCCTGGTGACTTGTCTGCCTTTAGTCCCATTAGTTTCTCAAATACTTTGTCCCTCGTGATAGAGACTGTTATAAGATCTTTCCTCCCATTAGCTCCTTGCTTATCTGATATCTTTGCGTTGTTTATAGTGTCCTCCATCGTGAGGACCGGTGCAAAACATTGGCTAAAATTACCTGCCATTTCCCTGCTCCCCATTATCAATTCTCCAGTTGATCCTCCAAGGGTCCCATGCTCACTTTAACCACTCTCTTTCTTTTTATATACCTGTAGAAGCTCTTGCTGTTTGTTTTTATATTTCTTGCCAATTTACTTTCATAATCAATTTTCTTCCTCTTTATTGGCTTTTTAGTCATCTGCTGCTGGTTCCTAAAACATTCCCAATCCTCTGGCTTATCACTAGATTTCACCACTTTGTATGCCTTAGTTTTTAATTGGATACTCTCCTTGACCACCTTTATAACCACAGGTGGTTCATCCTTCTCATCGAGTCCTTTTTGACAGAGATAAATTTTTGCTGTTATGGGATATCTGCTTAAATGTCTGCCACTGCTCATCCACTGACCTTCCCCTCAGTCTATTTTCCCAGCCCGCTTTAGGCAACTCTTTCTTCATACCTCTGAAATTGCCCTTATTTAATTTGAGGACACTGGTTTGAGACCCGAGTTGCTCACCCTCAAACTGAATTTGAAATTCTACCATGTTGTGAACACTACCCCCTAGAGGATCCTTAATTACAATATCTCTTTTTAATCCCACCTCATTACACATTACTAGATCTAAAGTAGCCTGTTCCTGGGTAGGTTCTGCAACGTATTGCTCCAAGAAACAATCCCTGATGCACTCTACAAATTCGTCTTCAATGTTACTCCACCAATCTAATTTGTCCAGTCAATATTAAAATCACCCATGAAAATTGTAGCACCCTTCTTACACGCCTCCATAATTTCCCTATTTACACTTTGTCCTACAGTGAGGCAACTCTTCGGGGGCCTATAGATGACTCCCGCCCATGACTTCTTCCCCTTGCTATTCCTTATCTCCACCCAAACTGATTCCACATCACAATCTATTGCACCTGTATCACTACTCACCACCACACTGATACCTTCCTTTTTTAACAAGGCTACCCCAAATCCTTTTCCTTTTTGCCTATTTTTCCAGAATGTCGAATCCCCTTGAATATTGAGTTCTCAGTCTTGGTCACCTTGCAGCCATGTCTCTGTAATAGCTATCAAGTCATATTCATTTATTTCTATTTGTGCCTCAACTCATCCATCTTGTTACAAGTGCTGCGTGCATTCAGATAAAGAGCCTTAAGCTTTGACTTTTTACCATTACAAGCACCATTTTAACAGTTATTCAGACTGAATGCTTCTTGGATTTGGGATCTCACCCGGCTGAGTGGATGCAGTGTCTCCCGACATAACGAGGTTCCAACCATAAGCAGAGATATTTCAGACCAGGAATTATCCCATAGGAAAGGAAATAGTCATGGGATTCATTCCCTATCTCCAGATGTCTTGTTCCCACCAGTAAATTACAGACTTATGGTAGTCTTCAGCTCTGTGCATTCCAATTCTAAATTAACTGCCCTTGATTTTTGTGCAGTCAGTTGATAGCCTGGTTTAAGTATGTGTTTGCAACACATTTTAGTATACTTCACTTGCTTAAAGACCTTCTTTTAGCCATTTTGCAGTTTCACTGCCTTTCACTCAACAGCCATGAAGAAAACAACCAAGGCCCATGATCTACAGCAAGATGAAGAAGAAACTACGAGTGTACGGTAAAAACAGAAAATGCTGGAAGTTCGTGGCTTCATCAGAAGGGCCAGACTGTTTTTTTTATCATCACAGATGCTGACTGACCTGCTGAGTACTTCCAGCATTTTATGATTTTACTCCGTCTCAACTTCAAGGGATTCAGGGAACTTTTCCAGTGTTCTAAAAAATTACGTTTCACTGCTCCGACTGTCAGTGCCCCCCACAACCCCAACCCCGTGAAAACTGAAAAACAACAGCCTTGAAAATGACGATGGATCAATCAGAAAAATACAAGGGAAAACAACAGCAAATAAAGAGAAGCTTGCACCTCATCCATCCGCCTGCTTGGGTGAAGGTACAAGATCACATGACACTATTTCAAAGAAGAGCAGGGGTTATTCCTAGTGCCCGGGTCGATATTTATCCCTCAATCAACATCACAAAAACAGAATATCTGTTCATTAGCACATTGCTGTTTGTCAGAGTTTTCTGTGCGCAAGTGGATGCCGGGTATCCTGCATTACAGCAGGGACCACACTTTAAAAAGTAATTAACGAGCCGTAAAGTGCTTAAGATATCCAGTGGTTGTGAAAAACGCTATATAAATGCAAGTCTTTTTCTTTTCTTTCTTTCATCAGGGTCTCAGAAAAGTCCAAATGAATTACTTTGAAATGCAATGACTGTCACCTGGAAAACACAGCCACTGCTTCACAGAATCACAGAATTATATAGCATAGGAATAATCCATTCCATCTTCCATCCAGCACATCTGTGGTAGCTATCCAATTAGTCCCACTCACCTGCTCTTTCCCCCGAGTCCTGCAAATCCTTCCCCTTCCCTCTGGCAAATTATTATTCGATCTGCTTCCACCACCCTTTCAGGCATTGCAGACCAGTACTTGCTGCATAAAAACAATTGTGCACAACAAGGTTTCCAAATAGCTACAATATGAATAGCTGTTTTTCTTTTGAGCCATTGATTACTGCAAGACTGTTGAACAGGAAATTAGGAGATGTTTGATTACTGGGTGGGAGAAAGGAGAGGGGAGGGTGTATTTATTTTAACATCTACAGTGTACAGGGGAACTAACCTCCTCAACCCTCAGTCTTCCCCAGAAACCACATAGTGGTAGAATGAACTGTCAAGTTCTTTATCACTTACTTGTCTGTTCCATTCTTCATCTGAATCTTTCCATAAAGTACATCGACCATACTTGGGTCATCATTCATGTATTCAATCCCTTCCATCCTCACAATGAGCGGCTTTCCATCAGTAAGTTTACTGGAAGAAGAAGGATCACGCAAGGCAGTCAGAGGACATGTAAAGCACTCAGCACAGATAAAGCCACAGCAACTGCTCAAAGACTGGGATATCAGATTTAAACAAGAGAATCGCATCATAAAGACATCAGAAAACAAAATACATAAAATTACAAAAGCGAGCCATGAACTGTTTAATGAGCTTCATCTGAACAGGGGCACAAGAAAATAAGAATAAGGGATGAGAAAAGGCCATTTGTCCTTCAAAGTCTTTGATTTCATTGTCTTACCTAGTAGATCAACTCAATTATCTACCATTGAATAACTATTTTATAATATCCATTTTAATTTCATTTACACTAATTTAAATTTGCATGATCTACTGACTAACAACAGAATAGCATAAAAAGCTACCCTCACCAACACTATTTTATGCTTTATATGCCTCTGAGGTTCACTCCTTCAACTTTCCTTGGACAATGGTACCACTTTCACATCGGAGTTAAAAATCTGTGGGTTCAAGTCCCACTCCAGAGATCTAAACACATAATCCAGGCTGACACTCCAATGCAGTACAAAGGGAGTGCCGCACTGTTAGAGGTGTCATGTTTCAGATGAGATGCTAAACTGAGGCCCAATCTGCCCTTCCAAGAGGGAGTGAAAGATCCAATGGCACTATTTGAAGAAAAACAGGGAGTACGCCCCAGTGTCCTGGATAAGATTTATCCCTCAACCAACATCACAAAAAAGCAGGTAATCAGGTCATCGCATTGCTGTTTGTAGGAGCTTACTATGTACATATTGGCTGCCATGTTTTCCACACTGCATGAGTGACTACATTTCAAAAGTAATTCATTGGCTGTAAAGCACTTCGGGATATACGGAGATCTTTAAAAGTGCCATGTTAATACAAGTTCTTTCTTTGTCTTTATTAGACTGCTGTCTACTCTTTCTTCTTAGCTCCTTCCCTTTGCAATTGAAGCCATGCTCATTGCAGTTCAGTTCACTCTCTTCAATGCATATACAGCCGTTCAGAAAAGTGGCAGTCAATGCGACGTACAAAAGATATGTGCATGCTTTGAAACATATTCTTGTACGAGTTATTATGGATGACAGAATTTACAGCACAAAGGTAGCTATCTGTCTTACAACAAAGCGGGTGATAGCTCTTCAATGGCCTTGTCAATTCTAATCACATTTTCCTGTCCTTTCTCCATAACCTTATTACATTCTTGCTGTTCATATACTTACCAATTCCCTTTAAAAGATTGGCCTGATATGCTCAGATGGTCAATGTGTGCTTACACTGCAAACATTGAGTGAGATCACCAGAAAGGCCATCAAGGTGTTTCCACCGCTGCGATGGCCTAGAGTAAGCCATTGTTGTTGAAATCCTAAGGGATTTCACTGTCTCATAGTAACATAGGACTTAGGAGCAGGAGTAGGCCATTCGGCCCTTCAAGCCTGCTCCACCATTCAGTAAGATAATGGCTGACCTGATTGTGATCTCAACTCTGCTTTCCTATCTGCCCTCCAATAACCCTTGACTCCCTTGCCAGGATTATATATGTTTCAATAAGATCACCTCTCATTCTTCTAAACTCCAATGGGTAAACTAAATTACATTAAATGGGTAAAGATCCAAGATGTTCAACCTTTCCCATAGCACCGTATAGTTTCTTAGTTGAGGAGTCATGTTGATTACTTGTTCATAAATTTCCAAAGGCAATTTCAAGGCAGTCTCATTTCCCCTTTAAATGCAGTTGTAATCTTTGCTTCCTGATCAAGAGTAAAATATTGTATAAAAACACTACAGAAACCACAGCTGCTGAAATATTCATATGGGACAAACCCAAACCGACTTGTCCTTATACAAATCAAATTACTGCACGCAATAGGAGCATCACTGCATGACACAGCATGAAAATAGGAGGTTTGTAAAGTTTTGTTTTCACAGTTTTAAATAGTTATTGTGTATACAGAATATAAACTGCCTGGATATGTTGAGTCATTTAAGCTCCTGTAGATTCAACTTTCTTACTGGTTATTTTGTTCAGTTCATCTCTCACTGAACGTCAGAATCGCCAGGTCCCTTGTAATATCCTCAATGTACCACTGTATAATCATAACCCAGTAAACTACTGCAGAGAGATTAAGACTCATAAAACATTGTAAAGCCCACATGCTGAAAAGACATAATGCGATAACATACCACAATTCTCAAAAAGGGCCCAACTTGCCTAATTTGCTTCCATCGCAGTGCACTTTCACAATGTTTTCTCTGCTGCAAGCATTGATCAACTTTACCTTGGGGGCATTGCAAGGCCAAAACACAGGGAAGCTCTTGTAAATGGATTGGAATGCTCATAATAAACAAATTCTATTAAGATCATTACAACAGTGCCTACCCTTCAAAAAGTAGTTCATTGGGTGTAAAGTGCTTTGGGATATTCTGAGGTCATGTAACACACTACACAAATGCAACCTTTATTGCTTCAAGTTGCTGCTTCCACATTTCTTGTATTGTGGATGCTTTAAAAGGTGTTTTCCCAAAGTCATCTGTGAACAATGTGTGTGTGTGTGTGTGTGTATGTGTGCACGCGTGCATTTTCTTATCTGTGGAGTGAGAAAATTCAATTAAAAACACTCAGCAGCAAAGCCTTTTTACTTTAAAAGGAAAAGATTAGTTTATTTCACACTATTACTCGGGAAGTTACTTAAGAAAAGATAAAGTTACTAACACATGCACACACAAAGATTAGTTACAAATGAAGATAAAATGATACTTATAAATGTAAATGTATAAATGTAAGAGAATAATCCATATTCGGATATGTTTTGAAGTCAAGGTGTGTTGTCTGAAGTGAAGGTCTTGAGGTTGTATTAACACTCTCTTTGTCTTGTGTCCATGACATCTTTGTCAATCTCTCCTTAGCCCCCACCTATTACTGACCTTCTGTTCTGCTTTACCTGTTCCACCCCCCTCCAACAGTATAAATTCCAACTCATTTCTACTTCTCTTTAGCTCTGAAGAAGAGTCATACGGACTCGCAACGTTAACTCTGTTTCTCTCTCCACAGATGCTGTCAGACCTGCTGAGTTTTTCCAGCATTTTTTGATTTTATTACTTGAGGTTGTAGAGTTGTCTCTGCAGCTGTGCTTCCACTGTCGGATTGCCAGAGGTTGCTTTAACAGCTGAGCTTAGTAGGTGGAATCAGAGATTACAGGCAAGGGAGAAAGTTCCGTACTCCTGTTCTGCAAGTTTGCCACTTTTAGCTGCCTAGTTACTTTACAGCAGACCAGTATCTGTTTTTAGATGCCTTTCTCTGTCTCTCCCTGGGTTGGAGACTTTTCAAGATGGTTCTCTGTGGATCTGCCTTTTTGCTGCCCTTGTCTTACCTGCAAAAAGCTTCGATAAGATGGCCACAGTTATCATGTGACAGTAACAATGCCAAGCCATTTAAGGCAAGCGGTAACTCCATTACAGTTGTCCAGAGTCTCCTTACCCCCTAAGATAAAAGCAAAATACTGTGGGTGCTGTAAATCTGAAACAAAAACAGAAAATGCTGGAAAAACTCAGCAGGTCTAACAGCATCTGTGGAGAAAAAAAACAGAGTTGACATTTCGAGTCCGTATGACTCCTCTTCAGAGCTAAACCTGCTGTTATTTTGACAGAAACTGTGTTCAAGTGATCGTGATGGAGCAGGAGAAGTTCCAATGAAATTCAGTCCACCAGGCCAAGATTCAGCTAGTGTAATTCCTATGTTACCAATGGTGACTATACTCCAAACGCGGTACTAGATTGGCCGTGGAGTATACAGAGGTTGTGAAAGGTGCTATATAAATGTTAGGCTTTCTTTTAGTCATGCTTAAACCTGCATCTGAACTTCTGCTTACAAGCAATGGATGTTCAATCGATGCCACCAACTGGGAAAGAGCTGCACCAGCAGAAGAAACAGGATCAAAGTTTCCTGCAGAGCTCCCCAGCAGCACTTTGGACTGATACAGAAATGCTGACATGCCCGTACTGGCTGCATCCTAGAGAGAATGGGTTGCATTGTTCATCAACGTTGTCATTTACAAAAATAAGCAAAAGTGTTGCATAAAATAAAATGTGCTGCAAAGGAATTTAAAGGCTGTAACTCAATCTCTGAGATGCGCTGACATTCATAAATAGTTGTACAATTTGGGATTGCAAGTTTGCTGAATTTGGAAGGACTGTGTACAGTTCTAAACTTGTAGCCTTCAGCCTTGTTAAGGATGATCCTATGGCCTTAGTAGCCACACTTGAATCCTCTGTTGCCATCAGGCAATTAAAGCATTTTCATTAAAAGCAGCAGATTATCAGTGGGAGAAAGGTCTTTCTAAAGTCCTGGGTCAGATCGTTACCTTCCAACTTCATTCTGACCATAGAGATAAAAACAAAAAACTGCGGATGCTGGAAATCCAAAACAAAAACAGAAACAGAAATACCTGGAAAAACTCAGCAGGTCTGGCAGCATCGGCGGAGAAGAGTACAGTTGACGTTTCGAGTCCTCATGACCCTTCAACAGTTCTGTTGAAGGGTCATGAGGACTCGAAACGTCAACTGTACTATCCTCCACCGATGCTGCCAGACCTGCTGAGTTTTTCCAGGTATTTCTGTTTGTTTTTGTTCATTCTGACCATTCTTGTTCGAAACCCTTCAATTTTCAAGGATATCTTATGTGACTGCAATCATGGTGCACTCTCCCTCCTTAACTTCTTTGCTGTCTTCGCTAGTTCTGACCTCTCCATTCTTCTTGTGCACCTCTACTCCACAGTCCACCTCTAAGGCATTGCTCTCTGCTCTGCGTTCCCTACCTGGAGCACTGCTGGACACTACGTTGGCTCCTGTGGCTTCCATTCCTGCAGAACATGTTTAACATCACATCTGAAATACAGCACTCTCGACAGGTCAGCACTCCCTTAGAACTGCATTCAACTGTTAGCCTAGATTAGGCGTTCCAAGTCTGGAATGGGGTTGAACTTGCAATCTTCTGGCCTGGAGGTGAGAGTGCCACCAATTATGCCAAGGTGACAACTGAAACTAATAAGAGAAGCATGAAGGAAAGCAGGAAACACAGTCAATTAAAAGATATGCACTTTTATTTAAAATATCTGAAGAGACTAAGTTGATAGAAAAAGTCTGCAGGTTAGGTTTAATCAGATTTTTAAAAGTGTCTTAAAACGTTGCGAAGCAAGTCCTTAATTCTATGGAGGCAAATATCTGAGAAATAGGTAGAACTGCTCAACCTACTGCACGATTAGCATTAATTACTTCACTTCGCGTTAGTGCTCATCATGTAAACCACACGATGCTTGCCTAACAAACATCAATCTAAGAGTGCGTCATGATCTCCTGAGGGATACTGTTCCAATCTTTCACTGGCCTTGGAAAGAAACTATTTAAAACTGTTTACTCAAGCAGGAGGCTGAATATATTGGCACTCATTTATATTCATGCCCTCTGGTGACTCTCAGCAGGCTTTGTTGCCTTATTACTGTTCGCACAACAGAGGGTAGTGAATATGCAACAGAAACACGAGGATGAATGTAAGACATGTTCCTCCATAGCACTTACAGAACTAAACACAACACGCGAGTTGGAAATGTTTATACCCCTTCATCTAGATATGCTGCAGAATCCTCTTCTCTTCCTGACTCCCCCAAGCAAAATGCAAACAATCCAACCTCTGCCAGCCCTGATAAAGAAACGGTTTACCAATCCCCCATCAACACCTCAACTGGATATAGAATCCAAGCCTCACCCTCTTGCACCACTGCCCCAAATCATATGGCCCACAGCGCGACCTGTTCCTTCTGCATCACAAGGAGCTTTCTGCACAGATAACTATAACCCCTCCTCTCAAACAGCAAATCAGGGTGTAGGTTCTTCCAGTACCTCCAGTTACTGGCTGTAAAACCAGATTTTAACCACTCCCTCAACACAAATCACAGAACTTGTGGCAGGACAAATTATTTCACCCCCCTCTCGCCTTCAGGCATTAGGGTCGTAGGATCCATTTCCTATAGCCCCTCCACCAGCTGTTCCAACAACTTGTATTTATATAGCGTGTTTAATACAGCAAGACGCCTCATGGAAAGATTATTAGACAAAATTTGACATTGAGCCACATGGGGAGATATTAGGACACGTGACCAAAACCTTGGTCAAAGAGGTGGGTTTTAAAGAGTACCTTAAAGGAAAAGAGGGGTGCAGAGGTTTAGGGAGGGAATTCCAGAGTTCAGGACCATGGGAACTGAAGGCACAGCCACCAATGGTAAAATCAGAGATGTACAAGAGGTCAGAATTGGAGGTCTTGGAAAGTTGTAGGGCTGGAAGAGGTTACAAAAGGTAGGGAACTGATTGGTCAAAAAGCCTGGTTTAATGTCGGGTTGCCAAGGAGAGGGAGGTGGAGAAGCAGAAGGGTTTAGGGAGAGAATTCAGATCATGTGGCCTAATGGTTCAGAGAATGGGCCCCTAGGCTGGGACAAAGGGAGGAGGAGATTGCACACGGGGCCAGAGTCGGGGGAATAGAGAGTTTGGAAGGACGATTGTGGGGTCAGTAGAGGTTAAAGAGGGAGGAGCAAGGCCATGAAGGGATTTAAATATGAAGACAATGATTTTAAGTTGAAGGTTGGGGGGGAGGGGGGGGGCATGCAGAGATAAGTAAACTAACCAGATTTAAAACAACTTGCAAATGTTGGAAACCTAAAATAAAAACATATAATATGCAGCAGGCCCAAGAGCATCTGTGAAGAGAAAAGACAGGTTAAAATTTTCTCTTTTCAGATGCTGGCTGACCTCCCCATTTCCATTTTTATATCTGCAATTAACTAAAATGCATGATTTTTACAAAACCTATTTCCCCGAGTTACACTAGTAATTTATTTTGTGTTACCTTAGCGCCAGGAATCTGTAAAGCTTTCCAGTATGGAGGATTAATGGAGGTATGCAAACCATGATTCCTGAAGAAGGTTGCTGTAAAACCTATCACGAGTGTGACCAGCTTGCAGTTCATCTGCACTGTATGCACAAATCTTCTTTGTTGAATAATCAGTCTTTCTTTCTTTAACAAAGCCCCAGTTTGTTCCTGGCTTAAGTCAGCCCTGGTGTAATCATTCCTGCTTTAAAGGGGAAATCCATCTCTTAGCAGTGCTGTTGCTGTAACATGTTGCACCATAGAATGTCCCAGTGCACTGATGTGCTCTGGGTCCCTGTAAGCGTCTTCATACTTGCATTGGGTGTGTGGGGCAGAAGCAATGTTTTCATGTGGTTCCACAAAAAGAGTTTGAAAACGTTTGATATAAAGCCAGCCATTGCATAATTCCCTGCAATAACTTTATTTGAGCAGCTGGAACTGGGGATTAGCATTGCCCCAAATCGTTTAACATTATTCCATCATTTTCAAGGGAATTTGCACCTTTACTTGTCACCATGCATCTTGATCCCAATAGCTGAACTGTGATTGCGCCACTGCGGGTCCAAACTGACCCAATCCAGGTTGAAGAGAAAGGGGTCTAGTGCAGAGCTTTGTCAAGTATTTAATGACATCTAGTGGTGACCAGATCAGACCACTTGTGACAGACAGACATTGAGGGTTCCGGTTCTAAACTTTTGTGACTCCACAAGATCAATTGTGAAATGCAGCTTTTCTGTGTAAAGCCACAATAGGGACTCTGAACGGGTGGACAATGTTAAAGCTTGGACTGACAATGGCAAGGATCCTAAAGTTACTGTGCTGAAGGGATGAGATGCAGATGAAAAAAAGTTTCAGAAACTTGCATCTGTGCTTTGGGTTACTTTCTTAAACCATGAGAGAGAAGAGAGGGCAACTGTCAGAAGGCTGCCTAAGAGATCTTTGCAAGCTCACCTGGTGAATGATTTCTCCCCCTCCAAACACATTTTGCAGGAGTCGAGTACATTTTGCTTTCAAATCATTCCTTTCACTGTAAACTGGCCTTACAGATAAACCTTAGTGGGAAATCTCAGTTGGAACACGGCTGCAAGCTGAGGAACACCATTCAGACAGAAGAGCAGCAGCCAATTGTTGGAATTGACTGGGGCTTTACTCACCTGATGAAGTCCTCCTTGCATTTCTGCAGCAGTTCACAGGCTTTGCTGATCTCTTGCTCATTAAGCAGAACGAGTGTTCCGATCGTCAGATGGAGCTTTGCTGGGTTCTGGAAAATACTGCTGTCAATCCCACGGTCCTAAAAGAGAAAAGGAACAAAAAAGCCGAATTTTCACATTGTTCCACCCCTCTGGGGAATGCTACAAACTAGAAAGGAGGGATTGAGGTCTACTGCACGGGGAATAGTGAGTATCTAGGAATGATTACAAAGCAGAGAGCTGATCAAAGTTTCAGATGATGCTACCAATGACAGGGGTCAGGCTGAGCTGTAATTATTATCTGAAGTGGGCTGCAATCGCACCCCTTTCCCACATTATAACAGTGATTACACTTCAAAAGTGCTTCATAGGCCGTAAAATGCTTTGGGGTGTCCAGACGTGAAAGGCGCTATATAAATGCAAGTCTTTCTCTTTGAAATGCTCCTACGTACAAATTACATAGTGGAACTCGTGGGTTGACTCAATTTAGTTCTGAGTGATAATTGGATCCTGATTCAGATGGTGAAGTATGAAACTAGACGCAAATCCTTTCCTTCTTTTAGTTCTTTTATTTACAGACTGCAGCATGACTGCCTCCTGTCTACTAATACACTCAGTGTCCCTCTTTATATTCATCTGAAAAAAAAACAAATGATCAAATGAACAACTAAAACAAAACTACAAAGCAAACTTACCAAATTTATTTAAAATGCCGTTCCTGGGATTGATGATGCACCCCAGCCCCTCCCTGCAGCACCCACCGGTCATGGAAGGTGTCATGCGTGCCAGTGGACACCGCTTGCTCCCTCTCCAGGGACACCCGGGCGCGAATGTAGCCGCGGGAGAGGGGCAGACAGTCAGGCCGAACAAACCCCCCAGTCGCCCGCTACCGTGATCTGCTAATGGCTACCTTGGCCAAGCCCAGGAGCAGGCTGACAAGGAGGTCGTCCACCCTGTCTGCCCCTCTCCGCACCGGGTGGCCAAGGATCAGGAGCGTGGGGCTGAAGTGCAGACAGAACTCGAGGAGCAGCCTCTTCAAATAGGGGCTGCAACCTCACACGATGTATGGAAACGTGGAACACAGACTCCTCAAGGCTGCAAAAAAGACAAGCGTCCTGGGAGTCCGGGAACCACCTTAGTCTTTTGTTGCACGGGACTACTGCGTGCAACACCCTCCACGCCAAATCCCCGATGGAAAAGTGGAGGACTCCCATGTAGAGAGCCTCCCAATGAGGGCCCCACCATCCCCAGATGTCAGGACAGAATGCCATGGCATGCAGTCTTTCTTTATATGTGCTCAAGATACTTAAGCAATCAATACCCTCCATCTGTTTATCCTTAGTCTTAATAATACAATCAACATAACATTAACACCCAGATCTTCATCAGTGCCCAGTATTAATACCAATGGTTAATGAGCTTTGTGATATAGGGGTGCAGTAATTGTGAAGTAATTAATTAATTGACTAAAAAATTAATGTCTAGTCAATTATCTGGAGATAATTGTGTCAGGAAGGAATAGAAGTATTTTATCAATGAGCAGTGAGAGATTTGGGGTATGGCTTGTAAAGTTATTTTGTGGCAGCAATAGCAATAGAACCGAACATTAAAGCGACCCTCTAGGAGATTTTGCCTCTGTTGCATTCCCAATGACCAGACAGTCATTTGCCAGAGTCCAGGCCTAGCTGCCTATGGCCACCATGTTTGAGCCAATAAGGAAATGTTGCATCTTTTCCTGCTTTGGTTAGATTTGACGTGCCACAACCTACAGACAAAAAGAGAGGCAAAAGAGTGGAAAAAGGAGGGCGGGGGCGAGAGAAAGTGGGAGATTTGCTGAGGGGGGAGAAGAGAGGACCAGAAAACAGAAACAAAGAGAGAGGAAGAAAAAGCAAGCAAGCGAGAGCCTGTTCGTCTATTCCCAAGAGTGCAAATTAAAACAGAAAACTCATTCCCAAAACAGCAGTATTTCTGAAGTTAGATCTCCTTCCTTGCTCAGTAAATATATTGTAATTATATTGTCACCAGATCCCAATGACCTCTTTAGATCAAGGGTTCTCAAACATTTCTGTGCAATAGCCTCTTTGAAATATTGATATACTACCGTCTTTATTTCTGAAAGATGGTTTCAGCTACCCAGATTAAAATCGTGCTCATACTGCAGAAACATATTAATTCAAGAGAAATAATGTCAAAAAACTCAAAATTCTAATTAGGCATGTGCAAGTCAAACACTCCAGGCCCCTCTGGGATCTTCTCAAGGACCTGCCAAGGGTCCAGAGACCCTAGTCTGCCCTAGATGTTGTTCATTCTTCCAAAGTGCCCTAGTTTCCTTCATCCTTATTAGGTTTAGAGTTGCGATTAGAATGCTGACATAAGGAGCACCAGTGTGAAACTGGACCTCAAGCTACATAGCTGTGATCATTTCAGTCTGCGCAACACAAGCTCTGGGCCTCCTGTCAATTTGGCTTGCATGACATGAATGGAATGGCCGCAGGGCAGGTGCAGATCAATTTTACATGCTGTAGCAGAGTTTGAAGTGCTTGCTTCATAAAGATTACATTCCTTTGATGGAATCAAATTGGTTCAGTGCCTTGACTTAATGAGCAACATTGCTCTTTTGATCAATAAAAACTTTGGTCGGTTGTAATAATTTGCATATATGATGTAGATGTACGAAATATTCATACCTTCCTCGATATTCTTTAATGTAACTATGTCATTGCCTGTTGTCAATTGGCTATACCAACAGGTCGCCCCATGGTGTGACTCACAAGTAGTTTGGAAAATGGCTGTGACGTTTAATTACCAACCCTTGCATGCCCACTATTCAAGTATGCCTCCTGCCTAAATTGGCTAATGCAAGTTTGGATCAGAGGGCAATTGTTACTTCCTTGTAAGTTTTATGCTCCTGGTCAATGACTGGCTTTCTTTCTAATAATGAAAGTTCTTTTAAACTTCATGTAGGTTCTCAGATAGGGATGTCACAACCAACGCTGCTGTTTCAGGAAGCTTGCTGTGCACAAATTGGCTGCTGCATTTCCTTCGTCACAGCAGCGACAACACTTCAAAAGTAAAACACAAAATGCTGCAAATACTGGAACATTCAGATGAAAGGTCACAGACCTGAAACGTTAATTCTGCTTTTCTCTCCACAGGTGCCACCTGACCTGCTGAGTGTTTCCAGCATTTTCTGTTTTCATTTCAGATTTCCAGCATTCGCAGTAATTTGCTTTTGCTTCAGAAGTACTTCATTGGTTGTAAATCACTGCAGGAAATTCTGAAATTGAAATCAATGTAAGTTCTTCTTAAAGTACCTTCAGCCATCTGGCACTCAAATGGACGTCTGTGGAGCCTGCCAGGAATACCTATCCCATGAAGATATCAGCCTGGTTCAAACCCGCATTCTGTCCTATCCCCAACCCGTCTACATATCCTGGATCAGAAGTACTGCAATGCTTTGTCCTCAGCCTTGGTACTGTACCTGGGAGCATTCGTCCAACACCCGCTCTTTAAACTTCACAAACTGTTCCTGAATTGTGGAGTGATTAACAGCAAAGGACAGGAAATGAGTGAAGGGCTGTTTCCTGCGGAAACTCTCCAACATCACCTCGATCCGCGTCTGTGCTGATGCGACACCCGCTCGCTGCTGCCCAGTGATGACTGGAAACCAAAAGGTTAGAATTGAGTTTCGCCTTCTAATACTATGAAGCATTCTCTGCTCAGCTACAGCACAGAGCTCTCTCTTCATTATGTTTAGTATCCTAACCCTAACCTCAAGTGCAGCGGCTGCATTAGTGTGACCTGTGCATTTTTCAACAGACTGCCCGATTTGACCCCAAGAGCGCCCACCACATTAAAAATATTGCATTGAAAGTCTCACTTGAGGCAATGCATTAAATGACATGGGGATTTATTTTTGATATTGGTCGGGTGGGGATTGGTGATCAGCACAAAAGGAATTGAATAGAGCCACAGGATGTTCAAAATCTCAAACCACCAGACCAAGCAGGCAAGACCTTGATTTACTGTCTGATCTGAAGGTTAGAGGCATTGCACTGGAGCCTAGACTATGTGCTTAAGTGTTTGGGAATGCATTAACACTACAGAGGAGTAACAGTCTTTTACACCATGCGTTACTTTCACAGTGGTATTAACACCCAGATCTCACAATAATAGATCAACTGTAAATCAGAAATAATATTTATGAGGCACCTTTTTAAAATTCATTCACAGGATATAGGCATCATTGGCAAGGTTGCTATTCATTGCCCACCCTAATTGCCCTTAAGAAGGTGGTGGTAAGCTTCCTTCTTGAACCACTGCAGTCTATGTGGTGAAGGTACACTCACAGTGCTGTTAATGAGGAGGTGTATCACTTCCTGCAGAATACAGAACCTCTGATCTACTTTTGTAGCCACAGTATTTATGTGGCTGGTGCAATAATTTCTGGTCAATGGGGGTGACCTCCAGCATGTCAATGGTGGGAGATTGGACAATGGTAATACCATCGAATGTCAAGGGAAGATGGTGGGACTTTCTCTTGTTGGAGATGGTCATTTCCTGGAACTTGTGTGGCACGAATGTTACTTATTAGTCCAATCCTGAATGTTGTCCGGGTCTTGCTGCACACAGGCACAGGCTGCTTGATAATGAGTGTTTAAAAACAAAAGTATACTTCCTTTTACAACTTAACAAGCATTTCATGCGCTAATAAAACATTCCCTTTGGACATCTACTGAAGCTCACCAATTTCTCCCTCTATTCCAGGTTTAGGGATCGTTATGGAAGTTCGTGTCTCAGTCTCCAGTCTTCGTTTAGTCTCCCCTTTCTTCCCAATCACGTATCTGTAGAAAAAGAAAAACTATGCTTCCATCATGCTAAACGTATGTTACTGTTGGATGATGGCACCCATGCTCCTGGAAAGAATGAAACTGTCAAAAAGTTTTGCCACATCTAATTTTGAAGACATTAATCCTCAGACAGGACAAATATCTAGAGTACGCCTTTCAGGAAACGACATACGTCAACCGCCTCACTTTAAAAACTTAAACCAATTATAGGTTCAGTGAAGGAAAATGAAGGAAAACTTTTCCCCTTTGTAAAGCTGCATCACTTCCGTTGAAGAGAATTAACTGGCAACAACCTGTACTTGTCTAGAAATTAAAAGAGTTGATGTTTTCCCACAGCTGAAATGCAAGGAGGCCCTTGTCATTTTATTTGATGCTCGGTTTGTAAAAATAACCTCTCCAATCCAATATGTAATTTGTATCTTCCATTTAAAAATGTTTAATGCTAAATATAAATTTGGGAAAGACCAGTTTCCAGTATCCTGCACTCACAATAGATCACTCGGCACTTCAGTCAGAGTAAGGACCTGCTGGGCTACAGGGGCTTTCAAAAAATGTTTCTTGTCTTTATGTTTGTTTATAGGCAGCAAGGTCCCCTCTAATGGACAGTAAGCATTCTCTCTTCCCCTCTCTTCCCACCAACCCCGACACTGACATCGTCACAGCCTTGTACTTGGGAATTCTCTCGCTGAACCCCTCTGCATTGCCATGTCACTCCCTGTCTTCAAATCTCTCCACAAAATCTTTTCACCTTGAGGAATCGTAGAAACTTACAGCACAAAAGGAGGCCATTTGGCCTGTGGTGCCTGCGCTGGTTCTTAGAAAGAGCAGGTGTGTTTAGCCCAACATCCCTGTGCTTTGGCCGTAACCCTGAAAGTTCCTCATCCTCAAGAAACTATCTAACTTCCTTTTAAAAGTGTTGATGGAATCAACTTCCACCACCTTTTCAGGTAGAGCATTCCAGCTCCCAACAACACTCTGAAGAAAACTCTCATCTCCCCTCTAGATCTTTTGCTAATTATTTTGAATTTATGACCCCTGGTTATTGACCCATTTGCCAGAGGGAACAGTTTTCCTCCATCTACTCTATTAAAACCTCCCATCTTGAAATCCTCAAGTAGATCTCCTCTTAAACTTCTCTGTTCCAAAGAAAACAGTCCTAACTTTTTCAACCGCTGAAGTTTATCATCGCTGGTAACATCCTGGAAAATCTCCTCTCTACCTTTTCTAAGGCTTTTACATCTTTCCTGATCAAATGTGGTGCCCAGAATTGTCCACAACACTTGAGCAGTGGCCTATCTAGTGAATTAGAAGGTTCAGTACCATAGCTTTCTTTTATATTTTATTCCTTCAGCTCATTTCCTAATTCCTAGCCAGTTCTATCCACCCCCACCCCATGAAACATCTTGGGGAATCTGAATACATTAAAAGGGTTTTTAAAGAGAAAGCAGTGCTTATTGTAGTTGTACATTGCATATGCACTGCCACCTTGTGGCAACACAGGAAAACAAACCCAGTCTCTCACTGGCCTTAGCTGAAAGTTATCTTTAACATTTTGCTGACAAGAACAGTTTCACAGTTCATGTTCAGGGTTAGTGACAGCATTTTTTATAAAATCAGTTAGAAACAAATTGCTAACATCCACAAATCTAGAATAAAATCCAGTAGCGCATAAGTAGGCTCCTGAAAAGAGAAAATAAAACTGGGTTTATATTTTGGGCACAGACTTCAGTTTGTTGCGTCATCCTAAATGTGACAGAAAGGCAAGGTTTCCCTTTGTCTATCACCTTCTCACACCTTGACTATCAAAGCACGCCACATATAAATGAATTACTTGGAAGTTCAGTGACATGTAGATAAATGCATTGCCTATTTTGTGTGTAAGGTCAAAAACTAGTCAACCTGTTTCTGGTGGTGCTGATTGGGGGCACCAGACAGGATTGACCAGGACAATGGGACAACTCCCTGTTCGAAATCAAACAGTTTGTTTAAGGTCCCCCTGTCGACCAGGACAGGTGGGGAAGGGACATGCTTTAGTCTCAGGCAAACAGAAACATGCTTGTAAATCACAAATGGTGATAACTCACTTGTAAAGAGTGCTGGGCACAGCCATGGCACATCGGTAGCCTCGTTCTGTCTGCTCTATAAGTACAGAGTCACAAGGCTCATCCATACAGTCTACAACTCCTGCAGAAAAAGAAGAGAAATCGTTTATAGCACCACTGAACCTCGGAGCTCCAATTCACAGTTAAAGTGCGGCAACATCTGTGCACATACAAATCCAAAACAGGACAACTAAAGGATACATAAAGAAATGTAAGTGGTGGTTGCTCCATCTCCAGTACAATGGGATACCTTAATCAAGATTTGGAAGTTTAGTTCAGTTCTAGAGCACATTAGGGAAGTCCTGAAAGACTGAAGAGTGTGATGGAAAAATCCAGGTAAACTGCAGAAAAACAGAGTTGGTTTTAACTCAGCATTCTGTTCTAACATATAACAGCAACATGTAACCAATGGACAAAATCATTTTCCTGTCATTGTTTTACCCATGTCTATATTTTCCTTCTAAGGATTAAACAAAAGAACGGTATATTGGAAAATTCTTACGCTACACCCCACCAATTCTCAGTCTGTTAAAGTCACAGGCAAGATAAGAGGCTTTAATGATTTTTCCTCTCGGGCTTTAGTTACAACAGCTGAGTTACACAGTTTTTAAAGTTGTGTAAGCCACTCCGCTGAAAAGCCTCTGATACCATGTTCAGTGGACCAACTTTTCATGTCTTTCTGGGGACTACTAAACACCTACACAGGAGGCAGCATTTGTACAGCAGGATGAGAATCTGGGCTCAGCAGGAATCCCTTGCCCGGCTGGCCAAATTAGTGAGATTGCTGCATTATAGACCTGAAGCAGGAGATGACAGAACAGCACAAACAGATCTGCGGAAATGACAAACATCACACATGCAGCTAATGACACTGTCTAAACCAGGTTTCCATCTGGACTCTGCCAGATCATCACAGGCTCCAGGAGGTCATCAGAATTCTGCTAGTCTGTAGGCAGGCATATTACCATTGGAAACGTTCTCAAGGATTTTGTATTTCTTAGTTTGCCAGCATATTATTTCTAATGCATACTAACTAAAAATCTAATAGCAGAGATTGTCTTTCAGAGATTTGGACACTGCATCCTCAGGAGTATGCCATTTGCAGGGGTCCCCAAGAGCACACCAGTATTTACAGGGTGCCATGTCCCAGTATATTCTGAACTTTCCACTAATTTTTATATTTTAAAAAGCTAACCACAAAAGCCTACAAAAAGATGGCTGATTGAAGAACACCTGACTTCTCTTGTGGATTGAGACCAGTCCCCTGTCTTAAGATGAGAAAAAAGGAAACTCCAGACTGATGGTGAATCAATGCCTTTTCATTAAACTAATTCAAAAAGGGTAATTAAAACTGAATGGGTCATTCAGATACAAAGGCGTTGGCTGTCTCAAACACTCAAGGTGAGAAAGCTAACACACAGAACGCTGAATCAACCAAACTACCCACCTTATTTGGAAAAGGATGTTGGATTTGAAAAAGGTCACATGATGAGACAGCCACACTTTCTGTCTACTTTTAAAATAACTGCAAAAAGCTGTTCTTCAGACAGAGTTCCATCAGAAAGCAATCGAACCAGTGGCAAGTCATCCAAGCAGCCAAGGTAACAAACAACAATACATTGAAAGTGGGAGGACTTCCCCAACCTGTTTAAACTGCAAGTTCACCTGAGAACCAATCTCCTGCAAATTCGACTACAAGAAGCCAAGCAGTTTACTGAGTGTGTTCTACTTTACAAGATCTTCATTTCAACTGAAGCATCGACTCATATAAGAAGCTACAGGCCTGTCATGAAAGAGACTGAGACAATCAGCACCTGACCTCATTACAGCCTTTGTTCAAACATGGACAAAAGAGCTGAACTCACGAGATGTGGGCTTCACCGGCTGGGCCAGCATTTATTGCTCATCGCTAGTTGCCCTTAAGAAGGCAGTGGTGAGCTGCCTTCTTGAACAGCTGAAGTCCATGTGGTGTAGGTACACCCACAACGCTGATAGGGAGACAGTTCCAGGAGTTTGACCCAGCGACAGTGAAGGAATGGCGATATATTTCCAAATCAGGATGGTGGGTGACTTGGAGGGGAACTTTCAGGTGGTGGTGTTCCCCATGTGTCTGCTGCCCTTGTCCTTCTAGATGGCAGTGGTAGTGGGTTTGGAAAGTGCTGTCTAAGGAGCCTTGGTGAATTCCTGCAGTGCACCTTGTAGATGGTACACACTGCTGTTACGTCAGTGGTGAAAGGAGTTAATGTTTGTTAATGTGGTGCCAGTCAAGAGGGCTGCTTTGTCCTGGATGGTGTCAAGCTTCTTGAGTGTTGTGGAAGCTGCATTCATCCAGGCAAGAGGGGAATATTCCATCACACTCCTGACTTGTGTCTTGTAGATGGTGGACAGACTTTGGGAAAGTCAGATGATGAGTTGATGTCGCAGAATTCCTAGCCTCTGACCTGCTCTTCTAGCTACAGTTTTTATATGGCTAGTCCGTTCAGTTTCTGGTCAACGGTAACCCCCTGAATGTTGCTAATGGGAGATTCAGTGGTGGTAATGCCATTGAACGTCATGGGGCGATGGTTAGAATCTCTCTTGTTGGAAATGGTCACTGCCTGACACTTGTGTGGCGCGAATGTTACTTGCCAATTGTCAGCCCAAGCCTGGATATTGTCCAGGTCTTGCTGCATTTGGACATGGACTGCTTCACTATTTGAGGAGTCGCGAATGGTGCTGAACATTGTGCAATCATCAGCGAACATCCCCAATTCTGACCTTATGATGGAAGGAAGGTCATTGATGAAGCAGCTAAAGATGGTTGAGCTGAGGACACTACCCTGAGGAACTCCTGCGGTGACGTCCTGCAGCTGCGATGATTGGCCTCCAACAACCACAACCATCTTCCTTTGTACTCAGCACAACTCCAACCAGTGGAGAGTTTTCCCCTGATTCCCATTGACTCCAGTTTTGCTAGGGCTCCTTGATGCCACACTCGGTCAAATGCTGCCTTGTCGTCAAGGGCAGTCACTCTCACCTTACCTCGGGAGTTCAGCTCTTTTGTCCATGTTTGAACCAAGTTTGTAATGAGGTCAGGAGCTGAATGACCCTGGTGGAACCTAAACTGGGCATCAGTGAGCAGGTTATTGCTAAGCAAGTGCCGTTTGACAGCACTGTTGATGACCCCTTCCATTATTTTACTGATGATCGAGAGTAGACTGATGGGGTGACAATTGGTCGGGTTGGATTTGTCCTGCTTTTTGTGTACAGGACATACCTGGGCAATTTTCCACATGGCCAGGTAGATACCAGTGTTGTAGCATACTGGAACAGCTTGGCTAGGGGCACAGCAAGTTATGGAGCACAAGTCTTCAGTACTATTGCCAGAATTTTGTCAGGGCCCACAGCCTTTGCATTACCCAGTGCCTTCAGCCGTTTCTTAATATCACGTGGAGTGAATTGGATTGGCTGAACACTGGCATCTGTGATGTTGGGGACCTTCAGAGGAGGCCGAGATGGATCATCCACTCAGCACTTCTGGCTGAAGATTGTAGCAAATGCTCTTTATCTTTTGTACCGATGTGCTGGGCTCCCCCATCATTCAGGATGGGGATATTTGTAGAGCCTCCTCGTCCAGTGAGTTGTTTAATTGTCCACCACCATTCACGACTGGATGTGGCAGGACTGCAGAGCTTAGATCTGATCCGTTGGTTGTGGGGATCACTCGGCCCTATCTATCACTTGCTGCTTATGCTGTTCAACATGCAAGTAGTCCTGTGTTACAGCTTGACCAGGTTGACACATAATTTTTACGTATGCCTGGTGCTGCTCCTGGCATGTCCTCCTGCACTCTTCATTGAACCAGAGTTGATCCCTGGCTTGATGGTAATGGTAGAGTGTGGGACATGCCAGGCCACGAGATTACAGATTGTAGCAAAACATGTGGATGCTGGAAGTCGGAAACAGCTCTGAAGAGTCATAAGGACTCGAAACATTAACACTTTTTTTTCTCTCCACAGAAGCTATTAGACCTGTTGAGTTTCTCCAGCATTTTCTGTTTTTATTTCAGATTATAGATTGTGCTCGAGTACAAATCTGCTGCTGCTGATGGCCCACAGTGCCTCGTGGATGCTCAATCTTGAGTTGTTAGATCTGTTCGAAATCTATCCCATTTAGCACGGTGGTAGTGCCACACAACACGATGGAGGGTATCCTCAATGTGAAGGCTGGACTTCGTCTCCACAAGGACTGTGCAGTGGTCACTCCTACCAATACTGTCATGGACAGATGCATCTACGGCAGGCAGGTTGGTGAGGATGAGGTCAATTATGTTTCTCCCTCTTGTTGGTTCCCTCGCCACCTGCCGCAGACCCAGTCTAGCAGCTATGTCCTATAGGATTCGGCCAGCTCGGTCAGTAGTGGTGCTACCAAGCCACTCTTGGTGATGGACATTAAAGACCCCACCCAGAGTACATTCTGTGCCCTTGCCACCCTCTGCGCTTCCTCCAAGTGGTGTTCAACATGGAGGAGCACTGATTCATCAGCTGAGGGAGGGCGGTACGTGGTAATCACCTCGTGGGGTCTGGAGTCGATGTTGAGGACTCCCAGGGCAACTCCCTCCCAACTGCCGGTGGGACCAAGAGATGGTGATGGTGGTGTCTGGGACATTATTGGTAAGATATGATTCTGTGAGGATGACTATGTCAGACTGTTGCTTGACTAGTCTGTGAGACAGCTCTCCCAATTTTGGCACTAGCCCCCAGATGTTAGCAAGGAGGACTTTGCAGGGTCATTGCTGTTCCCGGTGGTCTGGTTTCATTCCTTTTTTGAGACTAGCGGTTTGACAGAGGCCAGGTAAGAGTCAACTGCATTGCTGTGGGTCTGGAATCACATGTAGGCTGTTCACATCTGTGAACCAGATGGGTTTTTACAACAATCAACGATGGTTTCATGGTCATCATCAGACTTTTAATTCCCAATTTTTATTGAATTCAAAACCACCATCTGCCGTGGTGGGATTTGAACCCGGGTCCCCAGAGCATTACCCTGGGTCTCTGGATTACTGGTCCAGCAGCAATACCTCCCCCTATTTGCTGGGGTCCACGAGTACTGTATTTGCAAGTAGCACTCCAAAAGTGTAAATAAAGGACTATAATGGTGGGAAGTGGTGAATTATAGTTAATAAGCCATCGCACTAAGTCAGAGCCTGAATATTATTCAAATTGTGAATGCTTGATAAGTTTTCTCTTCAAAGATTCAATTCGATTTTGTGTTTTGCTTTCCTTCCATTTTCCTCCTTTTATAGAGGTGGCAACGCTGGAAAAAAATGGGAGCAAGCATTGTTAAATTAACATATCTGTGGAATTCACTACCTCAGAATGCAGTGGGATGCCGGGATGCTGAATAAATTTAAGTAGGAGATAGACAGATTTTTAATTAGTAACGGGTTGAAAGGTTATGGGGAGAGGGCGGGAAATTGGAGTTGAGGCCGAAGTGAGATCAGCCACGATCGTAATAAATGGCAGGGCAGGCTCGAGGGGCTGAATTGCCTACTCATGCTCCTAGTTCTTATGTTATCATGAAATTTTATCTACACGGGTTGTTCAATGTAAGTAAACGTGAGGCAATAAAACAAATACAGGCAAATAGCATGGTTGGGTCATTTGCCAATTAAGGCCAATTTTCAGATCAGGTTGCCTTTCAAGTACTGTGACAGTTCTGGTTGTTCTATTTAAGAAGGTCAACCAGGCCTTAAAAGTCAGTGCAGAGGTGAGCAGCAGGGCACAGGGATAAATGGATAAGCCTGGGTTCTTGACCCTTGAAAACGATGCCTCAGAAAGGACCAGACACATTCAAGATGCTGAGTGGGATTGGAAAAATAAGTGCAAATCACTACTCTCGTACATTAGGAGGACGAGGTCAAATAAGCTTAGAGCAGAAAGGACAGATGTAAGGGATTATTTTTTTTACACAGAGGGTGATCAACAGCTGAAACAGGAGGCTAGGAAAAGAGGTCTGAGGCCAGAATATTGGAATTATTTAAGAAATGGCTAAACATTACAATTGGAATACAGGAAATGAGTTTCTTTATCTGAAATTATAATTTGATTTCCAGGCATTAATTGCCTCAATAGCAAATATATAAACAACTAGGACTATAATATGGTTACATATTCTTTCACTGGAAAAAAAACACTGGTACTTTGTTTTCTGACAACGTTTACAGATGGGAGTTACAGTCTGTGCTTATAAATACCAGAGTAAGTAAAGTCTTCTTCTTCCAGATTTGGGTACACCTGCTCTTTGACGTGGTTTTTGCGGTAAATTCGTCCATCGATATTGATCAGTGCTGGCCGAAGAACTTCCATTTTATCTTGTCCTCACCATGAGAGTGCAGCCAGTGGAGGTTAAAGCACGAAATGAGCTCTGTTGGCGAATAAAACAAAGTGAACACTTTCCTGTTAAAAGCCGTTCTGGGTTCCGATTCCATCATGGTGGCTGGTAGGGAACTCCAAATCCTAACATCTCAATGTAAAATACATTCTAGCCTCCTCAATTGATATTAAATTTAAGTGCTCTCTAGTTACATACTTATCAATCAGAGTAAACCTTATTTGGCTCAGAGTAAAACTTTGTCTGATTACATGCCTTAGTATATGCTGCTAAGTTCATTCATGCCTTCATTAGCTGAAGACTTGACTATTCCAACCCACTCCTGGCTGAACTCCCATATTCTATCTTCAAGTCAACCAAACTTTGCTGCCTGTATCCTTACTCCCACCAAGTCTCCTTCACCCACAACCCCTCTGCACACTGACCTACATTGGACCCTGGTCAAGCAATGTTTTGATTTTAAAATTCTCATCCAACCATGTCCCTCCCTATCCCTGTAATCTCCTTCAAGCCCACAACCCTTGGAGATATCTGCGCTAGGCTGACCAACTGTCCCGGATTTTACAGGATAGTCCCGTAATTGGGCTGGTTGGCACCGTGCTCTCCTCTTCGATCTTCTCCCTGGTGGCCTGAAAGCTCTGGCAGCACCTCCCACCTGCCCTCACAGCTCTAGCAGGACAATCCCCCCCCTTGCCCATCCTCCTCACAGCTTCAGCAACCCACCTGCCCTCACAGCTCTAGCAGCAACTCCCTACGGTTGCAGTTTTGTGCCAATGCCAAAGTGTCCCTTAAACTTTTCGCTGGAGTTGGTGACCCTGACCTGCGCTCCTCTAATTTTGGCTTCTTGAGCATCCCTGATTTTAATCGCTCTGCCACTGGTGGCCGTGCCTTTAGCTGCCAATGCCCTAAGTTCTGGAATTCCCTCCCTAAACCTCTCCGCTTCTCTACCTCACCCTCCTCCGTTAAGAAGCTTCTCAAAACCTACCACTTTGACCAAACTTTCAGTCTGCTGTCCCAATATCTCCCTATGTGATTCAGTGCTGGATTTTGCTGCATGTGGCTCCTGTGAAGCCCCTTTTGGGACGGTTGAGTACGTCAATGGCGCTATATCAACACAGGTTTTTGTTGCTGTTGTTGTCCAAGGTTGCCATATCAGTGCAAGTTGTTGTTGTATTGCCCCGCCCCGCAGGTTAATGTTTTAACTAAAAGATGTTTTACACACCGAAAAACACTCAGACCGAAATTAGAAACGAATAAACCCCTCCGGCCAAAGCCAGGACCCTCGGTCCGTCACTTAATTGGGCCCCTTCCGGTGACCGGGTTGGTCCCTTCCGGTGGGTCCGTGGCCAAACCCCTTCCCGGCTCCAGGCCGGGGTGGGGGGGGGGAGACACAAGCTCGATAACTGCCCGATTTATTCAAAACGTACGTGGCGCCGGTGTAAGCGCAAAGGTTGGGCTAAATTCGCTGTGTCCGTGAAATTTTGTCCTCGGCAGCCAGAGATTTAGACAAATATAATGTCAGCAACGCCCGGCCGCTTCTACTTCCAAATACAGGGAGTTAATGTCTTATAGAAAAATTATTTGCACAGCACTCCTGTACGTCTTTACATCAACGAGGGTTTAGCATAGAGTGTTATATTATTTTGTAAATGTTTAAACGTTTGTTAAATTTAAAATGGTCGGTATATTTGTTAAAATGGCCGTAAAGAAAGCCACGTCCCCCTCCTTAGCCGCGAGGAGAATGGTATCGTCCATCCAGCTCTCCGCCCTCAGCGGGCGTCGTGAAGTGACGTAAAAGGTCGACCTCCCGCCGTAAAGCGCGCCAGCCGCCGGGAAAGGCCCCGTTTCGGTTTACGGCAGCGTGTCGGCTATGGCAACCTCGGCGTCGTCCTCGTCCTCCTCGGCGGCGGGCGGTGGTTTCGGGGTGTCCGAGCTAACCCCGCCGCGGAAAGTGCTCTTCACCTCGCCCAAGGGAGCCGGCGAGCTGCTGGAAGGTGAGGGGCAGCCCGGAGAGAACGCAGTGCTCGGGCCTGGTTTTTAGCCCCTCCCCCCACCCTGTGTCCCTGTTTCAGGTCAATGTGGGCAAAGGAGGGGTTGCCAACTCTCCAGGATTGGCCTGGAGTCCTCAGGAATTGAAGATCAATCTCCAGGACACTGCTGTGTGCAAACTAGGAGAAATATCATCGGGAGATTGAAAAATATTGGGGGTTATTTTGCCATTTTTCCTGAATATTTCCCTTTATTAGATATAAAAATGGGGGAAAAGGCTGTTTGATTGACAGTCAAGCATCATCCCATTGGGCAATGGATCTTTTTTGCTTTCCAATTGGCGTAGGAAGGCAGTAGGTCATCAGGATGGATGTTGGCCAACTAGTGGCTGGAGTGCGGGGGCAAATCATTTGATAAAGCCTCCAGGAATACATTTAATCACAATTGGCAACCCGAGCTGGAATCTACTGGACTACAGCCTCTTGTGATTTCACCCTCCACATTTCACCCTCCACACACCTTTGTTACCTCCAGACTTGACTATTCCAATGCTCTCCCATTGTGTCAGCATCACAGACTAATATTCCTATTCCACCAACGTTTATATCGTTAGTGCTAACTAAAGCAGGCATAACCTGCTGACGTGGTTTTTTCTGATCACCTAAGCTTTTAAAATCTAAAGATGGTCTTGAAGATTTCAAGTGATGGGGGGTGCTGTGACTATTTCCTTTCACAGCTTGTTCCACTGTGGGATTCTGAAGGAGATAGCTGAAGAGTTAGTGGTGATCTTTCAGTATTCACTGGAGTCAGGGAGGGTCCCAGAGGACTGGAAAATCGCTAATGTAACCCCCCTGTTTAAGAAGGGAGTGAGGCAAAAGACGGGAAATTACAGGCCGATTAGCCTGACCTCGGTCGTTGGTAAGATTTTAGAGTCCATTATTAAGGATGAGATTTCAGAGTTCTTGGAGGTGCATGGTAAAATCGGGCAAAGTCAGCATGGTTTCATCAAGGGGAGGTCATGCCTGACAAATCTGTTAGAATTCTTTGAGGAGGTAACGAGTAGGTTAGACAAAGGAGAGCCAATGGATGTTATCTACTTGGACTTCCAGAAGGCCTTTGACAAGGTGTCGCACAGGAGGCTGCTCAGTAAGATAAGAGCCCATGGTGTTAGAGGCAAGGTATTAGCATGGATAGAAGATTGGCTGTCTGGCAGGAGGCAGAGAGTGGGGATAAGGGGGTCCTTCTCAGGATGGCGGCTGGTGACTAGTGGAGTTCTGCAGGGGTCAGTGTTGGGACCACAACTTTTCACTTTATACGTTAATGATCTAGATGAAGGAACCAAGGGCATCCTGGCTAAGTTTGCAGATGATACAAAGATAGGTGGAGGGATAGGTAGTATTGAGGAGGCGGGGAGTCTGCAGAAGGATTTGGACAGGTTAGGAGAATGGGCAAAGAAGTGGCAGATGGAATACAACGTGGGGAAGTGTGAGGTCATGCACTTTGGTAGGAAAAATAGAGGCATAGACTATTTTCTAAATGGAGAGAGAATTCAGAAATCTGGAGTGCAAAGGGACTTGGGAGTCCTAGTCCAGGATTCTCTTAAGGTTAACTTGCAGGTTGACACGGTAGTTAGGAAGGTAAATGCAATGTTGGCGTTTATTTTGAGAGGACTAGAATATAAAAGCAGGGATGTGCTGCTGAGGCTTTATAAGGCTCTGGTCAGACCACATTTAGAATATTGTGAGCAATTTTGGGTCCCGTATGTCAGGAAGGATGTGCTGGCCCTGGAGAGGGTCCAGAGGAGGTTCACGAGAATGATCCCAGGAATGAAAGGCTTAACATATGAGGAACGTTTGAGGACTCTTGGGTCTATACTCGATGGAGTTTAGAAGGTTGAGGGGGGATCTGATTGAAACTTACAGAATACTGAAAGGCCTGGATAGAGTGGACGTGGGGAAGATGTTTCCATTAGTAGGAGAGACTAGGACCCAAGGGCACAGCCTCAGAGTAGAGGGAAGACCTTTTAGAACAGAGATGAGGAGAAACTTCTTTAGCCAGAGAGTGGTGAATCTATGGAATTCATTGCCACAGAAGGCCAGGTCATTGAGTTATTTAAGACCAAGATAGATAGGTTCTTGATTGGTATGGGGATCAAAGGTTACGGGGAGAATGGGGTTGAGAAACTTATCAGCCATGATTGAATGGCGGAGCAGACTCGATGGGCCGAATGGCCTAATTTCTGCTCCTATGTCTTATGGTCTTATGTCCTTGGGAAGTAAAGGTTGTTGATGCATTGTCCCAGAGACACATGCTCTTTGTGGTTTGTGTAGATTGCTACCTTGTGTTCTGTCATTGCTGGAGGGCACCAGGTATTTGTTTTTATCAATTCCCACTCCTGACCATCTTTCACCTACCAGAGCACAAGAAATAGGAGCAGGCATAGACCATTGGGCCCCTCGAACCTGCTCCGCCATTCAGTACAATCATGGCTGATTTAGGTTTTAATCTCTGCTTTCCTAGCTGCTCCGAAATCCCTTGATTCCCTGAGAGACCAAAAATTTGTCTTATGTCATCCTTTAAATATAGTCAATGATGGAGCATTCACAACCCTCTGGGGTAGAGAATTCCAAAGATTCACAACTCTTTGAATGAAGAAATTTCTGCTCTTCTCATTGCTAAATGATTGACCCCTTAATCCTGGGACTGTGCCCGTGTTTTAGATTCCCCAGCCAACAGAAACAACCTCTGTCTACCACGTCGTGCCCCTTGTATGTTTCAATGAGATCGCCTCTCATCTTTATAAACTCAAGAAGATAAGCCCAATTTACTTAACCTCTTGTCATAGGACAACCCCCTCATCCCAGGGGCCAATCTAGTGAACCTTCGCTGTACCACCTCCAATGCAAGTATATCCTTCCTTAAATATGGAGCTATTTAAAATTACGCTCCTTCCAAAAGAACTAAAGATCATCCAAAACTCTGCTGCTCTTCTCCTAATTCACACTAATTTTCTGTTCATCTGTCACCCCTGTCTGGGCTCGACATTGGGTCCTGGTTTGGTGACACCTTGATTTTTAAATGATTTTCAAATCCCTTCGTGGCCACACCCCTCCCCATCTCTGGAGCCTCCTCCGGCCCCCACTAGACTCTAGAATATCTGCGTTCATCTAATTTGACCACTTTTAATCAACTCACATTGGCAGTCTATGCCACAGCCCTAACCTCTAATTCCCTCCCCAAACCTCTTTACCATTCCTCTGTGAAATCGCTCTTTAAAATCTACCCTCTTGACCAAGCTTTTGGTTTCAATCCGACAGTTTAAATGTGTAATGCTACCTGGTACACTGCATACAAGTGGTTCATTGTCCATAAAATTGCACCGTTGTAAAATAAACTTTGTTGAAGTATAAAGGAAGGAGAAAGTGTCAGCTGTGGCTCAGTTCATAGCACCCTCGCCTTTGAATCAGAAGGTTGTGGGTTCATGTCCCACTCCTGGAAAAAAAGAGTCAAGAACTGTGAATGTACTCGAAAGAGTTGAAAAAGAGAGGCATGGTGTTGAAGCTTATCATCTTGGGCATACCGGCTAGCTCAGTCGGTAGAGCATGAGACACTTAATTTCAGGGTCGTGAGTTCGAGTCCCACGCTGGGCGCAATAATAAATATAAAGGAAGGAGAAAAATGAATCATCCAGATGAAAGATTCCGTTTGGGAGAACTTGCTGGTGTGTATTTGCTGCTAAATGAAGTGGACTGTATTTCAAAGCCTTGTTCCTGTTTTGACAGATGCCACTGAGAGGTTCCTTTGTGAAGCAGTTTTCAGCTATCAGGTGGCTCACACGTTGAGGCAGGTGAAACGAGGTAAAGTCACGAATCCAGTGGTGGAACTGGGACCATATTTAATTTCAAGGGTAATTGGGGATGGGCGACAAATGCTGGCTTTGCCAGTGATGCCCACATCCCATGAAAGAATTTTTAAAAAAAGCCACATTTTAGCCTCAAAAACATTGTGATACGGCCTTACCTTCTTTTAGCAGGACTTCTTGTTTGTTGATTTTTCTTAATAATACAAGATTTAAATTTATACAATGTTTTACCCATTCTCTCAAAACACCACAAAGTGATTCATGCACTGGATTAATTTGAAAATGACATAACCGTGGGCGAATGCAGCGTGCGTTTTGCCTCAAGCCATATTGAGATAAGTGAGTAATTAATCTGTTTCTCGTCTGTTGAGGGAGGAATATTGCCCATGGTTACCAAGAGTTTTGAGAGCTGTCAGATTTCGGAGTAAGGTCTTCTAAATTCTGGAAGGCCCCAACGTGTGTGTGAGAACAGGTTTTTCAGTGGATGAAATCATTTTTGTAAATCTGTTATCTTATCTGAAAGTCTCCACAAGCACTAAATTAGCCAGAGGAGCACATCTTTTTCCTGAAATGACAGCCAGGCTATCAGCAGTGAAATCAGCAAATGTGAGATTAGCTCGGGGAAAGGGGAAACTGAAGTTTGTTTTTACATTGAGAAGCCAAGCCAGCTTTGTCCCCCAATCTAACCATTATCAGGAGGAAACAAGCTACGGCTCTTTAAGATAATATTGTCTATTCGGGAACATAACTAAAACAGATAACGAGCAATTGAAGCATTTCTTCCAATTACAATTTCACTTACTCCCTCTTTCCCCCTTAGAGCAACAGTGTTCCCGGATGGAGAAACTGGCCGGCTTGGTTGAGGAGTTGGAGGCAGATGAATGGCGCTACAAACCAATCGAACAGCTGCTGGGATTCACTCCTTCCTCTGGATGAGATGAGACAGACTGGATTTAGTTCTTCGATTTGAAAGCTTTATGCTCTTCAGCAGATTGAAACTGGGAGATTAAACAAAATTATTTTTCTCTGTTTAAAAAAAAAATGTGCACCAGTGAGTGTTTTGAATGTACATAATAGATGTGGGGATCTGTGTTCAGGGGATTTATTTGGGTCATTTAAAGACTTCTTAAAAAATGAGGTATGGATCTGTGAGCTGAACTGTTAATAAATTGACATTATTTTACAAACTAATTTTCTGGGCTGAATGCTAACTTCAGACAATAGGTGTTTAGATTGGAAAAGAGGAGAATCTGGTGGTTTAAAGGGTTGGAAAACTGATACTACAGTTAAAATATTCATAACTTGTGTTTGGAAGGCATAACGTGGAGAGGGTAAATTTCCAGCAACTTACTGTGGCCGAACTGATCAAATACAGATCATGTTTGAAAGATGGAGCCAGAAATTGCTGGAACAGGCATCCTGCAGTAAGTCTCATGGGTTTATTTTGTTTCTACGCCCCCATCCTTCTGCTCACAAAAATTTGCACCACAAATTACTGCAAGTGCGAGTTGGTAATGGGGCATCTGGGACCCAGGTGAACGACAGGACAAACAGTCTTATCTCCTTTAACCATTGAAATTTAAGAATAGAGAGAGAAACAGAAGAATGACAGAAGAAAATACAGTGAATTGGTCAAATTAGATACAGAAAGAAGTAGAGGAGACAATCTTAAGAACCTTGGACGTTTTTGCTATGTTAAACACACTATATACAAGCAAGTTGCTGTTGAAAGATTGGATTCAGAGAAAGAAAAAAATAGAAGAAAAAGTGGGAGAAGGGGGGCGTCAAATAATGCAAAAAGGCTCTGGGAGCAGTTTATTAGTGGGAATCAGCTTCCACAGTTTGTTGTTTCTTTCCTGGAGATTCAAGGTTGAGTGGCATCGCAGAAACATATCTTGCCATTAAAAGAATCCATCCATTGTTAAAATACCAGTCCCAGCTTTGAGGTGAGTTTGTTTTAACAGTGCAAATGCAGCTTGTTGAAACTCACGGGGAGGTTGATTGAGCTTTGGTTCGAGAGGCTAATGGCAGAGCACCACATCATCCAGAAACTAGTAGTAATTCACAACTCAATGTCTATCTCAACCTGGGCCCAAATTGCTGGGTCTTTTTACATTCATCGTGGTCTATGCATTAAATGCACTATTATTTTCCCATCAATTTCCGGGTCTTTAAATTCAATTGTAATTTACCAAGATCATCAATCAGCCATTTCAGCATTATGGCTTAGTGGGTAGCACTCTTGCCTCTGAGCCAGAAGGTGCCAGGTTCAAGTCCCACTCCAAAGACTTAAACACAAAATTTATGCTGACAATGCAGTACTGAGGGAAAGCTGCACTGTCAGAACAATTGTCTTTCTGATCAGACCTCAAACATAGGTCACTCTACTCTCTAAGGTGGGCATAAAAGAACCCATGGCATTATTTCAAAGGACAGCAGGGGAGTTAGCCCCTCTGTCCTGACCAACATTTATCCCTCAACCAATATCACTAAAACAGATCTAATCTTTATCACATTGCTGTCTGTGGGAGCCCATTGAATAACTAATAATTATATTCTCGGTGTCCAACTTACACTCTGACAATGCACTCAGGCCTGAACCACAAACCAATTGAGTTGAGAGACTTCCTTACAGGCTGGATAGCCTACTCCTATTCCTTTGCCTGGCTCAGATTGCATTACAATGTCGTGCTCTTCATGGTTTCCAAATCCTCAAATAGGTAACCAATGTGGGCAATTAAATGCGGAGACATGGGTATTTGTCACAGTACAGATTTATTTCTATTGAAGAGCAAAATAAGTTACAACTGATTTCAGCCCCTGCATAAAGTACAATGTATATACAACTATAAATAATTTCCAAATCATTAATTCAACACATCTGTCGATTTGCTCCATTAGAAGTGACTAGTGCACATGTACAAACTTGGTTCATGCGTAGTCATGTCTTTCCTGCTTTGCGCTGTGCCAGTCTCCTCCCCAGTTGAGTGTTTCGCAGTCTGCACGGCAGGGTGCTGGCCAGGAAACTGTAGGCCTCTGCTCCAGTTCATCAAAAAAAGTCCAGTGGTGGGGGTTTGCTCATTGGCTGTGAGTATTTTCAGCAGTGCTGCTGGCTAATCAAAATCCAGTCTTAAGACAAATTTCAAGGGTCTTTTTTTAAGTAATCATCATCTCCATCGCTATGCCATGTGAGAAGACAGAGGGAAACAAGGAATAAACAAATAATTTGAAAGAGTAACAAATCGTTTGACAAAAGCAGGTTAAATATTTCCTTTATATGATTTTTAAAAAAAATCAAAGTTTTCATTTCATCCCTCAAAATCCCTTTGTCGAAGGCAGCTCTCCTTTATTCTGCTAATTCTTCCCATGACCCCACAGACCCACTCCAGGACTTGAGCACAAAAATCAAGGCTGACATTCCAGTACACTACTGTACTGAGGAAGTGCTGCATTGTCAGAGGTGCTGTCGTTCGGATGAGATGTTAAACTGAGGCCCCATCTCAGGTGGATGTGAAAGATCCCATGGCACTATTTCAAAAGAAGAACAGGGAGAGTTCTCCCCGGCATTCTGGCCATTCTTTATCCTTCAATCAGTATCAATAAAACAGATGATCTGGTCATTATCACATTGTTGGGAGTTTGCTGTGTGCCATTCTGGCTGCTGCATTTCTTATATTTCAACAGTAACTGTACTTCAAAAGTACTTCATTAGCTGTAAAACTCTCTGTGACATCCAGTGGCTGCGAAAAGCACTATATAAATGCAATTTTTTTTTTAAATCAGGGACAGTGGTGGTGATTAGTCTACTAACAGTTCCAACATAACAGAGTTGTGATCCAAAAATCACAGAGCTGGTGAATATGATTAAAACCAAGGTGCTTTACCTATTCAGAGATCACAGTGCTACCAAACCATAGCTGTTTAATTACCAGTTGTACCCCGTACATGGTTGGAGATCCATACAACCTCTGTCCTCGTCAAACTATACCTAAATTCTCTGGATTTATCTGGGTAGTATGTGTTTCTACAGGAATAGTCTCTAGAGCTTGATTAGGAGGCTGTTCAATGTGCTAATCAGTTTCTGTATCTGCCAGACACCCAACTGATAAAAAGAAATGAAAGTAAATGAATGTTAATATCTAGAGGACATACCTGGTCTCTGGTTACTGATGTGGCAGACTCCGTTCTAACCATGCAGGGAAGCCTGAACTTCCGATAGCCTGGTACAGCTCGGCGTGCTCATCTTTTGGGCTCTCTGGTAGAGATCTACATCTCCAAAGTAGCGGGCACGATATAACAATCCCTCTTCTGTATAGACAAAATAAAAATGTTAGTGGGAATGGGCAGTTTGTACCACGAATATCCATTGCGATTTTGCAAGTCAACACACTTCATCAACAGCAACTTTGGCAGAGCAGAATAAATACTTGTATTCATCTATCGTGCTTTACAACATCTCAAAGCATGACAATAAAATATTTTAATGTACAGTGACTTATGTGGGGAAACATAATAGCCATTTTAGATGTAGTTACAGCCCACAAAAACTGAGATGAATGACAAATTAGCCTGTTGTTTGTGAAGTTGATAAGGGTCAAACATCAGTCAAAGCGCTGAAATAGTTTTGTGCCCTTCAAGTAATGGTATGGAGCCTTTTACGTCCACCAGAATTACCAGACAGCAAGATGTAAGCTCCATTTAATATGTAAAGCACCTTCTGCAGTTTTGCAGTCCCCAGTCTGCTTGACATGGCTGGAATACTATCAACTACAAGTTCCCATTCAAGTCACAAGCCTTTCCAACTTGGCATACTGTTTATTCCTGTTGCATTACTGTCTATTCATCGCTGCTGGGTTGAAACCTTACTTCACAGTATTTGGGAGTACGTTCACCACATGGATAGCAGCAGTTTAAGAAGATGGTTCACCACCACCTTTTCAAGGAAACTAGAGATGGGAAATTGATGCTGGTCCCCCACATCCCGAGAATGACTTAAAAAAGCTTGTGATGTTAAAATAATTATAGAGAGTCGCAGGGTGAGTTACTGGGATACACAGGATGCTTTCATCTGGTTCATGTACCCACAGTTAGCCTGCATCTTCTGGGCTGCAGTTCATTCTATGTACAAAATCATTCTGCTCCCCCTCCCCAATCCCCTACAATCACTCACTCTGCTGTTTCTCTTTCCAGCAGTTATTCCTCAAGTTTGCAATGAAATCCTCTTCCACATTCCGTTCCACCAACTTCAGGTTCTGCCCCATATATTCCGCTGTAAATTTATCTGCCACAAAATAATGCACCTTCAGTACTTCTGTCGTTCGTCTGTGAATGTGACCAGTGGACCTGAGAACGGACAACAGCTCAAGGTTAGAAAACTTTCACCATTGGTGCTGTTTCTACAAAAGCACAGTACTGCAGATGCTGAAAATCTGAAACAGTAACAGAAAACGATGGAAACACTTAGCACGTCGGGGGACATCTGTGGAGAGAGAAATAGTTAACATTTCAGGCCGATGGCCATTCATCAGTGCTATATAAAGCTAATACCGCACCAAAGCGTTCTACTTTACATTACATTTTTTACACCTCTTACATCTTTTGTGGTGTCCCAAATGATCCATTAGATACTTGAGGTCATGTCTATCCTGAGACAGAGGGTGGTACGCAAAGGTAATACATGATGCTCTGTCAGGTGATCTCCCCTTCTCAATGGTCTCTCTGCTCAATGCCTCACTGGTAAATAACAACCAATTGCAAGCATGAACTCCATCCTATCACCAATTATTGGCAGACCGTGTTGAAACTTTACACATTCATGTATAAAACTAGAAATTTAGGTTACTGTTTGGGGGCTAAAAGGGGTGGGGAGGGAGAAGGGGTCTTATATCTGAGTCATTGTGATGGGTGTTACTATAGATCACTCTGGGAAGCACACTCTCACTCTTGGGGCAGAATTTTACGTTCCACAGGTGGGCACGTGCCCAACCCGATCGGGCGTAAAATCACATGAGATGAGGTCAGGCGAGCGTCCCAACGTCATCGCACATTCACGCAATATTTCACTTGGCAGACATGTGCAAAAGTGGGCACCACGCCCACTGACAATTAAAACCGTTAATGCTGCAATCGTCTACGATTTTTTGTGGCCCGTCCAACCTTACGGTGGGCGGACAGGCGAATTGGCCAGGCGGCCTTTACATTTTTCATGAAACCTCATGCAAGGGCGGGATGAAATCTCAGTTAGGAAATAAAAAGAAATATCTGGGGACAGCATTTTTATGAAGTATGCTTTCAGGTGCTTGATTGTGATGCGTGGGCATTTTTTTGCTGCTTTTTAGTGCTTCGTTTTATTATCTGCAGCTCCCTAAGGCGTCTGGCTGCCTTCAGGGACCTCTCTCGCAGTGCTCAGCCCGGCCTGCGGTGATGTCATCGCCCGCCCTCTCCCCGCCCCCACCCCGGCAGCACTGAGCTTCTCAGCGCTCGTTTCGCACTGTCTGGCCGTTAAACGGCCAGCCAGCGTGAAATAGCAGTCGGGAGCCAATCGCGGTCAGGGGCCCACTTCCCAACTGCTCCCGGGCTCGCCAATCACGCGCACCCGACAAGGGAAAAATTCAGGCCCTGGTCTACTCTTCCTCTCCGGTCTATTCTGGACTGCCCAATACTACTCAACTCCCGCTCTTGCTCGCTGTCCTGCTGCTTTTCTGAAAACTCCAACGCTCTCCTTGTGAGCCTCCCAACCTCCACAAATGCCAAACTGTCCAAAATTCTAACGCTTGTATCTTATTCTGCACTGCCCCCAATGTCTTGCCTCCCAAAATATTACACGTAAAATCTTACGCCACCTGCAAATCTCTCCAGAGTCTTAAATGGACTCGAGTTGGCAGAGCCTTCAGCTGCCTTAGCTCTCTCTGGAGCTCCCTCCCAAATTCTCTCCACCGCTCTCTCGCTCCAACTTTCAAAACCTCCTCAAAAGCACATCCTTTCAACCAAACCTGGCTGGTTTCTCCCTTCCTGGATTGGCATGCATTTCACTTACCTACAAAGTGCCTTGGGACTTTGTTTTATACTAATGGTGCTATATGAATGCAGTTTGTTGGCTAGACTCACTGAAACACTGTAGGAGGTGGTGGAAGGGAAGGGACCCTTTCTTACATCTTCAAGCTAAAGAAGAGGTCTGATGATGTTGGACGACGAAACAGATTTAATCCAGTAATGAATGGGTGGTATAAACTCAAAGTTTTACTTACGACCTGTAGCTCAGACTGTAGGGAGGGCTTGACACCATCATTTGACTGATCACAGAGACAAGAACCAGGATCAGAATTGGCATCAACTGTACAAAGAGTGCCAACCCACCCTGCCAAAGAAAACAGGAATGCAATCAGATCACGCATGCAGACCAGTAATGTTTAATTGATATTAAATGTTACACAGACAGGAACAACTAGTTTAGCATAGCAACAGTGTCCAAGTTTGTCTAGCTCACATACACACAGTATTCCCTTGGTACATTTATAATAATCCTGAATCCACTTGTTGACAAGAACTTTAAATTCTATCATGGGATGTGGGCATCACTGGCAACACCAGCATTTGTTGCCCATCCCTAATTGCCCTCGAGAAGAATCACTGCAGCCCATGTGGTGTAGGTACACCCACAGTGCTGCTAGGAAGGGAATTCCAGGATTTTGATCTCGTGACAGTGAAGGAATGGCGATATATTTCCAAGTCAGGATCATGGGTGGCTTGGAGGGGAACATGCAGGTGATGGTGTTCCCATGCACCTGCTGCCCTTGTCCTTCTATGTGGTAGAGGTTGCAGGTTTGGGAGCTAGCTGTCTAGTTCCTCCTTGAAACCCAGTATGGTTTTATTATTTCTTGTAAACCCTCTCGGAGTTGAGGAGAAACCTTTTCACCAAGAGGGCAGTGGGGGCTTGGAACTCCCTACATTCCCCCCTGCAGCATCCGATTGTTTCTCAAATGATTTCAAAGTTTTGCTTCCGCTATTATCGGGGTTTAAAAGGTTAAATTAAAACAGATTGTATAAATGTGGCATGAGTTCCTTCGAGTTTTTTTGAAGGTTAAAGGCCGATCTAATCGAGGCATTTGAAGTGATAAAAAGAATTGATAAGGTTGATAAATAACTTCAGTTACATAGATAGATTGGAGAAGTTGGGACTGCCTTTCTTGAAGAGAAGGTTGATGAAGGTATTCAAAATCATGAGGGGTCTGGACAAAGCAGGTAGGGAAAAGCTGTTCCCATTGGTGGAAGGATCGAGAATGAGGGCACAGATTTAAGGTAATTGGCAAAAGAAGCAATGGCGACAAAAGAAAATACTTTTTTACGCAGCGAGTGGTTAGGATCTGAAATGTGCTGCTGGAGAGTGTGGTGGAAGCAGGGTCAATTGAACATTCAAAAGGGAATTGGATTATTATCTGAAAAGGAAGAACTTGCAGGGCTATGGGGAGAAGGTCAGGGGGAGCCACTAGGTAAATCTTTCCTTCAGAGAACCTGCGCAAACATGACAAGCTGAATAGTCTCTTAGTGTGCTGTAACCATTCTGTGAATCTGTAAAATACAAAGGAACTATTTGCTCTAATGGGGGAACCCAGATTAAAGGTCACAATCATCCACAATATGAAACAGCGGTGGAGTCAGCATCCCTGATAGCTTTTAGAAGGGAAGGGGATAAAAACGTGATTCAAACATCAATTTTGAAAGGTACGGTAAAGAGTGGGATTGAGTGTATAGCTCCTTCAAATAAGTTGGCACACGCATAATGTGTGTCTTTCTTATGAGCTGCACATGACTATAATTCTTTATACTCACATCACCCTGCTGGTTCCGTCGCTCAGGTCTGTGGTATGTGTAACGCATTCGTCCATTACTATATACATGAACATTGCCTGGGGGATGCGGAAGAGAAGAAATAACAATATGAAGAGGGCATTCAAGCTCCTGAGATGTTCAATGAGATCAGAATGGTTACTTCACTATAAAATCAATTTAGAAAGCAACCTGCTTAGATTTACATAGTATTTACAGCATAGAAACAGGTCATTCGGCCCAACAGGTCCATGCTGGGGTTAAGGTTCACATGAGCCTTGTCTCACCTTTCTACATCTAACCCATCAACAAAACCTTGTATTCCTTTACCCACATGTGCTTAACTAACTTTCCCTTAAATACATCTACGCTAGTCACCTCAACTATTGTGGTAGCAAGTTCCACATTCTCAACCACTCTCTGGATAAAGATGTTTCTCCTGTATTCCCTATCGGATTTATTAGTGACTATCTTATTTGATGGTACACAGTTCTAGTGGTAGAAGTGTGTGGCTGTCTTATTTGCACGTTCTAAAATGTAACTGTTTTACATCTTTGATATATAAATCTGGATACATTGCTGTTTCACTGGAGGTTGGCCAAGTATTTGAATGACATTTCCCTCTCACAGGGTTATGGCTTGATTTTCAATAGTGCGTTTAGTGAATCTTCATTTCTCCACTATGGCTCCATAAGTGAACCCATAAGGGAATCAAAGGTTATCGAGGTGTAGATGGGAATGTGGAATTTGAAACACAAATGGATCAGCAATGATCTTATTGAATAGTGGAGCAAGCTCGAGGAGCTGAATGGCCCACTTCTGCACCTATGTCGTATGTTCGTCGGTACAATTTTCAGTCTGTATCTTCCATCCTTTGAAACAGACAGTTTTAAACCTGTTCCCCTCCTTTAAAAAGGTCATATCGCTAGCAGCAAGTAGCATTCAACTCAGAAATTCCAACCAACCGTCACAATATAGAGCTGGACACTGATAGCTAAACTTCTGCACTCAAAACAGGTCAAGCACAACATTTGAGAAGGAACTTGATGGGCTAAAATATTAAAGGGTACAAAGCAAGGGCAGGATAACAAGCTTAGAGAGTTCCAGTGTGGAGTCAGTACTGGCATTAGCATGATGGACCGAATGGTCGTCTCCTGCTTTCAAAGTGATTTAATTGCAAATTCAATGAGGAAACAATAAAGCTAAAAAACCTGCTGATTTAGCAAACTCAAGTTTATACTTGGATTAAAGAACAATCTCTGGGGACAATCATTAATAGGAAGATTTTTAAGTGGTGAGCAATTTCTGAATGAGCAAGACTATCAGTAGACCAAACTTGCTTAACAGATGTTAGCTCATTTCTATTTCTAGGTGACTCTATTGATATTAAACTCTGGGATAGATGTTAATCTGGTAACATTTTAATAGTAACTAAAACCAGTATTGACTAATGGCAATAATAATAAGATCAGAAATACTTTCTCAATTGCAACCAAAACTTACCAGAGGGAAATCCGCCACCAAAGAACATGTTGAAGAGATCCTCGGGTGAGATGTCTGCCTCGAAGCCTCTGTGGTAGTCGGAGGCACTGTGACTGTGCCGGTTAGCAGCCTGTTTCTCATCGCCATACAAGTCATACTGTTTCCGCTTCTCTGGATTACTGAGTACTGCGTATGCATTCCCAATAGCTGAAGGAAAGGACCAGCAGATCAGAACAAGGGTCATAAAGGACAGGACCTTCAAGTCAAAGTCTGCTCCCTCCAATGCCTGGCCTCAGCATGCAGCCATTTAAACTCAAACCATTTATCATTAAATTTGAATTCCCAGACAGTGTGTCACAACGCAGCAAAGAAAACATTTTGCAGAATTTAAGACATGCTGAGCTTTCAAATTACATTAAGAAAAAAGCAAAATACTGCAGATGCTGGAAATCTGAAACAAAAACAGAAAATGCTGGAAAAACTCAACAGCATCTGAGGAGAGGAAAACAGAGTTAATGTTTCAAGTCCGTATGACCCTTCTTTAGAACTCTGAATAAGCTCTTTAACAAGCTCTGAAGAAGTCATATGGACTCGAAACGTTAACTCTGTTTTTCTCTCCACGGATGCTGTTAGACCTGCTGAGTTTTTCCAGCATTTTCTGTTTTGTTTCAAATCACATCTCTTTTTTTTACAACTCTACCCCAGAGGGCAGCTGACGCTCAGACGTTGTGTATATTTAAGACTGAGATTGATAGACTCTTGGATTCTAAGGGAAGCAAGGGACAGGGTAGGAAGATGGAGTTGACGTAGGAGTTCAGCTATGATCATATTGAATGGTGGGACAGGCTTGAGGGGCCGTATGGCCTACTCCTGCTCCTATTATGAGGAAAAGAAGGTCTACTTTGATTGATGGGTGAAATATGGGACAATGCTGCCGACATGAACATACGAATTAAGAGCAAGAGTAGGCCACTCGACCCCTTGAGCCTGCTCCACCATTTAATAATAAGATGACTGATCTAATTGTAACCTCAACTCCACATTCCCGCCTATCCCCCATAACCTTTCACCCTTTTGCTTATCAAGAATCTATTTAGCTCTGCCTTAAAAATATTCTAAGACTGCTTCCACTGCCTTTTGAGGGAGAAGTCCAAACAGTCACAAACCTCAGAGAAAGAATTTCTCCACAGTTCTGTCTTAAATGAGCGGTCCATATTTTTTAACAGTGCCCCCTAGTTCTAGATTCTCCCACAAGAGGAAACATCCTCTCCACATCCACCCTGTCAACACCCCTCAGGATCTTATATGTTTCATTCAAGTTGCTTCTTACAGTTCTAAACCCCAGCGGTTACAAGCCTAGCCCGTCTAACCTTTCCTCATAAGACAACCCACCCATTCCAGGTATTAATCTGGTAAACGTTCTCTGAACTGCTTCCAATGCATTTATACCTTCCTTAAACAAGGAGACCAATACTGTACACAGTACTTCAGATGTGGTCTCACCAATGCCCTGTACAACTGAAGCATAACCTCCCTACTTTTGTATTCAATTCCTCTTGCAATAAATGATAACATTCTATTGGCTTTCCTAATTATTTACTGTACCTGCAAACTAACCTTTTGCAGTTCATGCCTTAGGACACCCAGGTTCCTCTGCATCTCAGAGCTCTGCAATCTCTCACCATTTAAATAATGTGCTTTTTTGTCATTTTTCCTGCCAAAATTGACAATTTCACATTTACCCACATTATACTCCGTATGCCAGATCTTTGCCCACTCACTTAACCTTTCTATATCCCTTTGTAGCCTCCTCATGTCCTCGTCACATCTTACTTTACTACCTATCTTTGTGTCATTAGTAAATTTAGCAACCATACCTTCGGTCCCTTCATCCAAGTCATTTATATGAATTGTAAAAAGTTGAGGCCCCAGCACTGATCCCTATGACACACCGCTCATTACATCCTGCCAACCAGAAAATGATCCATTTATGCCTACACTGTCTCCTGTTAGCTAGCCCTCTTCCATCCATGCCAAAATGTTACCCCCTACACCATGAGCTTTTATTTTCCACTCTAACCTTTGAGGTAGCACCTTCACTGGTACATTCACTGGTTCCCCCTTATCCACAGCATATCTTACTTCTTAAAGAGCTCCAATATATTGGTTAAACATGATTTCCCCTTCACAACACCATGTTGACTCTGCCTGATTACTTTGAATTTTTCCTGCTATAACGTCTTTTAAAATAGCTTCTAATATTTTCCTTATGACAGGGTCATAGAGAACATGTTTAAATCCCTCTCTTCTTGTAACATCCTCCCCCAACACTGTTACTTAACCTGAGAATGTCAAAACTTTGTTCCACAGGATGCTTGAAACATCACACAACAGATGTGAATGAGGAAGGAGTTTTCAGACCATCCCTGCCTCAATCAGCTAGAAAGAACCTGAAACCCCTATCACACCAACAGTTTTATTATGCATCTTAAATAAGACAAAATACTGGGAGCAAATTAGCACCTTGCCTTCACTCCAAAGCATTAAGCCACAGGTTTGCAGGATGCTGGTCTGCATTTGTGATTCCCAGCACGGCCATCTCCTGATGATTAGCCCTGTTCTGCATCAGAACAAGAGCAGCAACAAGGCCAAGTATTTCGACCACAAGGAAGGAATCACATTAGGACTCTCCTCGCATATGAGCTCTGCTCAGAAAATGCCTTTGGCTTATTAGCTACCAATGGTTGGGAATTGGTCATGCATCTGTCCCATGAAATGGTGCTTAGTTGGAAAACAGTGAATGTAAAACACTGGAGTAAAAAAAAATGGCCAAATGTTCACAATATGCTACTTTCAAATTGATGTTACCTTTGAACAAATCTTAAGCTTGGGGGGCGGGGGGGGGGAGTCAGATTAACCTCACTTGCTTGATTTCAAAATTTGTAACTGAAGTACATGAATTCCCTCAGACTTTCAATTGGTCCCATCTTGAGTATTAATGAGATTCAGCAGTCATCGATAAATTTAACGTTGCATCACATTCAATAATAAATTTATAATTCATTACTTTTGAGGCACTTCCTCAGAGACAGGAAAGTTCTACAGATGCTGGGCTGCATCTCTATCTGGGTTGACTATTTCAAGTGTGGTGAGTGTAGTATGTTTGGGAGGAGAATTCTAATGTAGGTTACTTCAGGAAGAGTGCTTGTAAATCCACTGGACTTTATCGTTGAAAGGAAGAATAGCATCTTCTTATCACAAACACCTCACATAATGAACTACTTTGGAGGGCAGCTGCAGATGAAATAGAAATTATTGCCACATATGTTTCCAAGATCCCCAAAACACCGATGAGGTGACTTGGACCTAGGGTTCCCTACGCTCTGCACTACTGGAAATTTTCCTTGCCTCATGCCTGGGTCTGTTGTAAGCTAATTAATAAAGATTGATTGCTATGATCGGTCAGTCAACAGCTCCGTTTGTCATTCTATCAAAGCAAAGTGGACTGAGATCTTCTTTTGTCTAACAATCCCTATGTTCCTAATGGTCACAATGAGAATTTATTTAGGGATGAGCAAGACATGCCAAAGTAAAATACTCATACAAATTAGAAATGTAGAATCCTGCTGCCCATTCTTGTTTATGCTCCCAATTCTCAGGTTCTGTATCCACCAAATCCTTTTCCTCAGGCTCCCTGTGTCCTGGTCTGTAACAAATGACAGTATCTGGGAGGGCAAATCAAATTCAAATTCCCCACTTAGTGTCAGGCAATGACCATCCCCAACAAGAGAGAATCCAACCATCGCCCCTTGATGTTCAATGGTATTACCATCACTGAATCCCCCACTATCAACATCCTGGGGGCTACCATTGACCAGAAACTGAACTGGACTAGCCATATAAATACTGTGGCTACAAAAGCAGGTCAGAGGCTAGGAATCCTGCAACGGGTAACTCACCTCCTGACTCCCCAAAGCCTGTCCACCATCTACAAGGCACAAATCAGGCGTGCGATGGAATACTTCCCACTTGCCTCGATGAGTGCAGCTCCCACAGCACTCAAGAAGCTTGACACCATCCAGGACAAAGCAGCCCGCTTGATTGGCACCACATCCACAAACATTCACTCCCTCCACCATCGATGCACAGTAGCAGCAGTGTGTACCATCTACAAGATACACTGCAGAAACTCACCAAGACTCCTTCGCAGCACCTTCCAAACCCACGACCACTACCACCTAGAAGGACAAGGGCAGCAGATAGATGGGAACACCATCACCTGAAGGTTCCCCTCCAAGTCACTCACCATCCTGACTTAGAAATATATCGCCGTTCCTTCACTGTCGCTGGGTCAAAATTCTGGAACTCCCTTCCTAACAGCACTGTGGGTGTACCTACACCACATGGACTGCAGCGGTTCAAGAAGGCAGCTCACCACCAGCTTCTCAAGGGCAACTAGGGATGGGCAATAAATGCTGGCCCAGCCAGCAAAGTCCACATCCCGTGAATGAATTTTAAAAACTCTTTGTGAACCATCGGAATTGATGTCTAGAACATGAGTCATCAACATTTTTTAAGGTTCAGTGTCAGAAAGGAGAGGTTCATCTTACAGGTGTGTATTAATGGCCTTGCAAGATCAGTACAGTGGACTAGTGCCAGCATAGTTCACTTGGTAGCACACTTATCTGTGAATGGAAGGTTGCTGCTTCAAACCCCACTCCAGGACTAGAGCACAGTCTTGCCAAATGACCGTGCAGTGTTAAAGGAATGCTGCAAAGTCGGAGGTGCTGTTCTTTGGACAATACACCTTTTCAGGTGAATGTCTGAATACTATAAGAAGTAGAGCATAGAGTTCTCTCCATGTCTTGTTCCATAATCTTCCCTCCAGCAAAATCAAGGAAAATAGATTAAATGCTCATTCATCCTATCGGCATTTGTGGGATCTTGGAAATGATTACCACATTTGTTTCCATTTCATCAACAACTGCCCTTCAAAGTAATTAATTATATGAGACGTTTGTGATGAGAAGATGCTATTCTTCCTTTCAACAATAAAAGTCCAGTGGATTTACAAGCACTTTTCCTAAAGTAATCTACATTAGAATTCTCCTGCCACCAACCGGATGCCCAAGTGCCTGGCCACTTACCTTTGAATGCCTCTGTAGCTCCTGGTGCCTGGTTCTTGTCAGGGTGAAACTTTAGAGCCAGTTTTCTGTAGGCTTTCTTCAGGTCCTCCTCTGACGCATCTTTACTTAGCCCAAGGATTTCATAGTAATCCTTACACTTCTTTATTCTGCAAGCAAACAGAAAATACAGCAACACTTCAGCATCCTGCGAGTAAACATCTGCTTAGTCAATCTGAAGTACTAAATAATTGCAATGGAAATGATGCACTTCTGGTAGGAAGAATGAGGAGACACAGTATAAACTAAATGGTACAAATTTAAAGGGAGTGCAAGGACAGAGAGACCTGGGGATGTATGGATACAAGTCTTTGGAGATAACAGGACAAGTTGGGAAGGCTGTTAAAAAAAATAGGGATCCTTAGCTATATAAACAGAATAGAAAAGAAAGGAAGTTATGTCTAAATGTGTCCAAATCTGGGCACCATACTTTATGAAGGATGTCAAGGCCTTGGAGAGGGTGCAGAGGAAATTTACTAGAATGGAACCAGAGATGTGGGGTTTCAGTGATGTGGAGAGACTCAGGAAGATAGGGCTGGTTTTCTCAGAGCAGAGAAAGTTAAGGGGAGATTTGATAGAGGTGTTCAAAACCTTGAAGGGTTTCAAAAAAGTAAATAGAGAGAAAATGTTTCCAGTGGTAGAAGGGTCGATAAAGAAAAAAAAAACAGATTTAAAGTGATTGGCAGAAGAACAGGAGGTGACATGACGAAACCTTGCAGCAAGTTGTTATGATCTGGCATGTTCTGGCAGAAAGGGCAGTGAAACAGATTCAATAGTCACTTTCAAAAGGGAACTGAATAAATACTTGAAGGGGAAAAAATTGGGAAAGGGCAGGGTAGTGAGATTAAATAGATAGTTCTTTCAAAAAGTCAGCAGAGATTCACTGGACCAAATGGCCTCCTGTGTTATATCATTCGATAATTTCACACTACAGTTTTGAATTGAACACTTGAATAGTTTAGATCAATCATATGAATACCGAATTGGCTGCACTGCCTAGAAATCACTTGCGAGTATCACGCTCCAATTTTCCTTCCCATGTATGGCATCAGTCTCGCCCTTGATGGTAAAAGGGGCTGCAAAGTTCTGACATGCCTCAAAATTCAGACAAACTATTATGTTTCTAATTGCAAAAACGGACCTGATGCCATCGCTGAAGATTATAGGCAGCACTGAGTAACATGAGTCAAGACAGGACATTCCACTGGTATATTCTTTAGGTACAAGCATAGATTTCTCCCACATGGGCAAAAGCTTCTTCTGCTTGAGAGAAGTAGCCAACAGTTTGTGTCAGGGAGAGGTGTCCTAACAACCCTAAACCAAAGCTTTAAGAACAGAATATAAATTCAAGAGAGTTTGCCAGTACCCTATGATGACACACCCCAGGTCTCACCTCCCCCCAACCCCATGAAAAAACACATGGCTCAGTGATCAGTTCCTTCTCCCTGGCTACTCTTCTTTTCTCTACCTCTTCACGGCCTCAAGCTGGTCCAGGGTGTAGCTTTTTGCCGTCTCTCCTGCTGCCTCCCCGGATCCAGAGCTGGAAAACGTGCTTCTTTTCCTTTGGTGACATTCTGATGAATCTGTGGTCTCTGACGGGGTGAAGTTACCAGACGGATGGCCATTCTGTGTCATGGATTCTATCAAATCTGGGAAAAGGAAAAAGAAGAAAATGGCATTAGTCAGAAGACATGGTCCAAAGATATGTTGCACTCAGAGACTTCGGTGACAGGTTATCTCACAGGTATTTTAGTTACTCTGAATAATAATTTATTTATATGTGAGCTCAAAACAGAAAGAGAAAGAATTTTCTCCCATGACCCCCCTATTATTTTCTCCTATTATTTACACACCCCACCGAGTTCCCATTCCTAAACACAACATCTGGGATTCGTTCCCACATCTATGGTCAGGACATGCATGAAAATCGACTTCATGATACTCTGATCATTATCCTGTAATTCTGAGAGACTATCTCTGGTGTGTTGGCAGGCAGACCCTGGGAAGTTTCCTTTGAGACTGAGCCAGAAGGTACTGTCCACGTTGAGATAAGATGACAACACATTCTGGCAAAATCTCATCGACCTGAAACTTTAACTCTGTTTCTCTCTCCACTGATGCTCCCTGACCTGCAGAGTATTTCCAGCATTTTCTGTTATTATTTCACAATTTTAAAAAGGCACAATTATTTGAAGAGGAAAAATATAAAAGGATACATAAAAAGGCAGGGAAATGAGATTAAAGTAAATTGCTGCAATTGAACACCAAGTACTGGCAAAAAGGACAGAATGGTTTTATTCTAAATGCCTGTTTATTTTAACGTTCTTACAGTTTGTTCTTTAGCAAGATTTTCCCTGAGCCAGTGATCTCTCCATCCAGGTAGCAGAATCCTGCTTGATGTCAGTCCAGTATTTAGAGACCATACTCAAGTCTTCATTTTCCAGGCTGTCTGGAGTGGGGCTTGTACTCTTTAGCTTCAGGCTCAGAAACAAGAATGCTACCAGTAAACCAGAGGCTTCCTTCTCCTACATATAGCTTAGTAAGCACATACTGCGCCTTTGTAAATTCTTCACAAAAGCAACCTGCAAGCATTATAACAATAGTCGAAATAATTTAACAGAGACTTGGAATAACATAAAGGTGATGTAACTCCTATGTCAATTCTGGAGTCAATTAAGAACTGAACCAAAAATATTGAATTTACGGTATATCTTTTAAAGCAAAAATCTCCTGAGAACAGGGCTGTCAATCAAACAAGATAAATGCCACAATGGTCATCTGTTTACCCAACCCAGGTAGTACTCACTTCGGGCCTACTTTGGGTCTGGGCTTCAGTCTCCATTTTGCAATGTTGTCAGGAAAGACAGTTTAACTATGAACTCCATTTTAAAAGACAATGCATATACCCTATCCATTGACAGTCATACAGGAGAAGGCCATTGAGCCAAACCTCATGACAAAATACATTTGTACCAAAATAATAAAAGAAAAATACAATACAAAGTACATTTGTATTTTATTATTTTGGTGCAAATATCTCTGTATATTGCTACAAGGATGGCTATAGTGACTAATCTTTACCATTTTACAGAAGATACAGCAAATCTACTCAGTGAACCTCTGATGTCTCTAAGGGTATTCTCATGTGGAGGGCTCACAGCTCCTTCCCGATACAAAGCAACTATCTGTCAGAAATTTGGATGACCATGAAGATTGTAAAAGTGATCCCAAAAGAAATTAAGAACAGCAGTTTATTTAAAACTGTGTTCAATGCTTGAGCTGCAATATGCACTCAGTTCTCAGGCTTTCTAGTCATAAGTTGTTCCAGAGTTAGAATCTAGAGAATGGGGAAGCTGAAAACTTTTTCCAATGACAAAAACACTTTGTGGCTGTAATGGTCACCCTGTGGGGTTTACAGCGCAGTACATTACTGCAAAATTGGACTTCTGACTCTTAGGAATCAATTTTCGACTCACCAGGCAAGAGTGGTTTATACAACATTACTAATACATCAAGATGTTTCAAAGACTGCAAGACACCAGGCATGATAAGTTTATTACACAGTGAATCATTAATTGGGTATTCTTTATTCTTTAATGGGTGTGGGCGTCGTTGGCTAGGCCAGGATTTATTGCCCGTCCCTGATTGCCCTTGAGGAGGTGGTGGTGAGCCACCTTCTTGAACCGCTTCAGCCATGTGGTGTAGGTGTACACTCACAGTGCTGTTAGGAAGGCAGTTCCAGGATTTTGACCCAGCAACAGTGAAGAAATGGTGATATATGTCCAAGTCAGGACGGTGATGTGGCTTGGAGGGGAACTTGCAGGTGGTGGTGCACCCATGCATTTGCTGCCCTTGTCCTTCTAGGTGGTAGAGGTCACCGGTTTGGAAAGTAATTGAATGATAGCAATAAATTATTGGTATAACAATTGCAGGTTGCTTTTGTGAAGAATTTACAAAGGTGCAGTATGTGCTTACTAAGCTATATGTAGGAGGAGGAAGCCTCTGGTTTACTGGTAGCATTCTTGCCTCTGAGCCTGAAGGTGAAGAGTTCAAGCCCCACTCCAGACAGCCTGGAAAATGAAGACTTGAGTATGGTCTCTAAATACTGGACTGACATCAAGCAGGATTCTGCTACCTCGATGGAAAGATCACTGGCTCAGGGAAAATATTTTTGTCTGTGATTCAAGAAAGTTGGGTTCAAGCATGACTCCAGACACTCCTGCTAGGCACAGAGCCAGGGCATTGGGTCTGAATATTGGACTGATGTCCATTATGTCAATGGGTGCAGAGGGCACCATCCCCCAACATCCATCCACCCATCGTGAAGTGCAAGTGGGGCTCTTCAGACTTGGTTGAAGCCCACCTAAGAGAAGGTGCTCCAAAAATAAAAACCGTGAGGAAACAGACTAGGCTATTCTCCCTTAGTCAAGGTCAGACTTGCCCTCAGGCAGAATGCAGCCAACAGACAAATATATTAGTGACACTCAGGTGTCTACTTATTTATAGATGCAGATTGCAGTTAAAACTGAAAATAAAGCAACACCTGTCCAACTGTTGGAAAAGCATTTTTAACAAATGAACATTGAAAAATGGTAAATGTATTTCTGCCTACTCCCTATTCCTTTAAAATATGTTTGACTTCCTGTATGCCTCAGAGCTGAGTCTGTAGGATGCACAGCCTACAAAATGACACCAGAACCTTGCAATGAGCTCCAGTAAATGCCATTACTTCAGACAAAAACAACTAAAGCACCTTTATGTAATTTTAAAGCCTGTTATTAGTCTAGATGTTTGGTTCAGCAATCAGGGCACAGTAAAAGATTTATTAAATCCTATGAAACAAAACCGAAAACTTATGAAAAATGAAAGGATGCTTGTATTTCTACAGCATCCACCTGGGAAGACATTAGCCATGACAGCATTCCCGTCTCTGTGTCAGAAGGCTGTGGATTCAATTCCCACTCAACAGAGTTCAGCACAAGAAACTAGGCTGACACTTCAGCGCAGTACTGAAGGAGTGCTGCGCTGAGAAAGATGCCATTCTTTGGATGAGATGTTAAACTGAGGTCCTGTCTGCTTTTTCAGGTGGACATAAAAGATTCCATGTCACTAATTGAAGAAGGACAGGAGAGATCTCCCCAGTACGCTGGTCAAAATTTATCCCTCAAACAACATCACAAAACCGCAACCCCCCACCCCACCCAACCACCCTCTTCACCCCCCCCCCCCCCCCCCCCCCCCGAGTTTAAAAGGGGTGATCTAATCAAGGTGTTTGAAATAATGAGGGGATTCAACAGGGTACATACAGAGCTAACTATTTCACCTGGCAGGGCGAATCCGAAACAAGGGGGATGCAATCTCAAACTTATTGCTAGACCATTCAGGAGTGAAATCAGAAGCACTTTTTCACACAAGAGACATGAAAATCTGGAACTCACATCCTAAAAAGACTGTGGATATTGGAGTTAATTGAAGGTTTCAAGACAGCTCAATAGTTTTTTTGGTGGGTTAAGAGTGTCATTGGATATGTACCAAAGACAGGAAAATGGAGTTAAAGTGCAGATTGGCCATGATCTACTGGATGGGGGAACAGGTTCCCATTAGATGGCATCCACCAGCCACTGTGGTAAGATTTGAACCCATGTCCCCAGTGTATTAGCTGGTTCTCTGGATTACTAGTCCAGTGACATTACCACTAAGCCACTGTCTCTCCTAAAGTACTTTGGGATATTTTCCTGCTTTAAAGGTGCCACATAAACACAAACTGCTGTTACATGAAATTATATTGCCACTATACTTGGTGGATTTTAAGCAACTTTTCAGTGTTGGCATTATATACTTCCTACTTGGGTTGACATCTGCACTACACAAAATGGCAATGACCATCTCCAACAAGAGAGGATCCAATCATCGCCCCTTGACATTCAATGGCATTATCATCACTGAATCCCCCACTATCAACATCCTGGGAGCTACCATTGACCAGAAACTAAACTGGACTAGCCATGTAAATACTGTGACTACAAGAGCAGGTCAGAGGCTAGGAAATCTGCAATGAGTAACTCACCTCTTGACTCCACAAAGCCTGTCCACTGTCCACATGGCACAAGTCATGAATGTGATGGAATACTCTCCACTTGCCTGGATGAGTGCAGCTCCCACAACACTCAAGAAGCTTGACACCATCCAGGACAAAGCAGCCTGCTTATAGAGTCGTAGAGGTCTACAGCACAGAAAAGGGCCCTTCGGCCCATCGAGTTTGCGCCAGTCAAACAAGTACCTAACTATTCTAATCCCATTTTCCAGCACTAGGCCTATGCCATGGCATCGCAAGTGCACATCCAAATACTTTCAGGCAGTGAGTTCCAGATTCCCACCACCCTCTGAGTGAAAAAATTCTTCCTCACATCCCCTCTAAACCTCCTGCCCCTTACCTTGAATCTATGCCCCCTGGTTATTGATTCCTCCACCAAGGGGAAAAGTTCCTTCCTGTCTACCCTATCTATGCCCCTTATAATTTTATACACCAATCATGTCCCCCCTCAATCTCCTCTGCTCCAGGGAAAATAGCCCCAGTCTATCCAATCTCCCCTCATAACTAAAACTCTCCAGCCCAGACAACATCCTGGTAAATCTCCTCTGCACTCTCACTAGTGCAATCACATCCTTCCTATAATGCGGATCCCAGAACTGCGCACAATAGTCTAGCTGTGGCCTAACCAGCATTTTATACAGTTCCAGCATAACTTCCCTGCTCTTATATTCTATGCCTCGGCTAATAAAGGCAAGTATCCCATATGCCTTCTTAACCACCTTATCTACCTGTCCGGCTACCTTAAGGGACCGGTGGACATGCACACCAAGGTCCCTCTGATCCCCAGTACTTCCCAGGGTCCTATCATTCATCGTGTATTCCCGTGCCTTGTTTGTCCTGCCCAAGTGCATCACCTCACACTTATCCTGATTAAATTCCATTTGCCACTGAAGGAAAGAGCCCATCTGTCCAGCCCGTCAATATCCTCCTGTATTCTAAGGCTAGCCTCCTCATTATTTACCACCCCACCAACTTTCATGTCATTCGCAAATTTACTGATCAACCCTCCTACATTCAAGTCTACATCATTTATATATACCACAAACAGCATGGGGCCCAACACCGATCCCTGTGGAACCGCACTGGACACAGGCATCCAGTCACAAAAACACCCCTTGACCATCACCCTCTGTTTCCTGCCACTCAGCCGATTCAGGATCCAATTTGCCAAATTGCCTTGGATCCCATGGACTCTTACCTTCGCTATCAGTCTCCCATGAGGGACCTTATCAAAAGCCTTGCTGAAGGCCAAGTAGACTATGTCAAATGCATTGCCCTCATCTACACACCTGGTCACCTCTTCAAAAAATTCAATCAAATTGGTCAGACATAACCTCCCCTTAACAAAACCATGCTGACTGTCCTTGATTAATCCCTGCCTCTCCAAGTGTAGATTAATTCTGTCCCTCAGCACTGCTTCCAATAGTTTCTCCACCACTGAAGTTAGACTGACTGGCCTGTAGTTCCCTGGTTTATCTCTTCCTCCCTTCTTGAATAACAGTACCACATTGGCTGTCCTCCAGTCCTCTGGCACCTCTCCTGTGGCCAGACAGCTATTGAAAATTATTGCCAACGTCCCTGCTATCTCCTCCCTTGCCTCACTCAACAGCATGGGATACATTTCATCCAGGCCTGGAGATTTATCTACTCTTAAGCTTGCCAGACCACTTAGAACCTCTTCCCTTTCTATGCTAATTTCTTTAATTATATCACAGTCCTTCTGCCTGATTTCCATACCCACGTTGTCCCTCTCACTTGTGAACACCGACACAAAGTATTCATTTAGAACCCTACCTACGTCTTCTGGCTCCATACACAAATTATACTATGGTCCTTAATGGGCCCTACTCTTTCCCTAGTTATCCGCTTACTCTTAATGTGCTTGTAAAATTACTTTGGATTTTCCTTTATTTTACCTGCCAATGCTTTTTCATGCCCCCTTTTTGTCTCTTAATTTCCTTTTTAAGTTCCCCCTACACATTCTATTGTCCTCTGGGGCTTCCACTGTTTTGAACCCTCGGTATCTGCCATAAGCCTCCCTTTTTCTCTTTATCCAATCCTGTATATCCCTCGACATCCAGGGTTCCCTGGATTTGTTGGTCCCACCTTTTGTCTTTACTGGAATATGTTGGCCCTGTACTCTCCCCATTTCCTTCTTGAATGAGTCCCACTGCTCTGACGCAGATCTACCTAAAAGTAGCTGCTCCCAGTCCATGCTGGCCAAACCATATCTGATCTTATTAAAATCGGCCTTCCCCCAATTTAGAACTTTGATGTCTGGCCCACCCTTGTCCTTTTCCATAACAACCTTGAATCTAACGGAGTTATGATCACTATCTGCAAAATGCTCCCCCACTTATACCTCTATCACTTGTCCGGCTTCATTCCCTAAAATTAAGTCCAGGACCGCCTCCTCTCTTGTAGGACCTTCTACGTACTGGCTTAGAAAGCTCTCCTGGATGCATTTTAAGAATTCCGCTCCCTCTAAACCTATCGCACTATGACTAACCCAGTTAATGTTGAGGAAGTTGAAATCCCCCACTAATACTACCCTATTATTTTTACACTTCTCTGAAATTTGCCTACATATCTGCTCTTCTATTTCTCTCTGGCTGTTTGGTGGCCTATAGTACACCCCCAGCAATGTGATTGCTCCTTTTTTGTTATTCAGTTCTACCCATATGGCTTCAGTTGAGGAGCCTTCTAAGATGTCATCCCTCCTTACTGCTGTAATTGATTCCTTGATCAATATTGCGATACCCCCTCTTTTACCTCCTTCCCTGTCTCGCCTGAAGACCCTATATCCTGGAATATTGAGCTGCCAATCCTGCCCCTCTCTCAACCATGTCTCTGTGACAGCAATGACATCACACTTCCATGTGTTAATTTGTGCCCTCAGCTCATTTGCCTTATTCGTCAGACTCATTGCATTAAAATAAATACCATCCAACCGTGCCAAATTCCCTTGGCCTTAACTGGCCTATAATTTCTATGCCTTCCAGAATCATTTGCTCTCTCTTCTAATTTTGGCTGTGCCTCTCTCCCTGTTGAACCTCCTCTCAGGATCCCATCCCCCTGCCAAGTTAGTTTAAACCCTCCCCAACAGCACTGGCAAACCTCCCCTCAAGGATGTCGGTGCCATTCTGGTTCAGGTGCAACCCACCCGCCTTGTACAGGTCCCACCGCCCCCAGAAATGGTCCCAGTGTCCCAGAAATCTAAAGCCCTCCCTCCTGCACCATCTCTCCAGTCACGCATTCATCTGGACAAACCTCCTATTTCTATACTCACTAGCGAGTGGCACCAGGAGTAATCCAGAGATTACTACCTTTGAGGTCCTGTTTTTTAATCTGTTTCCCAGCTCCCTAAATTCTGCTTGCAGGACCTCATCCCTCTTTCTACCTATGTCGTTGGTACCAATATGTACCACGATCTCTGTCTGTTTGCCCTCCCCCTTTAGAATGCCCTGCAGCCGTTCAGTGACATCCTTGGCCCTGGCACCAGGGAGGCAACATACCATCCTGGAGTCAAGTCTATGGCCGCAGAAATGCCTGTCTGTTCCCCTTACTATCGAGTCTCCTACCACTACTGCTCTTCTCCCCTTTTTCCTCCCCCTTGTGCAGCTGAGCCACTCACAGTGCCATGAGCGTGCCTGCACTCCCCAGAGGAACCATCACTCTCACCGTTTTCCAACATAGAAAAATGGTTCTCGAGCGAGAAGCACCCTCGGGATTTCCTGACTATCTGGCTGACACCTTTCTTCTGACTGATGGTCACCCATTCCCTCTCTGTCTACATTTCTGTAAGCTGTGGGGTGACCACATCTAAAAACATGTTATCCACGAAACTATCAGCCTCGTGGATGCACCTCAGAGCCTCCAGCTGTTGCTCAAGCTCCGAAACTCAGAGCTCAAGTAGCGGCAGCTGGTGACACTTCCTACACACGTGGTCGGCCAGAGCACAAGGAGCGTCTAGGACTTCCCACATATTGCAGGCGCTACATAACATGGGACTGAGCTGCCTTGCCTCTAGTTGAAAAAAAACCCTTACTTTAAGTTAAATACAATAAAAAAAATTAAATTAGTTCTGTACTTTAAATAAAAACTAGAACCCTTACCTTTTCTTAGCTTAATCTATTTTAAGCTGGAGAAAAACACTTACCCATTACTCACCAATCAGTTCTCACCTTTGTGCTCACGTCACTTTTTGAAGCTTCCCCGCATTCGCGCCGGTTCTGATCTCTCCGCCACTCTCTCGCACTGTCTTGTGATGCCACTCTTGTTATTTTCAACAAGAGCACTTTTCCCAGACTGCTTCACTGTGATGCTGACTGCAGGACACTCTTCCTTGATCAGCACCCCATCCACAAACATTCATTCCTTTCACCACTGATGCACAGTGGCAACAGTGTGTACCATCTACAAAATGCACTGCAGGAACTCACCAAGCCTCCTTAGACAGCACCTTCCAAACCCACGACCGCTACCATCTAGAAGGACAAGAGCAGCAGACACATGGGAATACCACCACCTGGAAGTTTCCCTCCAAGTCACTCACCATCCTGACTTGGAAATATATCGCCTTTCCTTCAATGTCGCTGGAACTCCCTCCCTAACAGCACTGTGGGTGTACCTACACCACATGGACTGCAGCAGTTCAAGGAGGCAGCTCACCACCACCTTCTCAAGGGCAATAATTGCTAGCCTTGCCAGAGATATCCACATCCCAAGAATGAATAAAAAAAGTACTTTGCCAATCCTGTAACAATTTGGATTTTATGCAGAATGGTTAACAAAGCAATGCATTCTCTGGTGCTTCATGAAGGTGGGATTAGACGTTGAGCAGAAGAGACCTGGCTAGATGACCAAATATGCATTAGAGTGAAAGCACTTGAGCAGGCTTTCTGAAGGCAGTTAGAGATAAGAGATGTCGGAGAGGTTTAGGAAAAGAGTTCCAGAATGCATATGGCAATCTAGTTTGACCACTCCCTCATAGCTATCTCTACACCCTTGTTGCCAAAAAAAACTTCTACTCTCTTCTTCCTGGTCAATCTCAAGTCCAAGGAATGAAGATTTGAGTCTATCTGGTACTCAACTTGTTTCGCTATCCCATCAGCAAATCTGACTGGACCAAGCACTAGTATGTGGTAGTTGAAAACTCTGCCACCAATAGTGTAGAAATGCATAACTGATCAGAAACTTTGACGATTAAAAGACAAAACATGATTGGCAAGTCAGGTCTTGGTGTTTTACAGGAGACATCACTGTCTGAATGTACCACTACAGTTTAACTGTTCAAATTTTAAAAAGCCACAAACAAGCACTTGCTACCAGGCCTAAATTAGGCACTTAATTTCTGGACTGGAGCTTGAAACCACAATACTCTAACTCAAGAGTGCTACCAACTGAGCCACACTGACATAGGAAAAGGCTGCTCCAAGTTTCAGAGTAATATTGATATTTGGCTTTTGTCTTTCATACAATAAGAATAAAGAGCAAAAGTTAACAACATTGTTCCGTCACATGATACTTTTGGCCATATATTGCCAACTTCCTCAATGACAGGTGAACATATCAAACCAGATTTATAATGAGCTCCATGTGGGAAAAAAACAATTTTTGTATCACTTCTCTATAAAGTGAAGCTCTCATCAGGACTTCTTGCAATGAGATGAGATCAGATGAAAAAGGCATCGAGTCATTGAGTCATCCTCCAGAATCATAAATCCAACCTCTCAAGCTCATTCATTTTATCTGTTGGACAATGGCTAATCTGTACCTCAACTCCATTTACCTGCCTTCGCTCCAATTCCTTCATACTCTTACCTAACAAATATCAATCAATCTTGGTCCCAAAAATTTCAATTGATCTGCACCATCCTTAGCCTTTTGGGTACAAAGCTCCAGATTCCCACTCCTTTTATGTGAAAAAAAGGCTTCCCGATTTCACTCCTAAATGGCCTAGTTCGAATTTTAAGATCATGCCCCTGTATTTTGGATTCTCCCAACATAACAAATGGTTTCTTGGTATCTATGCTACCGATGTCCAACTCTCCCACCTGCCCTTTACAGCTCCCAACTTTCCAAGCAATTTATTAACAGAGTTAATTACGCTCTGAATATAGAAATTCTTAGTGGCCACATGTTAAGTTGTTCTTCACAACCCTAATTTAGCAAACAGCAAACAGCTACTAGGAGTTTAAGATTTTTGCGTTTTAAAGGTTTGGTTTAGACAGTGAATGACATCAATATGTAGATGATAATTAATCTAGCTGCTTCCCAGTGCTGGGCTGAGTAACAAGAGACAGGTCAGGAAGCTGAAGGATATTGTATAAATCATGATCTCTCTACTGATAATAATTCAGGTCCCTCACTGCCCCAGATTCAAGGAAATTTTTTTTCAGAGGGTATCGGGCAGAGGCTTGGAATATAACTGTCCAATCAGCAGGGAGGAAGATCAGTTTTATCAAATCCTTCGTCATTATTATTCCAAAATATTACAACACCTGCACATATTTACCCTTCTTTTTCCTCATGAGGGTTTTGTTTTCTTTGCAGGTGATTATTTTCAGAAGCAATAGTTAAGATGATGCACACACGTATTTCACACAATTGTAAGAGCCGCTAGTTTTTTGATTGGTGCCGTTAGTTGTCGCACTGAGTAATGATAACACCATGAATTGGCCATATATTGGGCAATGAGGCAACATACGAACATATGTACAAATGAATTAGGAGCAGGAGTAGGCCAATCGGCCCTTCAAGCCTGCTCCTAATTTGATAAAGTGCTACAGCAAAGGCTATTACGGAAAATAAAAGCTCATGGTATAGGGGGTAACGTATTGGCATGGATAGAAGATTGACAGGAAGCAGAGCGTAGGCATAAATGGGTCTTTTTCAGGCTGGCAAGATGTAATGAGTGGTGTGCCACAGGGATCAATGCTGGGACCTCAACTGATTACAATTTATATAAATGCTTTGGATGGATGGGATGGTTGCTAAATCTGCTGATGACACAAAGATAGGTAGATAGGTAGGAAAGTAAGTTGTGAAGAGGACAAAAGGAGGCTACAAAAAGATACAGATAGGTTAAGTGAGTGGGCAAATATCTAGCAAATGGAGTATAATGTGGGAAAATGTGAAATTGTCCATTTTAGCAGGAAAAATAAAAGAGAAGCATATTATCTGAATGGTGAGAGATTGCAGAGCTCGGAGATGCAGAGGGATCTGGGTGTCTTAGTGCATAAATCGCAAAAGGCTAGCATGTAAGTACAGCAAGTAATTAGGAGAACTAATATAATGTTATAAATTATTGCAAGGGGAATTGAATACAAAAGTAGGAAGGTTATGCTTCAGTTATACAGAGCGCTAGTGAGACCACATCTGGAGTACTGTGTACAGTATTGGCCACCTTATTTAAGGAAGGGTGTAAATGCCTTGGAAGCAGGTCAGAGAAGGTTTATGAGTCTAATACCTGGAATTGGCAGGTTGTCTTATGAGAAAAGGTTGGACAGGCTAGGCTTATATCTGCTGGAGCTTAGAAGAGTAAGAGGCAAGTTGATTGAAACATACAAGATCCTGAGGGATCTTGACAGGGTGGATGTGGAGAGGATGTTTCCTCTTGTGAGAGAATTTAGAACTAAGGGTCACTGTTTAAAAATAAGGGGTTGCCCATTTAAAATGGAGATAAGATGAAATTTCTTCTCAAACTGTCTTCTTGAAAAGGCGGTGGAAGCAGAGTCTTTGAATATTTTTAAGGCAGAGGTGGATAGGTTCTTGATAAGCAAGGGGGTGATAGGTTATCGGGGGTAGGCGGCATACAGATTTGAGATTACTATCAGATCAGCCATGATCTTATTAAATGGCGGGGCAGGCTCGGAGGGCCAAATAGCCTACTCCTGCTCCTTGTTTGTATGTTCGCATGCTCCACCATTCAATAAGATCATGGCTGATCTAATTACAAGAAGCAGTTAGGAGAACAGTGCTGATGCAAGCAGTGCGTTGCTGCACTCTATCTTTGTCTTTCACTTCCACTCGGTCCTAAAAACCTGCTCTGCCATTCAACAAGATCATGCCGATCTTCTATTTCACGTGTCCTAGGCCCAACCATCTTCAGCTGCTTCATCAGTGACCTTACTTCTATCATAAGGCCAGAAATGGGGACTTTTGCTGATGATTGCAGTCAGTGTTCAGTACCATTCACAACTCCTCAGATATTAAAGCAGCCTGTACCTGCATGCAGCAAGACCAGGACAACATTCAGACTTGGGCTGATAAGTGGTAAGTAGCATGCGCACCACACAAATGTCAGGCAAAACCATCCCCAATGAGAGAGAACTTAACCACCTCCCCATGAAATTCAATATTACCCCACTATCAACATCCTGGGGGTTACCATTGGCCAGAAACTTAACTGGACCAGCCATAGAAATACTGTGGCTGCAAGAGGAGGTCAGAAGCTAGGAATTTGGCATTGAGTAACTCACTTCCCTACTCCCCAAAACTTGTCCACTGTCTACATGGCCCAAGTCAGGAGTGTGATGGAACACTCTCCACTTGCCTGGATGTGTGCAGCTCCAAAAACATTCAAAGTGTTCAACACCATTCAGGACAAAGCAGCCTGCTTGATAAGCACCCCACCTACCACCTTAAACATTCACTCCCTCCAATGCACAGTGGCAGCAGCATATACCATATACAAAACTAACTGTAGCAACTCGCCAAGGCTCCTTCGACAGCACTTTCCACACCCGCAACTTCCACCACATAGAAGGACAAGGGTAGCAGACACACGGAAACACCACCACCTGGAAGTTCCCCTCCAAGACACGCACCATCCCGGCTTGGAAAAATATCGCCGTTCCTTTACTGTCACTGGATCAAAATCCTGGAACTCCCTCTCTAACAGCACTATGGGTGTTCCCACATCAGATGGACTACAGTGGTTCAAGAAGGCAGCTCACCATCACCTTCTCAAGGGCAATTAGGGATGGGCAATAAATGCTGGCCTTGCTAGCGATGCTCAGATCTCACGAATGAATAAAAAAATCCATGTTCTCACACTATCCCTATACCTTTTGATTCCCTTAGCATTCAAAAATCTATCAATCTCTGTCTTGAATACATTCAAGACTGAGCATCCACAGGTCCCTGAGGTAGAGAATTCCCAACATTCACAAACTTTTGAGTGAATATATTTATATGTGTCTCAATCCTAAATGACCAATCCCCTATTCTGAGACTTTGACTCTAGCTCTGGACTCTCAGCTAAAAGAAACGTCCCCTCAGCACCTACCCTTATCAAGCCCCTTAAAAATGTTACATGTTTCAATGAGATCACCTCTCATCCTTCTAAGGAATAGAATTCAATACCCTCATCAGTCTAGTGAACTTTTGTTGTACCCCCTCTGGTGTAAGATATAACTTAGATAATGAATCCTTCAGAACCCCATTTTGGGATCATTAATGACCCTGTAGTTATTTGGCGATTATATGATTTTAGCAACACTGACGGGGTCTGAAAAGCCCCACTCTGTTGTTTACCCCATGTCAATGTTGAAACCTAACATGTGAATCTTGAGAGATCCATGAAGCTTGCATGTACACTGCTAAAATATTAGAAGATGCAGCCTTGGATCTAGAACCAACAAGGTAGAGGAATACTAGAACTGAGGTGGGCACAAGTGACAGATACATTTTCAATCCAAAATAGGTGATGGCTGAATGACACTTGTCAAACTTGGGGTTTGTGTAGGGCTCCTTTGGATCTACATCCTTAAAGTATATTAACTCCCGCTCCTCTTTGGCCTACATTAATCAGAAGCCCTTTGGTAGTGACTACACTTAAGACATTACCTGGGAGGAGGGGGGGAACTTATGGTGAGGCATACCGAGGTGCACCACGGGAGCTGCAGTTCCGCCAGTTCGCCTCACAACCGCTCTCTAGGCGCCAATGAACTACAACTCCCAGAAACCCCTCTGGCCCTCGGCACATGCGCAGACCGATGGCCGTCCGTCGGGCAGGCCGCAGTTTATCCCGACTCTCGCGCAGCGTCACCGCCGCTCTCACCTTTCACTTTCTCCGATGGGTACAACTTCTGAGCCTTCCGTAAGAACTTGAGTGCCTCTTCCCTGTTCCCATGTTTCAGCGCGTTCAAACCGATTTCCGTACAGCGTTCCGCCTCGTCTCGATTTCCTTCCATTTTGGGGTTGAACGGCCACTGCCGGTGGCTCTTGGTGTCGTCACATTGGAGGTCGGAAATACCCGAGGAGGTTCGGGTTCGGCTCGGCTACGTCACTGAGAGTGACGGAAACACGCGAGCGCTTACGGGTTTAGTTCGGCTACGTCATCGTTAGCGGCGGAAACATCCGAATACCTGGGTTATCGGCCCGTCTGGTCTCCCAGAAGCGCATGCTCACTTGTGACTATGAAACTTTGACACCGCCATGTTACTACAGGAAGGAGCTCTTTTCCAGTACTACTGTAGCAGATGGCTAATGAAAGACTTGCATTTAGACAGCGCCTTTTATAACGTGTCAAAATTCCTTACAGCCAACAAAGTACTTTCAAAGTGCAGTCACTGTTGCAATGTAGGAAACACCAGCCAATTTGTGCACAACAAGATCCCACAATCAGTGACACAATAATGACCAATAAGCCTTTTGTGATGGTGATTGAGCGACAAACATTGACTGGCGCACTGAGCAGTACTCTCCTTGTCTTCAGAATGCTGCCACAGGATATTTTATGCCCATGGGGCCCAGTTTAATATCTCACCCAAAAGACGGCACCTCCAACAGTGCAACACACCCTTGGTACTGCAATGGAGTGTCAGCGTTGATTTTGTGCTGAAGTCTCAGATTGGGATTTGAACCCACAACTGTAGACTCAGAGACAAGAGTGATACCCACTGAGCCATGGTTGACACAAGATTCTTTTTAGATATATTCATTCAGGGGATGCAGGGGTTGATGACATGGTCAGCGCCCTTAGTTGCTTAAAAACTAAGAACTATGAGTATAGTTTCTCTATAAACTGCACACAGTGGCTTATTTAGTTTTCTAAGTATCTCTACTTCTATAACTTTGCACCTTTCTGCAGCTTTGGGCAAGTGTGTGGTACCTGTTCATTGGTGCATTCCCTTGGGCAGTTTCACAGGATTTACATTTCTTACTTCTTTTATCAACTACAGTCCATCCATTTTCTCCATTTCTTTGGCTTCTTTCACCAATTGTTCCTTTGTCCTGACAACTGAACATCTGTACTGTCCTTCAGCTGCAAAACCTGAAGGTTTACTTGCAAGGTCTGGTGCTCCGCTGGCCAAGATAACCCACTAATTGAATTTAATTCTTTGATTTAAAAAAACTCATTCATTGAATGTGGGCACTGCTGGCAAGGCCAGCATTTATTGTGCACCCCAAGTTGCCCTGGAGAAGGTGGTGATGAGTTGCCTTAAATACTATTCATTCACCTTCAGGAATCCTCAGCCTTCTGCCTTCTCTTGTAAGATCTGTGCATGGCTTTCCACAGTCTTAACTCTTTCTTTAAACTTATTAATAACAGCTGATTCTCTATCTCTTCAGCTGCCTGTTGTATCTACCCTTTTCACTTGTCCAAATCCCACAGCAAACACAGCTCAAGCTACTCAATAATGCCATCTGCCCTTTGTGGATGTCAGTGAAAGGAACAATGAAGGAGATTTCTGTACCTGAGGTGACTTGTGACTTTCTTTAGACTGCAAGTTTGTACGTTGTCAGTGCATGGACTTCTTAATCAAAAAAAGTTGTATTCATTAAGTGGTCAATCATCCCATTACTATTTGTGGGACCTTGTTGTTGGTAAACCGGCTGTCACATCTAATTATATAGAAATAGTGACTATACTTCAAGAAATACTTCCTTGGCTGTGAAGTGCTTTGGGCTATTGAGAGGATATGAAAGGCATATTAATACGGTTGTTTTGTTCGCACTTTGGTACAATGACGATGAATAGAGGAATTGTGTACATGCACATCTGTTACTAATGAAATAATCAAGGTGGGAATCATGAATATGCTGACACGCTCGCTTCCAATAGCACCCTGTGTATTTCAAACCCAGTGTCTTATTAATTTTTCAAATCCAATCTCATTAATATGATATACCAAACATGAGCAGAAAGAATTAATGTTGAAACTTTATAGCTCCATATATTGAAGGGATAAAACTTGTGTAGCTATGGGGGAAGAGAAGGGAGTTGGAACTAATTCTTTTAAAGAACCAGCATAGGCACAATGGGCTGAATGGCCACCTTCGGTGCTATGTAGCATTCTATTCTATAATTCTGTTAGTATAATTACCATTGAATTGTTCGTTTAGTAGGAGTGAACTTGAGTACTGTTTAAGCTTTTCATCCTGCGCGCATCAGGACAACAATTTGTTGTCCCCCTGTTACAGTTTGGTAATTTTTTGTGACTTATCCTGACGAGTGCAAGATGAAAAGCTTACCCAGCATGTCTCTCTTTTCAGCATTTTCAGCAATACCATTGAATTATTGCACTGATTATAAAGTAACAGAATGGCAGTCTAGTTATTATACAGAACTAATTGCTGCTGCAATAATAACATAATTATGCACTCATGACCTTTCAATTACTTTGTTTTGCACAGAACTTAATTCATTACTGTCCTAATCTGTTTATTATTTTGTACGAGTGCTTTGCTGTCATTCAGTGCAGTACTTTCCATTGAAATACTTGGGAAAGCGTAGAGCAAAAGATGAGGCAAAAATGTGGAGAGGAAAGTATGACTGTAGTTATAGAGCACCTCTCAAAGTCTCTCACTTACTGTGGATTAGTATGAAGTGCCATGTTTCGAAGTAAACACAGAAACAAGATCTCAAAAAAAACAGCAGTGCAAGGAATCACCAGCTAACGTCTTTTCTAGGATTGGTTGTTGGCCAAGATACTGAGACAACTGTGTTTTTTCTAGAGTGTGTCGTCTGGCTGAATCACTGGGCCACAGAGACAGGAATAAAAACAGAAAGTGCCGGGAATGCTCAGCAGGTCTGGCAGTATCTGTGGAGAGTGAAACAGAGTTAACGTTTCAAGCTGAATATGACTATTCATGTAGTTCTGAAGAACAATCGTATTCGGTACAAAATGTTAACTCTGTTTCTCTCTCCACAGATGCTGCCAGACCTGCTGAATATTTCCAGCACTTTCTGTTTTTATTTCAGATTCCCAGCACCTGCAGTATTTTGCTTTTGTTTCCATCCAGACAGGATCTGTGTGACATTCCATTTGAACAGCAGCATCTCTGAACGCAGCACTCACTCCCTCCATACTGCACTCGCCTGGGTTATGTACTCAGTGGACTCAAATCCCACAACTTTCCCAGGTCGGATGGTGTGACTATCAGAACTAAATGGGCAACAGAATAAAAGTCAAACAGGGAAATAAATGTACCAAAATTCAATATAGCAGAGATTTTTACAGAAATAGCAGAATGGAACAGAGATCAAAGGGGAGCGTGACCTGTTAATGGATGTACCCCATGAGGAATAGAGATAGTTCTAGATAAATAATATGGGAGCTGGACTTAAAAACAGCTGGAATGCGAGAGAGGAATCATCATAAATAACAAGTCAAGCGGCAAGAGGCTCAGGGCTGGTAAAAGATCCAAACAGAGGCAGGGAAATAAAGAGTTTATATTTTAATTTAATGTTTACGTCAGTGATGTTCACCTTATACATAGCAATTTTTAAAAATTAATGTCGCTTGATTGCGCAGAACCTGAATATTGCTGAAAAGAGATGTGTTGCTGAAGCTTTTCATCTTGCACTCATCAGGACAAACACAAGAATGCCAAATTTCAAGCACTCACAACAATTTATACTACAGGGGAAGAGGGTGCTGATTGGTTGGCAAGTTGACTCTGATTGGCCAAGGTGTTGCCATGGAGAAAGCAATAGGGAACTATAGGCTCCCCAAGCTTCCCAGGTAATTTGAAAAAGGCGCAAGGCTTGAACATATTCCTTTTTGTTTGCAGAGAACGGGTCCCTGTGTATGAATGTATGTCGCTTCGAGCAAACATAAATGAGCCACATTACAAGTTCAACTAATTATCTTAAATTGATCGTTAGTGTAGCTATTACCGCACTCAGGATTATTCAGCAAGTACTACTCAATTGCAGAATCATATCTTCTAGTAGATATTTCGTTTTGGGTTTTGCAAACATGCCCTGGTTGAGTAGTTTAAAAAAAATTAACTCTGTAGTGAAGTGGATATGTGTACAAGTCAAATGAGGATTTATTTACACAGTTCAGCTGTTGCCATGCTTCTATATTACAGCCACCAGAATAGAGTGACAATGCCAGGGAGGAATTAACATACATGGCACAGAAAACCTGGCACTTCAAATATTCTCTGGAGCAAAATTAATGAGATTGGATGCATAGTGATGCAATCTGTGCCACTGTAGAATGTTAGAATGCCATCTTAAGCCCTGTGCAAAAGAATAACTTGCATTTACACAGTGCCTTATCACATCATCACCCTCTCAGGCCAACTAGGGCTGGGAGTAGTAGATGTTGCCTTTCCACTGCTGCTCACACCCAGGGAAGAAAATAACAAAACAGATGTAAAATTGAGGTTTTGAATTTCAGATTGTAAAGAGTTCATGGTATGAGATGAAAGAAGGACTTACATTTCTAAAGCACCTTTCTCAACCTTAAGATGTCCAAAGCTCTTCACAGCCGACATAGTGCCAAGTGTAGTCACTATTGCGAGGTAGGAAACAGGGCAACCAATTTTTGCACAGCAAGATCCCACAATCAGCAATGAGATAAATGACCAGGTAATCTCTTTTAGTAACGTTGGTTTTAAGGATAAATATTGACCAGGATATCATAGAGAACTCCCCTGCTCTTCTTTGAAATATGGGATCTTTTACGTCTACTTAAATAAGCTGGGCAGGGCCTTGGTTTAATGTCTCATCTGAAAGGGTCAGCCTGGATTGTGTGTAAAGTCTTTGGCGTGGAGTTCAATCCCATGGGCTTCTGAATTGGAGACAAAAATGCTAACACTGAGAAAAGGCTGGCAAACACAATACCATCGTCCCTCAAAACTCACCCTTGGAATCAGCTATCCAATGTGACACAGCAAGACTGGTTAAGGATGGAGAATGCATGAGTCTATTCTGGTTCTCTGTCATAAGCAGAAAGATTTACTTGTTCCCGGGCAACAAATATCTTCCAATAGCATACCAGAAAAAAGATTATATAATTACTGTTTTGGGATCTTGCTTTGCACAAAATGCTTGCTGCATTTGCCTGCATGACCACTGTCAGTAAACTTTAATACTGTTTCTTGCACATAAAGCAATTTATGGAAATATGACGGAGTGCTTTACTGTTCATTTATTTTGCTTTTGAGAGTCTGCAATCACACAAAGTGATGGCCAACTACTCCCTATCTCTAAACAAGAGAAAGCCTTTTAACCCAGATTGTTGGGTCTACAAGAAAGCATTCAAACAGCTGAAATTACAGTTGGTTGAGTGACAATAATAAAACCTGGATCAAATTTATTAGGATTTGTACCTAGTTGAAATATTCGGAGGTGTTTATGACAATGAACAGTGCTTTATTGAATGTACATACAGAATAGACACAAGCGAAAACATGGACTCCTGCTGTGAGGAATGTGTCACACAATGTCACCCCTACACAGCAGCACTCCCAGAGTACCAAAGTCCCTATGGCTAAGGTTCCTACCTAGATATATAATTATATCATCCCCCCCTTCTGAATAAAGAACAATGGATGTCACCAACAAGTCCACTATGTCACAAATGAGGACTTTTAAACTAGTCATTAGCTAGAAAGTAACATTAGCATTTTCACTTTTTTAACATATCACACGAACTCCCTCATCAAACAGGTAACTAATACAAAGGTCCAGTTCTCTCTCTAAGGCAACTAGCTACCTGTTAGCTAGATCAGGTTTCATAGTCTCTGTAGCACACCGGTTTTCTAACAATCCAGCCTCTAGGTGTGGGTTCTGGGAATTGTCAGTTCCGGACATGTCTGCAACACCTCCAGTGTCTGGTGGGTCTTGTGGTGTGTCAATTATCACTAGTTCTGAGCTGTCTGCCAAGCATGAGCTGTGCCGGGCTAAATCCAGTTGCTTGCAATGGTGTAGCTCTGTCGCTCAACAGAACTAGAAATGGGTTGTCCTGACGCAGAATCTCCTTGGCATTCTGCACAGCTCGTTCCGCTTGCCATTTGGCCTGTGGGTAATATGGACTGGTCGTTAAATGTTGAAAGTCATACACTCTAGCAAACTCAGCAAAACCCTTGCCTGTGAACTGAGGCCCATTGTCAGTGACAAGATCATTTGGACATCCTCAGCGAGTGAAAATATTCTTCAGACTGGATATCACAGTGTCCCTGCCATGTTCGGTAGGTAAGCGATTTCCAGGTATCTAGAGAAGTAATCGGTAACAATTAGGTAGTATCGCTTCTGGAGTTCACATATATCAGCTCCCACTCCCTTCCAAGGTCTTTCTGGCAGTGGTGTGGTCATCAGTGGCTCCCTCTGTTGGGTGGGCTTGGCTATTTGACAACTGTACATGTTCCCACCCTAATTTCTATGTCTTTCATGATACCAGGCCACCGCACACTCAGTTTGGCTCTTTCGCGACATTGGGTGATGGCCAATCATGCAACCATTCCAAAATCTCATTACACAAACTCCTTGGGATGGTTGTTCGGTTGCCATGGAACAGAAGTCCTCTTGACTCTGAGAGGCAGTCTTTCTGGGTAAAGTAAGCCTTCACATTCTCTGGCACCTTAGCTGCATATCTGGGTCATCCAGACATGACATAGCGGATCACAGTCTGCAGGTCAGAGTCCGTGCTCCTCAGTTGCTTCACTAAGTCTAGTTTAGTTTTGGACATCGGTTGTGCAGAATGTGCTGCGTCTTCATTCGTGTCAATCTCGAGTCTGTCCCGGATATTTTCTTTTCTCTTTTCCCCAAACTCGCACGTTTCTGCTAGTCGATCCAAGCTCCTACTATACTCTTCTGTTGATTCGCCCTCTTTTTGCACTTTTTTGGTGAAATTTAACTTTTTCGTAAATGACATTATGTCTGGGCACAAAATATGTGGTCAGTTTCTCGAGCACTTTGTCAAAAACATTTTCCTCATCAGCCTCAAACGAGAACATTTTAATGACTTCCTCTGCCTCCTTCCCCAGTGCATAAATTAGTGTGCGTACCTGGACTTAACTAGGCTCCTTGTCCAGCTTGATGGTGATCCTGTACCCGGTGAAAACACTATTTCTATTCAGGCCACTGCTCTAGGCGACTGAAGTCAAAATTGTCTGCCGGGCTGAATTTTGCCATGCTGCCGTGTATCTTTCTTTTTCGAGTTGGTATTCACATGTTTGTCCTCCGTAAATATTTACACTTAGCTGACGTTTACTTCTGACACCATATGAGGATTTGTACCTAGTGGTAACATTCGGAGATGTTTATCACAATGAACAATGCTTTATTGAATGTACACACAGAATACAGACTTGAGCAAAAGCGTGGACTCCTGCAGTGAGGAATGAGTCACACAATATTGCCCCCACACAGCAGCACTCCCAGACTACTACAGTTCCTAACCTAGACATATCATTACAAAATTTGTGAGGGGCTTAAAATGCCTGGATGCCACAGGCTAACTGATATTAACTGGGAGCACTCCCGAGTTATTGGCTAGGCTGGTGTGTTTAGGTTTACTCGGTGGTGCAAGTGACTTTGGCTAAATGTCCTACTATTGTGATGACCAGTCCCCGGGCGAGGTCCACTAATTCGTTAGCTTCCCAAACGGGACCCCAATTTTGTTATGCTCCCAAGTGAGGAGGAATGAGCTGGCTACCCTTCTTTATTCAACCCCCTTGGTTGGTTGCAACAAGGTTAATTTAAAAGGGATCCCTTCCCCCTTGGATATCTTTTCCCAGTCCAAATGTATTTTTTTTTTAGGAGCCAATTTAACCAGTCTTTCTTGATTCAAAGAAAGAGTAAGTTTATTAGTTACCAAAACCCGAAAAAAATAATAAAAATGCAACACATATATGCACAGATCAGAAATGAGAAGTTGAGAGTCCAAATAAAAGTTTTTAAAAATATAAGAATCAGTCTTTGGGTGGTCCATGAGGCCTGGATGGCAGTATGTTGTAGCCATTAAGTTGGGTGATTCCAGTAGATCTGACTTTGGCAGTTTTGCACTCAGTTTAGAGACACTTGCTTCTGCAGGGTGGCTGAAAGGCTGCCCTATTCCCTTTAGATTGTGGCTTCTGCTGAGCTTTGCCTCTAGCAACAGAGAGAGAGAGACTTTGGTAGTCTTGTGTTGTCACTCTCACAGCACACCAGCACATACTACACTGCTTTGCAGCTAGCTTTTTAACCCATTTTCCCTATCTATTCCATGAGGGGAAATAGTCATCTTGCATCCATCTCAGAACTATTCACACATTCTGAGATATAAATCAACAGGAGATGGATTTTTGGGTGACTGCTGAGACATGAAAATCGGTCTTTTGTCTCTGCAGCCACAGGAGATTAAAGTTCAGTCTTTTGCATCTTTTCTATCTACCTTTCAAGTATCTCTGCTTGAAGAAGGCGGTGACAATTTTTCATGTGTGACATTCTGTGTTCTCAGGACAGGCCTGTCAGTAGAATCCACATAGGAATTTTCCAGAAAGCAGTCACTTTACATTATCAGCCATCTTTTGCTCAGTGTCCTTGCTTGTATCTCTTTAAAAACACACACGTCTTCCTTAAAATGCTCAATATACCCGTAAGAAACTTGTGGCTGTAATCAGCTTTTCATGACAATATTCATGTAGTTATTGAGCAATTTCCTGATCCATGTCCCACCATTTCCCATAAAACATTCCAGAGGCAGTGAAAGAGGACCAAATTTGTGCGAAAACAAATTATTGGCAGCAAGAAACCTTTACTCCCATAGGTAATGAATTAAGTGGTGACTTCCAATATTGCTCTTACTGCTGAACACACACCACACACTCTGCATTAATAAGGCAGGAGTTTATTGAGACAGAATGAAAGGACACTTCTAATTCAGATTAAGTGTTGGTGGTTACTTACTGTGAGTGCAGTAATTCATAAACTATCGCTCTAGAGGGAGCCCTGATACAAATTACCAAGAAGGAACCAATTCTGGATGCAAGTTATAGATATGAAATAAATGACTTGCATTTATATAGTACATTTCGCAACCATCCAGCATCTCAACGCACATTACAGCCAATGAAGTATTTTAGAAGTGTACACTAAGATAAAAGCAAAAAACTGCGGATGCTGGAAATCCAAAACAAAAACAAAAATACCTGGAAAAACTCAGCAGGTCTGACAACATCTGCGGAGAGGAACACTGTTAACGTTTCGAGTCCGTATGACTCTTCAACAGAACTAAGGAAAAATAGAAAAGAGGTGAAATATAAGCTGGTTTAAGGGGGTGCGACAGGTAGAGCTGGATAGAGGGCCAGTGATAGGTGGAGATAACCAAAAGATGTCATAGATAAAAGGACAAAGAGGTGTTGACGGTGGTGATATTAGCTAAGAAATGTGATAATAGGTGACATTAAGGGTAGAAAGCAGGACGAGCAAGGTACAGATAGCCCTAGTGGGGGTGGGGTGGGGGGAAGGGATCGAAATAGGCTAAAAGGTAGAGATAAAACAATGGATGGAAATACATTTAAAAATAATGGAAATAGGTGGGAAAAAAAAATCTATATAAATTATTGGAAAAAAGGGGGATGGGAAAGGGGGTGGGGATGGAGGAGAGAGTTCATGATCTAAAATTGTTGAACTCAATATTCAGTTCAACGCAAACTGGAAGAACAGCACCTCATCTTCCGACAAGGCACTTTACAGTCTTCCGGACTAAATATTGAATTCAACAATTTTAGATCATGAACTCTCTCCTCCATCCCCACCCCCTTTCCCATCCCCCTTTTTTCCAATAATTTACATAGATTTTTCTTTTCCTACCTATTTCCATTATTTTTAAATGTATTTCCATCCATTGTTTTATCTCTATCTTTTAGCCTATTTCGATCCCTTCCCCACACCCCACCTCCACTAGGGCTATCTGTACCTTGCTCGTCCTGCTTTCTACCCTTAATGTCACCTATTAGCACATTCCTTAGATAATATCACCACCGTCAACACCTCTTTGTCCTTTTGTCTATGACATCTTTTGGTTATCTCCGCCTATCACTGGCCCTCTATCCAGCTCTACTTGTCCCACCCCCCCCTTAAACCAGCTTATATTTCACCTCTCTTCTATTTTTCCTTAGTTCTGTTGAAGAGTCATATGGACTCGAAACATTAACTGTGATGCTGTCAGACCTGCTGAGTTTTTCCAGGTATTTTTGTTTTTATTTTAGAAGTGCAGTCACTCTTATAATGTAGGAAATGCAGCAGCTATCTTTGCGCACAGCAAGCTCCCACAAACAGCAATGTGATAATGAACAGACAATCTGTATTTTCGTGATGCTGGTTGAAGGATAAATATTGGCCAGGACACCAGGGAGAATTCCCCTGCTCTTCTTTGAAAATAGTGTCACAGGAACTTTAGCATCCACCTGAGCAGGCAGGTGGGGCCTTGCTTTCAAACGCCTCATCTGAAAAAACAGTATTTCCTCTGAACTGCAGTGGAATCAATGTATCACCCTTAATTTTTTTTTTCCTGCTCAACTTGAACAAACAACCTTGTGAGCCAGAGGCAAGAGTGCTGCGATTGAGCCACAGCTGGCACTGAATCCAGTGAAACAGCAAAGGGTTTCAAGAGAGAAGTGAGAAAATTAAGGAAAGAGAAAAAAATGAAAGAGTGGAGAGCAGAGATAGCAATGGGGAAGTAAGGCATGAATTAAGATAGGGAGAGTATACTGAAGTGAAGGAGGAGAGCAACGTGCGATGCGTTTACAGTGCAACCTTACTATCAGGGCAAAACAGCTTCTGCTTCACACCCACACTGAAGTTATCTTTAAACATACATGCACACTGACTGGTGGCATCTGAAGGTTCTGCCCCTGTGGTCCAGGAAACACGACATTCCTTTACCGCTGTATCACACACCCAGATCGCTATTAGATTTTCAGAATCGATATTAAGATTTTTGCTGTTCCCATCCTTACACATAATGCATTCACACAAATCTATGTCTTTACTAAATTAACACAGGCATCAATGGGAGTGGTGCTTTAATGGCGATAGGAGCTGCATCAGCACAATTTCTTACCAACTCCTGTACATTATCCATTTTTCCTTTTGGTCTTTCTATGTATTTATGTAAAGTGCCATGGGAATTTTATCTACATCATAAATACAAGTTGGGGTTGAAAAGCGGGCAAGTAAATTATGACAAAACTGTGATAAATATGAAAGGCTTTTGTCTGCAGACTGGTTGATGTAAAAGGAATAGATTTATATCAAAAACAAAATACTACAGATACTGCAAATCTGATTTATATCAAAGTTTGCTATTTAAATCAAACAGCTCTTTAAAAAGAAAACGGATGAAAGTTGTCTAGATGTAAATATACTGTCCTTCCTCCAACACATCACCATCATACTTTAAATGTTTCATATCATTAGAAAGAGAAAGGAAGCGAGTCGTGTCTTACTGGAGCCGGAAACTTGCAGAAATATTCCTTCTCCAGTCTCTCTCTTCCTTCCTCCACCTCCACCTGTCACTCTGCAAACTTTCCCTCCATCCCAGCACTGAAGCTCAATTGACCTCAGCATCACTTACAGCATAATCTTGGTCTTGTATTTACATTTTGCTCACTCAGCCTCCTAAATTCCTCCCTGGGCTATTTTAATATAAGTGCAGCCTGCACTGGAGGTGAAGGATTAACATGGCCAGGCCATGCAGATGTAATTCAATCCCTCCCTTTAAAATCTTTTTTAAAAATTCTTTCATGGGATGTGGGCATCACGGGCAAGACAAGCATTTGTTGCCCATCCCTAATTGCCCTTGGGCCGAATGGTTTGCTAGGCCATTTCACAGTGTAATTAAGAGTCAACCACATTGCTGTGCACCTGGAGTCACCAGACCAGGTAAAGACAGCAGATTTCCTTCCCTAAAGGGCATTAGTGAATCAGGTGGGTTTTAATGATAATCGCCAGTCGTTGTCATGGTCACCATTACTGAGACTAGTTTAACATTCCAGTTTTTTTTTTAGTTAATTGAATTCAAATTCCCACTGAAGCGGGATTCAAATTCCACCCTCGGCCTCTGGATTCCTAGTCCAGTAACATTATCACTGTGTCACCATCTCCCCTTGAAGTTATACAGCTTGTCCTTATTGTCTACAGAGTATTTTCCTTATAGATTTCCAGGTCCATGTTTATAATGGAAGCTACCTCTGTAAACAGGTCATGCTGCAATTACACCCTTTTACCAGCGGTAGTGCTGGAGGAGGACATGATTACAGTTGGCAGGTTTACATGGCCAGTTCCTTTTATAAATGTGCACGTATGAATTTATCAGAGAAAATTAAGAAGACATGCAAAAGTAGGATCTTTAACATTACTCCTCTCTGAAGTGCATTTTCCTCAGTTGTTCAAAAGGAGAATGAATTGGGTCTCCTGGTATCTTGAAAATAAAACTGGCAATCTGGAATATTTTTGTCCATTTAATTTTCAGTGCTGATTTCTTCAGTTTTGATAGAGTTGGTATATCTGGTGCTCTTGAACAATTGAATGTGAAGCCTTCCACTATTAAGTATGAAAACTTGGCAGGGAAATGTTCACACTTTGGAGGTAATTTATTTTTGTGAAATACTGTAAAATAAGTGATAATGAATCCTCAGCCTATTTTACACCTCTCTGAATTTTTAGATCCATTGTCTTCCAATCTCAATTGCCATGACAGTGAATCACTGCAGGAGTTCCTCAGGGTAGTGTCCTAGGGCCAACCATTTTCAGCTACTTCATCAATGACCTTCGTCCCATCATAAGGTCAGTAGCGGGGTGTTTGCTGATGATTGCACAATGTTCAGCACCATTCGCAACTCCTCAGATACTAAAGCAGTCCATGTCCAAATGCAGCAAGACCTGGACAATATCCAGGCTTGGGCTGACAAGTGGCAAGTAACATTCGCACCACACAAGTGCCAGGCAATGACCATCTCCAACAAGAGAGAATCTAATCATTGCCCCTTGACACTCAATGGCATTGCCATCGCTGAAACTCCCACTATCAACATCCTGGGGGTTATCATTGACTAGAAACTGTACTGGACTAGCCATATAAATACTGTGGCTACAGGAGCAGATCAGAGGCTAGGAATCCTGCAGTGAGTAACTCACCTCCTGGCTCCCCAAATCCTGTTCCCAATCTACAAGGCACAAGTCAGGAGTGAGATGGAATACTCCCCACTTTCCTGGATGAGTGCAGCTCCCACAACACTCACGAAGCTTGACACCATCCAGGACAAAGCAGCCTGCTTGATTGGCAACCCATCCACAAACATTCACTCCCTCCACCACCGAGGCACAGTAGCAGCAGTGTGTGCACCATCTACAAAATGCACTGCAGAAACTCACCAAGGCTCCTTCGACAGCACCTTCCAAACCCACGACCACTGCCATCTAAAAGGACAAGGGCAGTAGACAAATGGGAACACCACTACCTGGAAGTTCCCATCCAAACCACTCATCATCCTGACCTGGAAAAATATCATTGTTCCTTCACTATCACTGGGTCAAAATCCTGGAACTCCTTCCTTAACTGCACTGCAGGTGTACCTACATTACATGGACTGCAGCAGTTCAAGAAGGCAGAACATCACCACCTTCTCAAGGTGATCCCCAGTTAGGGATGGGCAATAAATGCTGGTCTCGTCAGAGAAGCCCACATCTCTTGAATGAATAAAAAAAGTCACTTAGGTCCAGAAGATCCCATAGATATATCAGGTGTGCAGAGCATGGGTGTGATTTCCCCTTCTCCCTAGGGCAGTGTACAGGGAATCACTTTGTCTGTCCAAGGCCAGAAATACTCCTTCCAGGTACTTGTACTTTTTTCAATTTAGTCTAGTGTAGTCACTGCTCAGGGTACAGTCTCCTCTACATTGGGGGTACCAAATGCAGATTGGATGGCCACTTTGTGGAACACATCCATTCAGTCTGCAGGCACAATCCCGAGCTTCCGGTCAACTGTTATCTTAATTCTTCATTCCATTCACAGTCTGACCTTTCTCTCCTTGGCCTCCTAAGTGTTTCAATAAATCACAACGTAAGCTTGAGGAACAGCACCTCATCTTTTGTTTAATCACTTTACAGCACTCCGGACTCAACGCTGAGCTTAACAATTCCAAATTGTAACCACTGGCACCATTTTTTCAACCATTGGTGATGATTCTGCTATTACAATTTACACCTCCTCTAGACACATCTTTTGTTTCTTTACTTGCCCCATTGCCATCTCCTTCTCCTTGCGCCGTCATCCCTCTTTCATTTAATGTTTCCCCTGCCTTCCACCCTATCACATACCTTCCCTCTTGTTCTTTCCTCCCCCTTCCTCTTTCTTTGCCTTGCATAAAACCTGCTACATTCTACAGGCCAGTTCGCTTAACATCTGTCAGAGGGAAAATGTTAAAAGCTATTATTAAAGATGTTATAGCAGGGCACTTAGAAACATCCAAGGCAATCAGGCAGAGTCAGCATGGTTTTGTGAAAGGGAAATCATGTTTAACCAATTTATTGGAGTTGTTTGAAGGAGCCACATATGCTGTGGATAAAGGGGCACTGGTAGATGTACTGTACTTAGATTTTCAGAAGGCATTTGATAAGGTGCCACATCAATTGCGGAAAATAAAAGCTCAGGGTGCAGGGGATAACATATTGGCATGGATAGAAGATTGGCTAGCTGACAGGAAGCAGAGAGTTGGCATAAACGGGTCTTTTTCTGATTGGCAGGATGTGACGAGTGGTGTGCCACAGGATTCAGTACTGGGGCCTCAACTTTTTACAATTTATATAAATGATTTGGATGAAGGGACCAAAGGAATGGTGGCTAAATTTGCTGACGACACAAAGATAGGTAGGAAAATAAATTGTGAAGAGGACATAAGGTGGCTACAAAGGGACATTGATAGGTTAAGTGAGTGGGAAAAGATCTGGCAAATGGAGTATAATGTGGGCAAATGTGAAATTGATCATTTTGGCAGGAAGAATAAAAAATAAACTTATTATTTAAATGGTGAGAGATTGCAGAGCTCTGAGATTCAGAGGGATCTGGGTGGCCTAGTGCATGAATCACAAAAAGCTAGTATGCAGGTACAGCAAGTAATTAGGAAAGCTAATAGAATGTTATCATTTATTGTGAGGGGAATTGACTACAAAAGTAGGGAGGTTATGCTTCAGTTATACATGGCACTGGTGAGACCACATCTGGAGTACCATGTACAGTGTTAGTCATCTTATTTAAGGAAGGATGTAAATGTGTTACAAGCAGTTCAGAGAAAGTTTATTAGACTAATGCCAGGAATGGGCAGATTGTCCTATGAGGACAGGTTAGGCTTATATCCACTGGAGTTTAGAAGAGTAAGAAGCGTCTTGATTGAAACCTTTAAGATCCTGAGGGAACTTGACAGGGTGGATGTCAAGAGGATGTTTCCTCTTGTGGGAGAATCTAGAACTGGGGGTCACGGTTTAAAAATAAGGGGTCGGTCATTTAAGGCAGAGATGAGAATTTTTTTCTCTCAGAGGATTGTGAGTGTTTGGAACCCTCTTCCTCAAAAGGCAGTGGAAGCAGAGTCTTTGAATATTTTTAAGGCAGAGCTAGAGAGATTTTTGATTAACAAGGGGGTGAAAGGTTATTGGGGTAGGCAGGAATGTGGGGTTGAGGTCACAGTCAGATCAGCCATGATCTTATTGAATGGTGGAGCAGGCTCAAGTGGCCTACTCCTGCTCCTAATTTGTATGTTTGTATATATGTTCGTATGTGGATTTCTAACTTTTTCCAGTTCTAACGACTGGTCATCGATCTGAAATGTTTACTGTTTCTCTCTCCACAGATGCTGCCAGACCTGCTTAGTATTTCCAGCATTTTCTGTTTGATCTGCAGTATTTTTTTCTCTAGTATTAAGATAAACGGCCAGTTGCCTGTGTTTTGCTGCTGTTCTTTGAGGGATGATCGATGGCCCCAAATCACTGGCAGAACTGACCTGCTCTCTTTCAAATTGTACCAAAGGACCATTTACATCAGGATTGACAGTAGGTCCATTTTAACCTCTTAATTGAAAGACCTCCAACAATGCTCTGCTCCTTCAGTACTCAGGCATTCAGATGCAAACTGTGACTCAGTGGGTAGTAAAAACAGAAATACCTGGAAAAACTCAGCAGGTCTGGCAGCATCGGCGGAGAAGAGCAAAGTTGACGTTTCGAGTGAGGACTCGAAACGTTAACTGTGTTCCTCTCCGCCGATGCTGCCAGACCTGCTGAGTTTTTCCAGGTATTTCTGTTTTTGTTTTGGATTTCCAGCATCCGCAGTTTTTTGTTTTTATCTCAGTGGGTAGTACTCTTGCCTCTTGAGCCAGAAGCTTATGGGTTCAAATCCCTACTTCCATTCAAGGCTGACACTCCCACTGCAGTACTGAGGGATTGCTGTGTTGTCTTTCAGATTAGGTGTTAAACCGAGGCCTCTCTGCCTTGTCAGGTAGATGTAAAAGATTCACCGGCACTATCCAAATAAGAGTAAGGGCATTCTCCCTGGCATCCTTGCCAATGTTTATTGCTCAACCAGCACCTAATAACAGATTATATGGTCATTATATATAACATTGCTGTTTGTGGAATCTCCTTGTTTGCAAATCGACTCGTGTTTCCTGCATTACAACAGTGACTACACTTCAAAGATCCTTGGTGAATGAACATCGTGAAAGACGCAACGTAAATTTCTCATTATTGCTCCGGAGCATCAGTTCAGTTTTTGTGCTCGAATTCTGGAGCGGGACTTGATCCTATGACCTGTGGAACGCTACTGACCAAGGTGATGGTCAGACATCTTCATCCACCTTGGGCAAGCCCATCGCTCTTATTCACCAGTAACTCTCTTTAACAGCTGGCATTTCAAAGTAAATGCCTCGGTAGTTTTTCTCCAAGGCAATATACTTAATCAGAGTCATAAAACAAGCTTCCACACATTTAGCAGCAACACCCACTCAGAAGGAATGTCCTCTCACTTAATTGAATTTCAGTTGCAGTTATCCCCTGAAGCACAATGTTCCTCCACTGTCAGCAATATATTCAGACACAACCAAGCAAATCAGAGATTTGATTAAAAACACCAAATCGTTTCAATTGTTTGGGAGGGATGGTAAACAGATTCGACAGAGTGTTTTAATTTGTCAGTAAAGGGATAGGCCAAACAGGCAGAAGATATATACGCAAAGGCAGTCAGGGTAAAGGGAAGATGGTATCAGGAACGACGTACCCCACAATCCTGTACTGGCTTTCAAACTTCTTGACACGCTCCCAGGGACCCCCTTCAAATACGCTTCTAGGGACCTCCTGCTAAACATTAAACTGTAGACACCGCATGCTACGTCTCCACACCACTTAGCACAGGTGCAAGACAGCAGGAGAGCAGCAGGCAGAGATCTTGACACACTCATCCTTGACCTGTCAGGCCCAGGAGCAGGCCCAAGGGAGGGTCCTCCGACCTGCCCACACCTCTACCCTCTGCACCAGGCAGCCAAAGATCAGAAGCACCGGGCTTACTATGCATTTTGGAATTTTGCATTTCAAAGTTCCAGTGTTTGTTGCGTTGTTTTAGAATTCTCATTATCTCCAATGCTGTGCAGAAATGACTTCCTCTTCCTCAGCTAAATATTGTTCTACTGCTTCTCAGTTTTACCAAATCAGGCTGTTAATGAAGTAGATGGGACACGCAAAGTTCCTTGATGACTGTGCGAGGGGGCAAAATACTGACACGCAGCAGCGCTGGGGACAGAATTAAGCCACTGACTGCTGCTGCTGCCATGGGAACGTGTAACCAGAGGTACCACTAATGTTCTCTGATTGTCAGCCCACACAATATTTCCCATTAAGAAATGCAAATGTTATTTATCCTTTGTTATGTTTTGAAAAAATAAGAACTCTGGTGTCTCTGGTATAAAGAAGCTGTTGTTAGCATCTGGTTAATAATTATTGGTGTTGAATGTAGAACCAAGTTCTGACTGATGGGAAAATTTATGCATATTATGAAGTAAATCTCATTTATACATGATTTGTTTTTGTACCATATACAAAGAGCACTGCAGCAACTTGCCAAGGCTCTTTCGACAGCACCTTCCAATTCCTGACCCCTACCTCCCAGAAGGACAAGAGCAACAAGCACAAGAATATCACCACCTGCAAGTTCCTTTCCAAGCCACACACCATCCTGACTTGGAAATATATCGTTGTTCCTTCACTGTCACTGGATCAAAATCCTGGAACTCCCTTCCTAACAGCACCAGGGGTGTGCCGATACCATATGGACTGCAGCAGTTCAAGATGGCAGCTCATCATCACCTTCTCAAGGGCAATTAGGGATGGGCACCAAATTCTGGCTTTGCCAGCACTGCTCACACTCCATAAAAGAATTTTTAAAAATTCCCTCCCCAATTCCTCTCTCTACTCTTGGCCATTGTTTAGTTCCTGCCTTTTAGGGTCTCTTCCCTACTCTTCATTGCACATTCTCCTGCTAATTGACAGCCTCTTAATGCAACAGGTAAATATAGTGTGAAAGGGTAGGAGGTGGATGGAAGTCTTTTGGGGCAGTGGATAGTGCCCCTACCCCTGAGTAAGAAGCTCCAAGATCCCATTCCAGGACTTGATGGCCACAGAAGGTGGGCTGATAATGTGGCCAAACTGGTTGATTAGCGACCTGCAAATCCTTCCAATACATCCATGGTGGGAGAGTCTTCTGGTCAGCCATGTTTGATGTGGAGTGGCTTCCCTCAAGCTATAGCCTCTTGCTTCAACCTAGTGACCTGTTCCAGGAATTGTGAGCTACAGAAACAGTTGCAAGCATGTGTTTCATCTGCCTCATGCATCATAAGACACAGGAAGTCTTCCGAATCTAAGTAGGAGGTGGGGTCTCTCTTGACTGGAGTGGTAATTGGACTGTAGAGAGGAGAAAAAGACAACTGAAGCAGGAGTGTGATTTTTAAAATTTCACTTTGGTCTAGTTTCTTTTAAGTTATGAAAAAAATACTAGAACAGACAAAGAACAGATATTCAAAATTCACAATTCATTAACTCACCCAAGAAAGACGAAAAGGAGCAATTGAGGTAGCATTAGGCATCAGTTAGAGTATTGTCTTCAGTTCTGGTCTCCTCACATGGTGGGCAATATTGAGGCTTTTGATAGGGCGCAGAGGAGGGCCAGAAGATTAATTCCCAGTTTAAAGCAAGTTGGTTATCAAGATAAGCTACAAAAGCTGAGACCCTACATTCTAGAGAAGTGTAGAGGTGGGAGTGATCTGAAGCACACAGAAGAGTCACACAGATTCGAAATGTTAACTCTGTTTCTCTCTCCATAGATGCTGCCAGACCTGCTGAGTTTTTCCAGCATTTTTTATTTTTATTTCAGATTTCCAGCATCTGCAGTATTTTGCTTTCATCCCAGTTTTATATGATTGGGGAATATACTGTGTTGTTTCAACTAAGTATGTTAGGGAGGGGCAGTCACAATTTCAAGTGCAAATGATTAGCTGAGTCTAGATGTCAGGAGATGGTTCTTTTTCAACAGAATAGTTGGTCTCTAGAACAAGCTGTCATCTTATGTGATGAATATCGAATTACTTTGAGCGTGAACTGGACCTGTTTTTGGCTTGAGCAGAGATCATCTCTTGCAAGTGGTAGGTAGCATAGGGAATTCAAAGCCAGAGTCATCTGGACTAGTTTTGATCACCTACTGGGGTCTGAGAAGTATTTTCCAGATCCCTTCTTCCCAAATTGACTGGATTTTTTTAACTGTTGATTTGCTTCTCCCAGGAGATCTGCTGCTTTTGGGTGAGATGGGGAAAGTGCATATATTGTGACACACGAACTGTCACAATTGTGTGGGACAAGCTGGGTGGGCCAAAGAGTATTTTCCCATCCATCATTGTTTGTGTGGAACATAACTATGTGTAAATGCAACCAGAACATAGTTCATTATTGAAAGGAGGGCAAGTTGAGATACACAAGTCACTGAGGGGAGCACACATACCTGCTTCTGGCTCAGTCCAGTTCTCTCCATTCTGAACTCTCCAGCGTCAGTCATCCCTCTCAGAGACCTGTCCTCCTGATCCTCCCGCTTTCAGTACACCCGCTCTCTTGTGCCTCTCTCTTTATGTGTGGTGCATGGAACAGTCAACATGCATTAAAATCACATTTCCGGTTCTCTGGGTAGATGTGACGATTAATCAAAAAGGAAAAAGACTTGCATTTATCTGGCATCTTTCATGATCCAGAGCATTTTACAGCCAATGGAGTACTTTTGAAGTGTAGTCACTGTTGTAACATAGGAAACACGCAGCCAATTTGTGCACAGCAAGCTCCCACAAACAGTAATGCGATAATGACCAGGGGGAACATTTTTCCCCTGTTGGGGGGGGGGGGGGGGGGGAGTGCGGGAGCGAGTGCCGGTGGCCGGCCTTCCAATCAATGCCCCCAGTTGCGGGGGGGAATGCACCATTTTACGTGGATGGGCCAATTAAGGCCTGCCCAGCGTGACATCTGCCAGGAAGCACTATGTGCTCCCTGTGCGGGCAGTGGGGGGAGATTCCCTGAACCGGGAGTGGGCTTTCTCACACATGTGTGCAAAAGAGTGCACAGATCTCCCTGAGGCAAAGCGCTGCCTCAGGGAGATCGGCTCCGATTCAAAAGTTCACAGAAAGGTAATTAAAAAATTTCCCTGACATGTCCCCTCATGTGACACTGTCACATGAGTTGGGACATGTCCTTAACTTTTATTTAAACATTTGATAAACATTTAAAAGCCCTCATGAAACCTCATCCCGCCTGGGCTCCCGGCCTGCCCGCTAACCCTAAGGTTGGGCGGGCAGGTCCATCAATCAAGTTAATTCGTTTTTTAATGGCGTTAATAGGCCGTTGACAGTTCGGCGGGCATGCAGTCGAAATGTCTGCGCGCCCGCTGGACTGAAACTCTAAATGACGCGGGGTGACGCCTGACGTACCCCCACATCATTTGACGTATTGGCGAGCAGGCCCCGAAAAACCTGCCCCAGGTAATCTGAATTGTGACGTTGAGAGGTAAATATTGGCCAGGACACCGGGGAAGAACTCTCTGCTCTTCTTTGAATAGTGCCATGGGATCTTTTACACTCACCTGAGAGAGCAGACACGGCCTTGGTTTCACGTCTCAACTGAAAGCTGGCACTTCTGACAGCGCAGCACTCCCTCGGTCCTGCACAGGGAGTGTCAGCCTTGATTTTGTGCTTGTTATGACTGATGCAGTTGGTAAAGTGGAGTTATTTAAAAATCCCAGAGGGAAACTTTAAACAACTGTCATAACCTATAATTTTAAGTGTTATGTTTGAGATGCGACTCTAAATTCAGGAATCAGACCACCAGTTCTCAAGGTTTTACATTAAACTAAATGAAACATTTTATTAATTTACACAGGTTAAAATATATATACACATGGCTACAAATTACTACTTTCATAACTTTTAACAAATTTCCAAACTAGTCTCCATTAAGGTAACAGCAACCCATAGACTGAACCAAACACCAGACAAAGCATTTTCACCTTACAAATTCAAAATGAGGTTCTTTTCACTTTGGTTCCTGTGGAGCCAGTTGGAGGCTTGCAGCTGCTTTTTGACCTCACATTGCCTCTGCTCTGCACACCCAAAATGGTTGTCTTTGTTATACCTAACACTGCCCCATGAATATTAATTCTCATTGTATCAACAACCTCTGAACTAAACCTCTCTAACCATAAAACTCCTTTCATTGTACCAATTTTATTAATAATATAAACATATGGCTTGGTATCTGCTAGTTAGGTATAATTTTCATCCCACTTCTTGAAAATGCAAAAAAAATGCAAATGCACGTTATCTCTCTTACATAGCAAAACTAGTACACATCAAAACACCCAGACTAGCTGGCTTTAATCCAATTAAGACACACCCACAGACCAAACCTCTATTTTAAAAGAAAAATATTTTCCAAAATATTATATACATTAATAGCTTCATGACAGTGTTCAAGTCCTGGAGTGGAATTTAAACCATAACCTTCAAACTCAGATGAGTGTGCTATCAACTAAACCATGGCTGACACCCAATTCTGCCACTGATGTATCCTTTTTTGGCTGGAAAGCCATAGGGAGGGTGGTGGGCATCTTATGCATGGATCATCTTTTCATGGGTATATATGGCAGCTTGTTAGCAATGCATTTAAAGAAGTATTAGCTGCGAAAGAGTATCTGTGAAACACCTTGCCTCAGGCAGTGCTGTCAGATCATTAGCCAAGATTAACATGTTTCACCAAGATTCTCCTATGTAGACTTGGGAGCAGGGCACAACAAAAATGCAAAGATCATGAAACAGTTAAAATTATCTTGACTGAAGATGGCATTGTAACATTTATACATTACTGCTCCTGGCTACCATTCTGCACTTTCCTCTTTAAGCTAGGACTCCCTGACTGCAGACTGTTCTATATATTCGCCATCTCTGGTTGTCTTGGATTTGTGACAAGCTAATCAGTTGGTGACTGGCAATTGTCCTGCCTTTTTATTTTTCCTTCTTTCTCCGTCTCTCCAATTTAGCCTCTGCTTCAATGCAGTATTTGACTCCAGAGACTTGAACGCAAAATCTAGGCATACGCTCCAATTGAGGGAAGTCCTCTGCAAAGTTGGTGGTACTGTCTTTCCTTAAAGCAAGGCCCCCACTTGTCCCCTCGGGTGGATGTAAAAGATCGCATGGCACTATTTCACAAAAGAGCAGGGGAATTCTCCCCAACGTCGTGATCACCATTTATCCCACAAATAGCATCGCTAAAAATGGGGTAATGCAGCGTAATGATTGTGTTACTGGACTAATGATCTGGAGACACGAGTTCAAATCCCACCGTGGAAGCTCAAGGATTTATTTTCAATTAATTAAATAAATCGAATAAAAAGCTAATATCGGCAATGGTGACCATGAAACTTATGCATTGTCATAAATAAATAAAAAATCTGGTTCACTGATATGCTTAGGGATCAAAATCTGCTATCTTTACGTGGGCTGACCTACACGTGGCCCCAGACTCTCAGCAATGGGGTTGACTCTTAACTTCCCCCTGAAGTGGCCCAGCCAGTCGCTCAGTTGTATTTCATAAGGCCACTTGCAACCACCTTCTGAAGCGCAATTAGGGATGGGAAATAAATGGTGGCCTTCCCCGCAATGGACACATTCGGTTAAATGAATAAAAAAAACAGATCACGTCATTGTTTGTGGAATCTTGCTGTGCTAAAATTGGTTGCTGTGATTCCTACTTTGCAATAGTGACAACAATTCAAAAGTTCTTGCTTGGCTGTAAAAATGTTTGGGGATGTCTTGAAAAATGCTACAGTCTATTTCTTTCAGTCTTGCACCATTGACTGGTTCTCCCATCTGCAGTACACAGCAGCCACTTGTCTCTTGTCTTCATTCTTGTACCTGCCATAGGCAATGATTTAGCTTATTTCCAGGTCTCTCCACAAGGACCACCCCAGGTCAGTAGGATGCCTGTGCAGACTTGCCTTTCAATTCCTTCCTGTGGCTTGACTTTGGCCTTATACGCAGCCACTCTCCCAGCCAGCCTCACTTACAGTGGGTAGATCACAGCATCGCATTTAGGAAACCACAACTGTAAAGTCATCTTTTAGGAGATTGACAAGGATGATTCCAGGGATGAAGCACTGTAGCTACCAGGATAGATTGGAGAGATTGGGACTGTTTTCCCTGGAGAAAAGAAGGCTAAGAGGAAAGTTGGTAGAGATATTCAAGACCCTGAGGGTTATGGAAGGGTAAAGAGTGAGAAACTTCCCACCCAAGGGGAGCATCAGGAACTAGAGGGCACAGATTCTAAATAATTGGCAAACGGGGTAAAAGTGATGTGAGGGATTTTTTTTTCGCCCAGAGGGTGGTTGGAGTCTGGAATAAACTTCCTGAGAGGATGGTGGAGGCAGGCTCAATCGAGGTATTCAAATGGGAATTGGATTGCTACCCGAAGAGAATGAATGTGCAAGTTTATGGGGATAAGACAGGGAAGCGGGACTAGGTGGAATGCTCTTTCAGAAGGCCAGTGAAGACTTGATGGGCTGAATATTCTCATTCTGCACTGTAAAGATTCTGTGATGCTAGAGAGTTTCACACATGGCAGTGCTTTTCTGAAGCTTTTATGTATGACCTATTACAAAGTATTTTGGATGGAACTCCAACAGACAAGTTTGAAGCCCCAGTCTTACTTCACTGCAAAGCTGAACAATATCACACATTGCCATTTGACCCACACTCTGATGATTGCTCCATTTTCAGATTCTGTTTTGTGACTGTTATAAAACCGACGATATTTCCTTAGTGATAAAGTCACCAGCAGCAAAGACAATCTATTCTCGTTCAGTTCTAATTCTGGAAGTAAACAGCCATAAGGTTGTAGGGGTGGGTGGGGAGGGAGGAGGGGAATGCTATAAATATGCAACAGATCAGGCAGTGTTTTACAGAGACAAAATACAGGTTAAGTACAAATCATCAGCCAAACTTAGCTTTTGTTTTGTTCTGCACGCAGTCTTTCTCTTCCCTCGTCCTCCTCCCAATCACAGGGAGCTGAATTTGCTGCATCTCTGCAGACAAGCATAATAAAATGCTAACCTCAGCAATGACAAGTCATTCTGGGATTTCATCGCTGTTGAGACAGCAGGTGGCAGATTCCCACTGCAACCAACACTTAGCCTGGGATCATATTTCACCAGAGGCAGTTGTACTGCTATCACTTAATTCTCTCTCACTGTTTAATAAAACTCTCCTTGGGAGATGAAAAGGAGTTTATTTCAAAAGCAGCTTGGCAACCATGATTGATCCTTCACAAAGTACACAAAAGCGCAGACTGTTCATACCAGGATTGAATTGTCTGGTCTTTTGGATTTCCAGCATCCGCAGTAGTTTTTTGTTTTTATCTATTGAATTGTCTCCCTCCGGATTTTCTGCCATTTGTTTTATTTCCTCCTCCTCCTCAGACCAGGTGTGTATATATATATATATATATAACAGCCAAAAGCTGCCGCACTCCCAATCCCTACCCATGGTTGCTTGTAAACCTATGAAGTGTGCGACTGGTGTGTGGGGGAATGGGAATTTAATCCCTTCGGTGGGTACCATGGAGTCGGAGTGCTGCATGTAAAATTGAAATCCCTGTTAATTGCCACACACCTCAAGCTGCTGATAGCATCTCAGTGCTCTCATTTAGGGTTTAGCCGCCACCAAGGCAACACTGAAAGAAACAGCCCTTCACATAATTCAACCAGGTCATATAAGGGATTAAGAAATAGGATTGAGGAACATGTGGGCGGGGCGGGGGTGGAGTGAGGCTGCAGAGGAAACCTCTATAGGTAACCCCCTCCACCCTCTCTCAGCTTCAGTGATGTGCACTAAAATCGGGAACTCATTACCCAGCGGAATAAAGGAACTTTGCTGCTGTAGAATTACAATTTTAAAAAGGAGGATGTACTCTATGAGCAGGTCACTAGAAATTAGAATTTTCATTAGCTGCAGAATATTCCAGGTTACGGCTTGGCTCAGTGCGTAGCCCGACAAACCTCTACATGGAAGTTAGATAACGACTGAAATTACCTTTGAATCAGGTATCTTTCTATTGCTTGATTTCTGCCTGTCTCCTGCTTTTCGTTTCGGTTATGGTTCATCCCACCAATACCTTCTCACTTGTTTTCCACCCATCTTTTTTTCTGATTCAATCAAAATGCTTTTACATGTTTTCAGTTTTGACAATAATTTGCCCCATCTCTCCCTGTGGACAATGACCTGCTGAGTGCTCGCAGCAATTTCTGTTTTGATACCCAAACAAAAGTGTAAGGGAATTTGTAAAATTCCTACATTACTGTAAATATTTCATCCAGCCATCACTGGCGCTGGTGAACCTAAAATCAGCTACTTTACCCTAACCGTCAAATGTGATTAACAGATCAATACTGATGTCTGCATTCGAACAGAGAATTTATATATAGAGCTCTTAGGCAAAACTTTGGTTTAAAAACACGCCCCCGCCAGTCTTCACACGTGTTCAGGAAAGTTGAGAACCACAATACTGAGGTTAGCAAGGGTTGGCAGTGCAGGGAATTGTCTGTACTTGATGTACACCGACAATATCCTACTCCCAACGAGGCTGAGGAGATCTGATAGGTTCTTAAAATCATGAAGGGTTTAGATAAAGTAAATAGAAACTGTTTCCAACGGCTGACGGGTTGATAATTGGAGGGCACAGATTTATAATTGCCAAAAGAAACAGAGGTGACTCGAGGAAAAACCTTTTCCCCGCCACCCCCTACAGTCTCTAGACTTCTAAAACCGAGGTTTAGTTTCCTCCAGTCGGTGTGTAATAGGCCTCATTCAGCAAAGTACTTAGCAAGTCTTATCTAATCATGAGCCAGAGTATCATTAGCTAATGCTAAGAAGGGTCCTGTTGGGCACTGATCATCACAGAACCACATCTGCAGCTGCAACTCAACAGAGATAAAAATATCACCAAGTGATATTTTGTGATTAAGTCTCCTGGAAACCATGCTTCGTGGGTACATGCACCTTCTGTGCTTGTGATTTGTAGGAGAATATTTGTTGTTTAGGGCTTTGTTGACAAGTCTCGTTATTTTTGTGCTTGCTCTACTCAAAGGCTGTGCACAACATCAGTTGTACAACAAATGGTGAGAAAAACATATGCAAAATTGACAATTTAAAGTTCAGGCTGAGACCCAGACAAGATTGAGAGCAAAAATTGTATTTCATTCTCCAGTAGGGATTATTTATTACAACATTGACATTTCAACTGAGACCTGGGTATCAATTCTGTGATAGACTTGATGGACCGAATGGCCTCCTTGCGTGTCATAATGAGTCTATGACTCTAGCTAACATGGTCTGGATTACTGCAGCATTTTCATGAACCAGAATATAAGGACAGCCCACACAGGGGGAACAAAATCTCTCCCAGACAGGGAATTAGAAGCACAGGGCAGTAACAAGGAGCCCATAATGTTCAACTCTGGGAAAGGGGAGTAAGTGTTCTCCGCACAAATTCAGTTGAGCAATGTGTGAGTGCAGGAAAGCACTGCGCCCATGAATACAAATACATACACATTTACAAATGGCCTGACAGTTTTTTTTTATTCATTCATGGGATGTGGGCTTTGCTGGCTGGCCAGAGATCAGCAGAGACAGCTAAATGCAGAACTAAAGCAAGGAATGCAGCAGTGTTTCTAATACTTAATCATAAGACAGGACTATTAAAATAGTATCAATATTTCTAACATTTTCAAGACAAGCACTGTAAATGCAGCCCTACAGCAAGTGAAAGTGTATCTGTTTTAGGGGCTGTCATGGCCTTTTAATTCCCACTGAATGAGCAATTACAGTTACATGGATAAACTGGAGAAGCTGGGGTTTGTATTAAAAACAGTTTTTCCTCATGTCAAGCCTGGTTCTTTTGCCAATCATAAATCTATTCCCTCTGATTATCAGCTCTTCAGCCATTGGATGCAGTTTCTCTTTATTTACTGTTTTTATAGCAAAGAAGGCAAAAGAGATTTGATAGATGCTTAAAACCATGAAGGGTTTACATAGAGTAAATAAAGAGAAGCTGCTTCCAATGGCTGAAGAGCTGATAATCAGAGGGCATAGATTTATAATTGGCAAAAGAACCAGGCTTGACATGAGGGAAAACTATTTTTATGCAACGAGTGGCTAGGATTTGGAATGCACTGCCTGATAGGTGAGAAAAATAGATTCAATTATAGCCTTCAAAAAGGAAATGTCTACATACTTGAAGGAGAAAAATTGCAAGGATATGGGGAAAGAGCAAGAGGATTGGGACTGACTAGATTGTTCTTTGAAAGAGTTGGTGCAGGTTCAATGAGCTGAATGGTTTCCTTCTATGCTGTACTATTCCATGGTTATAATCAAAAGTTGTATTACAGTAATGGAGGGCATGAGAATATCTTGTACACTTATATTACCTCATTAAAATAGATTCTCTAAATTAATTTTGTTCCTGCTTCTGCTGGACGTACTTATACGAGGGGCAGCCTAACAGCATAAACTACAATCAGAGGAGTCACGAGTGCATTGCAGACTTCCAGCAGTGGTTTTCCTTTGGCATATTTTATGTTTGTACCATGGATTTAAGTAAACGCAAGTAAAACATTCTCGAGAAGGTGACCGGGTGGTGCAGTGAGTTAGTAGCACGGCCTCCCATCTCAGACACTGGGTTTCATTCCTGTTCAGACTGACTGGGGGCACACAGACATTCACGATGTGAAATGAGTTTGGCCAGGCTCAACCCAAATTTTGATGGGCATGAGCTCATTGCACAAGACTGCCCTTATTCATTGTCACATGGTAATCTCAGTTCAGAGGGGGCACTGGAGGGCAAATGTGGAAAATGGTAATTGTTATTTAGTCCCCATTTATTTCCAGTGCATAGGCACAATAACACATAAGGGTTCCATGGGAAAGGACAAGTCTCCAAAGGTCAGACAGAACAAGTATCAAATTATATCTTTCAGCTGAAAGGTTCTGTTAAGTCTGGCTACTAGATAATAATCACATCTAATGGGAATCCTGGCACACATCCTATTTTTGCAGCAGTTAATAAGGATAAAGTTGGGAAGAGTTCACTGTTGCATATATTGTATCTCAAGGTCTTTCATAATCAGAAAAGAGAGAATGTACCAGGTCAAGCACACTAAAAAGAGCTTTTACATTTCGTGTTCAGAGAAATGGGATACAGTCAGTATCTGCCAAACTAACCTGCATGCACTACTCTCCAAGGATTATAGCTTGTTCTTGTCTCAATCTAAGTGCAGACTAGATGTGGTTGGGAGGGTATGAGTAAGAACCTGTTCCAGGAATGTTAAATCGTGACATAATTACGTGCAGTGACCTGGTTAAGGAATTAGACTAAAGCTGTTCCACCTGGAAAGTTTAGCAAGTTTAGGTAGTGATAGGTGTTTTTTTTCCAACAGCAGTTTGGGAAGCCCATGAGCAAATGAGCCTCCATTCTCAGGAGTTGAATGGAGCTCGGGTCATGTACATTTGTGATTGGTGTTGACAGCACTACAATAATGAGGAGAATCCCAAGATGCACAAACAGCCAAATATTTAACCCGTGACCCATTTGCTTCACTTTGTCAATTTCAATGAGTTGGAGCTAAAAAGTGGTTAAACCACGGATCAAAACTAGCCTCAACATTGATCCCTACCTGTCTGGAAAATGCTGAGCTCCACTGACGGCCACTATTGCTCAATAGTTCAATGGATAATTCACTTGAGGATCACATGGGATTATTAATTCCACATTTGCTCTACATTAAAAACAGCAAAACTTAGATGTTTATTCAGCAAAACCAGAAAAAAAATGGCTTTTGGTGCCTCTCATATTTCATGCGCTGAACTTGACTGTATTAAGCATCAGGAGTGGACAACAATACCAACTTGCATTTATATAGTGCCTTTAATATAGTAAAATGTCCCAAGGTGCTTAAAGCTTGGTATATTGCAGTTTCAAAAGCAATATATTGCATGCACACATTAACCAACAACAGCACTCTCACCAGTGAGTCAGAAGGTTATAGGTTCAAGTTTCACTTCACTACTTCAACACACAAACTAAGCTGACACTCCCGTGGAATATGTTGTCAGAGGCTACTGTTCTTTGTTCGAGATGTTAAGCTGTGGTCCTTTTTGCCTGCTGGGCCATTCAAGTCTATGTTAAAGATGCTATAGCGCTATTTAACGAAGAGCAAGAAGTAGTCCCAATGTCCAGGCCCACACTCCTCCCTCAGCCAATGTTACTGTTGGAATCATGTTACAATGAAGTGCATGCTTTAGTTTGTAAGTGAGAGCAGCTGTTGCTTATTGGGAAAGACTAGGGAATTATTCTTAAGTGGATAAGAACCAGTTTACACCAGTGTAGGGGGGGTAAAGGGGAGTCTGTGATGTGGTTTTGTGAATAAACCTGTATTGAGGAAAAGAGTGGCTCTAGATTCATCCTTTACTCAATGTATGAACGATGATTTTAACAGCCCACACCACCAAAAGTTGATACACAGTAAATGGTAGGGCACTGAGGAGTGCGGAGGAACAAAGGGATCTGGGAGTTCAGATACATGATTCCCTGAAAGTGGCATCACAGGTAGACAAGGTTGTAACGAAAGCTTTTGGCATACTGGCCTTCATAAATCAAAGTATCGAGTATAGGAGTTGGGATGTTATGGTGAGGTTGTATAAGACATTGGTGAGGCCAACTTTGGAGTGTTGTGTGCAGTTCTGGTCGCCTAACTACAGGAACGATATCAGTAAGATTGAAAGAGTGCAGAGAAGATTTACTAGGATGTCGCCGGGTCTTAAGGAGTTGAGTTACAGGGAAAGATTAAACAGGTTAGGACTTTATTCCTTGGAGCGTAGAAGAATATGAGGAGATTTGATAAAAGTTTACAAAATTATGAGGGGTATAGACATAGTAAATGCGAGTAGGCTCTTTCCACTTAGATTAGGAGAAATAAACACGAGAGGACATGGCTTTGGGGTGAAAGGGGAAAGGTTTAGGGGGAACATTAGGGGGAACTTCTTCACTCAGAGATTGGTGAGAGTGTGGAACGAGCTACCATCTGACGTGGTAAATGCGGGCTCACTCTTAAGTTTTAAGAATAAATTATAGATACATGGATGGGAGAGGTCTGGAGGGTTATGGACTAGGTGCAGGTCAATGGGACTAGCGGGATAATATTTCGGCACAGACTGGAAGGGCTGAATGGCCTGTTTTCTGTGCTGTAGTGTTCTATGGTTCTATTCATCTCATTGCTGGGTATGGGATCTTGCTGTGGCAAACTATCTATCTACATAATAGCAGTCACTGCAACATAATTAACTCTGCGAAGGCCTATTCAGGTGCTTGAGTATGTGATAAGGCATTAAACAAGTGCAAGATTCTCTCACATGAATCACATGCAACAACTCAGTTCTACCTACCATTGCAAGAGCTTCTATCTGGTGCAATACTTCGATACTTGATCTCCTTACTATGGACCCAAATATTCTATAGCCAGCTGATTTAGGTATGTAAGATTTAGGTATGTAAGTAGTGGGCTGATCCCTCAGTCCGCTACTTAAGCAACATTTTCTCACTTCAACGAATGATTACATATAGAAAATGGGGATCTTCAGCATTTTGTTGTAGGAACCTGAATTTCAGTGATTGCTTGGAGTTGGCAGAAGTTAAAATTGAATCTGTAAATCATGGTGGGTGAGATACACCGAGTTAAAACACCTGAAAATAAAGTGATAACTAAGGGAAAACATTTATTTCAGACTGCGCTTTTTGGTTTCTACATTCATATTTACTAAAGAACTGTCTGAAAAGAACTCATTCCTAGCCCAAGAGCAAACCTTTAAATGACACTGAATATTGGTGCTGAACACTGTGTATGAACTCATCCAGTAAAACAGCAGACAGGGGAGTGCCATGCAAATGCATTAAAGGTTTGCCTGCTGATATTGCCAGTAATTTATGCACTTCTAAATAACAGTAGCAGTGGGAAGTTTAAAGAGACTGCTTGAACAATGGCAAACACTCAAATCCATAATAAGCAACAAATCAGAATTGGAATTAGAATTTTCAGCCTCTGGCTTACAGGTACTGTGAAGGAAGAGATAGTGACATTGAAAGGCTCAAGGCTCCACAGCAGGCACTTGACAGTCAACACAATTGGAAAGTGCCATTTCAGATCCTATCTGCAGATTTAAAACATTATACAGTAATAGTATACAATTACTTATTTGTAACATTAGTATCTTAAAGGGGAAGCTGTTCCAGAAAACAGCAAACCTTAGTTGATAGGCAGCCCACTGGAAAAAATGTAGCAGAGAAAATGATTCCAAGAGGAAGCTCAAATGTACTGTAATCACAACAGGAAGTTCCTGTCTATTTTAACATTAATTTAGTGGTTTCAAATATAATAATGGTCAACAGGACCCAAGTAACTAGATGAGATATGATGAAGCACAGTTAGCAGAGATGTAATGAGCACTGATTTAGACGAAACACTCACTATTTATACAAGAGCCCAGTATTGAGTGCGTGCAAACAAAAATGCAATACCAGGTCCATGGTTCCTCTCAAATGTCAATTTGCCTCAGATGGGAGTACAGCCAACTGATTTCAAGCCCCAGTCCAAAACTGACAAGTCACTGCTGTAATCAGATGTTGCTGCATTGCTGGAGGTGCTGCCCTAATGCACTGCAGCCAGCTCACTCTATCTATCTCATAAAGTCTTCTCTTTCTACATGTTGGCTCCCCATGTAATATGGCCATTGAGCTGTAAGGATCATTACAGCATTACAGCTGATGGCAGAAGTTGGGGACGGAATGGTGGCTCCCCCCCGCCCACTATAAATACCCACTACTTAGGGACCAGGGGCATCATTGGGACTACAAATCAAATTAGTAGAGTCCCTTTTGGTGAATAAAATATGACAGTGCCGTCTCCCCCTCTCGTGAGGAAAAGCGATTTAGATTATGTTCAGCATCATCTTGAATCTAACAAGTACTGTGGTACACGGTAGGTAGGTGTTCAGATCACAGAATGCAAACTGCATGTGAGAGACTCACACCGGAACACAAACTGTATAAAAGTCACTGTGGCACTTTAACCATACAGGTGATCTGTGAATCTCTGAGTAATTCAGCCCACTCACAGTGACTCCAAACAATCGGAGAACAGTCTCTCATGAAGAAACTGGCAATTTCTGTGGTGTTTAAGCTTAATAATGAATGATGGAGTTACCTGTTTCCAGTACTGGTTGCACACAGATAGAAACAAACCAACCAGATTAATAACAAGCCTCTTCTACCTATCAATGTTTTGAAGTAGATTGCTCCTTGGAAATCTACTGAGTAACACTTTTGTGTCATTGGATCCGACATGAAAAATTCCCATGTTTTTAAAAAAGAAAATCATAATTGAAAATAAAATCTGCATCTTAACATCCCACGGGTTAAGGCATCCCAGTTCAGTCCTCCTGACAATTCTTAGAGCTTTTTGTGTTAAAGCTGCTCCAGGTTGCTGTCTAACTGACCTATCCCTATTTCTCTTTACTTGGTTAGATAAGGCAAGTCCCAGGCAGTCTCCTGCGCGCATTTCCACATGGCACGCATTAGCCGAGTGAAGCCGGTGTCCTTTGGCTTTTCCAGTCCACGCATCAGCCGCTGTTTCATGATGGAGATGAACTCCCTGTTGCTCAGCTCCCCGTTTCCTGAAAGACATTTTCAAACCTCGATCAGTAATCTGCAATGGCTACCCACAGTCCTGTGAATACCTGTATATTGGAAATCAAAAGCAGTGGTGTGGTTGCAGTGGGAACGTTCGGATAATACTAGTTCTGTCCCACTGCGAGCGGGATTTGAACATTATTTTGCTGGTTCCACAGGAGCTAGTGGCCAAAAGGATGCAAGTAACTGGATGGGTTGCAACAAAAAGCTGAGTAAGTAGAGATATACTAAGCTGTGATTTGGATGAAACATTGTTATAGTTTACGCAACTTTCCAGTATCAAAAACAAGCAAAAAGTATGCAAGTGGTTTCTCCCAAGTGTCAGCTCGCTTCTGCTGGCAGTGCTGCCAATTCTGATTTCAAGCCCGACTCCAGGCGTTAAGCTTATGATGTAGACTGACAATTCACTGAAGTGCTTAGGGATTGCTGCATTGCTGATGGTGATGTCCTAGCACATTGCAGTCAGCTGTTAAACTCGCCTGAGGAAATACATTGTTTCTATCTCACAAAATCCTCTTTTCTTTTACCAATGTAATGTTGCCAAAAGAGCTTCGAGGTGTTTTTATATCACAGGATTACAGCTGATGATACAGGGATGTAGGATGATGTGATTCCCTCTGCTACGGGCACCCAACATTCGGAGAACTGATAGGATCGACAAAAAAGGGAGTCTCTTAGGCTGAAGTAAATATGATTGCACCAGTAACTCCCCCTGCCCGCACATCACCCCCTCTGCAACCGCCCCACCTCCAGAACCCAGAGCCTCCACAACTATATTCAACTGCTCCTGAAATTTATTTATACTGTCTGCTTCAATGACATTTTCAGGCATGTTGTTCCACAAATATAGTACACATTAAAGTAATTCTACCCAACTTCCTTTCTTACTCTTGAATTCCTCATTTGTAACTTGCATTCTCTGGTAATTGAGCCACTCACCATGGTGAATAGAGGCTGCCATCTGTCTGTTTTACAGTCATTAAATCATTCCCCGAACAGACTGTCCATTTAAAAAAAAAATTAAATCTAGATTGGACGATAGAAGCTCTGTGTTGTTGTGCCAGGCCTGTTTACACAGGTCCAAGTAGCTTATAAGCATCTTGTGGCATCAAGGAGCCCTAGCAAAACTGGAGTCAATGAGAATCAGGGAGAAAACTCTCTGCTGGTTGGAGTCTTACCTAGCACAAAGGAAGATGGTTGTGGTTGTTGGAGGTCAATCATCTCGGTTCCAGGACATCACTGCAGGAGTTCCTCAGGTTAGTGTCCTAGGTCCAACCATCTTCAGCTGCTTCACCAATGACCTTCCTTCCATCATAAGGTCAGAAGTGGGGATGTTCGCTGATGATTGCACGATGTTCAGCACCATTCGCGACTACTCAGATACTGAAGCAGTTCATTTCCAAATGTAGCAAGACCTGGACAATATCCAGGCTTGGGCTAACAAGTGGCAAGTAACATTTGCGCCACACAAGTGCCAGGCAATGATCATCTCCAACAAGGGAGAATCTAACCATCGCCCTTTGACATTCAATGGCATTACCTTCGCTGAATCCCCCACTATCAACATCCTGGGGGTTAACATTGACCAGAAACTGAATTGGATTAGCCATATAAAAACTGTGGCTACAGGAGCAGGACAGAGGCTAGGAATCCTGTGGCAAGTAACTCATCTCTTGACTCCCCAAAGCCTGTTCACCATCTACAAGGCACAAGTCAGGAGTGTGATGGAATACTCTCCACTTGCCTGGATGAGTGCAGCTCCAACAATACTCAAGAAGCCCCTCACCATCCAGGACAAAGCAGCCCGCTTGATTGGCACCTCTTCCACATTCATTCCCTCCACCACCACACACAGCGGCAGCAGTGTGTACCATCTACAAGATGCACTGCAGGAACTCACCAAGCCTCCTTTGACCGTACCTTCCAAACCCATGACTGCTATCATCTAGAAGGACAAAGGCAGCAGAGACATGGGAACACCATCGCCTGGAAGTTCGCCTCCAAGCCCCTCACCATCCTGACTTGGGAATATATTGCCTTTCCTTCACTGTCGCTGGGTCAAAATCCTGGGACTCCCTCCCTAACAGCACTGTGAATATACCTACACCACATGCGGTTCAAGAAGACAGCTCATCACCACCTTCTCAAGGGCAATTAGGGATGCAAAATAAATGCTGGTCCAGCCAGCAAAGCCCACATCCCAAGAATGAATAATAAAAAAGCAGTGTTGGCTTAAGGCCTCATACATATCAAGATGTGAGGTGCGCACAACTAATTTACTCCTTGGCAGCTACCACCAGCTTTCCTAGTTAAAAATTCTCACTGATGAAAGTGGAGGGACGTTTTTTCCATTGCTAAACAAGGAGCTCTGGGGTTCTCCCAATTTCCAGCTGGCACAGCTAAATGCTGAGTTGATTTCTATAGAGAATTTCTCCCTGCTCATTAATCTTTTCAGACACCAGATGTACTGCTCAGGTCATGTCCTGCAACGAAAACAAGCTGGGACTTTTTTCTAGATTCCCAGCATTTCACTCGTTTAAAAAGGAAACCAGCACATTATGATAACTAGTGGTCCTGATGCATTTAAATCAGGATTTTACAGTCAATGTTTTTCTTTATATTGCAAATTAACTTGGTGTTGTATGGGGATTGTTATTCACCTGTGCTTATAAAATGAAGGAACTTCAACATACACTGCAAGTGAGCCAAACTTGTTCATTGAGCAATGGAAAATGGGCGGGGTGAGATAATCCCAAAGTACCAATGATCAGAAATTACATAGGATCAGAAATCAGAAGAAAACAGGAGACTAGCTGCCTCAGAATCATCCAAGAGCCAACATTCTCTAAAAGGGCAAAATGAAATGCTCAGCTTTATTTGTAAAGAAGTAAGGCACGAATGTGGAATGTTAACAAGCTAAAGGGAAGCATTTGATAGTTGTAAGGACAACAACAAAGGGTTCATGCTGGAACACTCCTATATCTAGTGTAGAGGGAGGGGGGATTGGTTAGCCCAAGAGGAAGCAGCTATGACCCCTTAGAGAAAGTTGTGGCAAGAAAGGGGTGGGCGAGGGACAGGGGGTGGGTGAGGGACAGGGGGTGGGCGAGAGGAAGGGGCTGGGCGACAGGAAGGGGCTGGGAGACAGGAAGGGGCTGGGCGACAGGAAGGGGCTGGGCGACAGGAAGGGGCTGGGCGACAGGAAGGGGCTGGGCGACAGGAAGGGGGTGGGAGACAGAAAGGGGGTGGGAGACAGAAAGGGGGTGGGAGACAGAAAGGGACCGAGGGACAGGGACTGAGCGGGCCAGAAAGAGGGGGGCGGGGACATAGGGACAGAGAGGATTTGCAGCTGGGCTGAGCAATTGCAAATGAAGTTCAATTATGGGCAAACATAATGTACTACATATCAGTGGAAGCTTAGCTTAGGCTCAAGCAGTACATCAATTTTCCAAACTTCTGGCTTAGTTTGACATCGTACTGTCTAGCCAGGGATGCTGATGGTATAGATGCTACTGGTATATGTGTGTTTGCAGCAGTCAAAAATAATGGCTCAAGTTTTGCTGGGAATTTGTTAGAGGAATAGTTCAGCATGCTGCAATACAAGAGAACCATCTAGGCCTGAAATGCTGCACAGAGGCAAGGATGAAGACTACAGACAGATGAGGCATCAGGAACAAAGTGACAAGCTGGGCTCTTCAACTTCTAAAAGAGGCGTACAAGATCCATGGCAGTGTTGATAAAGTAAACCAGGAACAATACTTTCAGATACACCAGGGGGGGCAGCAGGATGAGAGGACACTGGGTCAAGGTTGTGAACAACAAGTTTAGAACAGAGGTCAAGAAGTGTTCCTTGACAGAGTGGACGATTGATAACTGCAATTATCAGTCAGGAAGCCTGGTTGAAGGCACTGGACTCAAATAGGACCCCAAGGTAAAGGCAAGAGTTACTGCCTAGTGCACCAATTGGACCCCTTCCTGAGTTTTTAAAATGACTATTAAGTGCATTATATAATCACACACCACCAGAATCTGAAAAGTTCTGCAGTACCTCTAGGCCAAATGCTGCAGCAAGTCTGTCCAATATAAGGGAATATCTCAGTGTGCCAAATGTTAAGATAGTCTCCCCATATAATTAAATATTTTTAAAAATTGCATAAATGTGTTAAATTTGTTGCTTTATTTTTAGAAAAACCAGCACATGGAACATTTTACAGTAAGTTTACTATGCTAGGCTCCGGCGTTCACAGCTTTGGCTACTTTAGCTAAGCTGTCTCAACTGACTATTCACCCAGCTAGGTCCGGCAAGCAAGTGGTGTGAGCACTTGGCATGTCATAACATTCAAGGCTATGGGCCAAGTGCTGGTAAATGGGATTACGTAGTTAGGTCAGGTGTTTCTCACGTGTTGGTGCAGACTCGATGGGCTTCTGCACTGTGTGATTCTGTGATTATACTTACATGGTCTGAGACTAGCTTTCAATTCTAGATTTATTTTATTAATTGAATTAAATTCCACCAGCTGTCGTGTCCCTACAGCATTAGCCTTGGCCTCTGGATTACCAGTTCAGCGACATTACCACTACCGTCTCCCCCTAAATTCCATGCACTCCTGCATGGCAGGTGAACCAGTGGGTCTAAATCCAAACGTCGGGTGACACCAGATAACTATTCCCCATGCAAACTTCACCTGCTAAATTGGTCCGAGAGTTGCAACAAAGCTGTGATAATGCAGCTGAGCTTGGTTGAGTTGGACAAATCACATACAGGCGAAACATGGGCTTAACAAACTGCAAATCAATGGGGACTACTATCACCTTATGGAATTGGGCTCAGAACACAAACTGTTAGTATTGGTTCACCAGGCATTGGCTTCGATACAATTAGAAGGGGGAAAATGATTCAGGGACGAGGTGATCCCATAATTGAATTTAAAAAAAAATTCATTCATGGGATGTGGGAGTTGCTGGCCTGGCCAGCATTTATTGCCCATCCCTAACTGTCCTTGAAAAGGTGGCGGTGAGCTGCCTTCTTGAACCGCTGCAGTCTGTGGTGTAAGTACACCCACAGCGCTGTTAGGGAGGGAGTTCCAGGATTTTGACCCAGCGACATTGAAGGAACGGCGATATATTTTCAAGTCAGGATAGTGAGTGACTTTGAGGGGAACTTCCAGGTGGTGGTGCTCCCATGTCTCTGCTGCCCTTGTCCTTGTAGATGGTAATGGTCGTGGGTTTGGAAGGTACTGTCTAAGGAGCCTTGGGGAGTTCCTGCAGTGCATCTTGTAGATGGTACATATTGCTGCCATTGTGTGTTGATGGTGGAGGGAGTGAATATTTGTGGATGGGGTGCCAATCAAGCGGGCTGCTTTATCCTGGATGGTGTTGGGCTTCTTAAGTGTCGTTGGAACTGCACTCATCCAGGCAAGTGGAGAATATTCCATCACACTCCTGACTTGTGCCTTTAGATGGTGGACAGGCTTTGGGGAGTCAGGAGGTGAAATACTGATCTCAGGATTCCTAGCCATCTGACTTGCTCTTGTAGCCACAGTATTTATATGGCTAGTCCAGTATAGTTTCTGGTAAATGGTAACCCCCAGGATGTTGATAGTGGGGGATTCAGCGATGGTAAAGCCATTGAATATTAAGGGGCAATGGTTAGATTCTCTCTTGTTGGAGATGGTCATTGCCTGGTACTTGCGTGGCGCAAATGTTACTTGCCACTTGTCAGTCCAAGCCTGATTATTGCCCAGGTCTTGCTACACTTAGACATGGGATGCTTCAGTATTTGAGGAGTCGCAAATGGTGCTGGACATTGTGCAATCATCAGTGAACATCCTCACTTCTGACCTTATGATGGAAGGAAGAATTGATGAAGCAGCTGAAGATGGTTAGGCTTGAACACTACCCCGAGGAAATATGTAATTACTTACAATTTATAACGTACTTCATGTTGGGGAGAAAACAGTGGGATCAGGAAATAGGTATGAAGTTTACTGAGCTGATGGACAGCAGAGTCTGAGGGAGGTTTTGAGGTGGCTTTTGAGGGTGGAGAGAGGGGCAGAGAAGCGGAAAGGTTTTGCATCAGAATTTCTGAATTAGGGGCTGAAGGTTTTGGTCCTGAACAAGAGCTGGAAGAGTGGAGACTGAAAACCGGAAGTTAGGCTGGAGTGAGATGTTCAGGAATTCTTTGGGTTCACTCACCATCACTATCGAACAAAGCAAAGACAACATCGCAAACATGATTAGAAAGTTCCACTCGTGCCACCGTCCTGGCAACGTGCTTCATGGTCGCTGTTAAAGGAAAAGATATTGGTTAAAATTTTTCAACAAAGTATTTCGTGGCGGCAACTTTGCCTTTTTTTTATTCATTCATGGGGTGTGGGCGTCGCTGGCTAGGCCAGCATTTATTGCCCATCACTAATTGTCCTTGAGAAGGTGGTGGTGAGCTGCCTTCTTGAACTGCAGCGGTTCAAGAAGGCAGCTCACCACCATCTACTTGGCGGACATTAGGGACGGGCAATAAATGCTGGCCTAGCCAGTGACACCCACATCCCATGGATGAATAAAAATCACTACAGAATATAGACAGTGCAAATACTGATCCTCCAACAGAAACTACTCAGAACCTGCTTATCGTTGCATGAGCAAAAATATGAAGGGACTTCAAGATTCTGACTGAGGTCTGTTACTTTAGCAGCTGAATCACAACAGGCAAAGTCAGACCCAACCTGGCCTACTATTTATAAAAAGGAACTGCAACGTCTCAATACAAACTCCGACAGGCTTCAATTCATAACATGCATTGAGTTTTCTCAATCTCAAGTTGTAGGAAACGTGAAAGTGTTCTTTAAAATGTACATCCATTGCTCGGGTTTCTTGCCTCCATTACTCTACCTGCTGACCAATTCATTTGTTGATCATTTCCCGATATCATTCCTCAGTTTGCCTTTTGCTGGTCTGAAACCATCCTGCTCTTGCAACTTAAAATATTTCTCTGGATTTAACTTACCATCTCGCACATTTCTATAACATCACTGCTCAGATTTCCTTTTTCCAAGGCTTAAAAAACACAAGCCTCCCCAGTCCTTCCTAATAACTCAAACCTCTAAAATTAGGGATCAGACCCCTGTGGCTTTTCTGTGCACTCTCTCTTGCCCTTGAGAACTATATCCCTGTGATCAGAACTGGACACTAGCTGCAGTGTGGTCTAACCACAGCATTACACAATCTGATTGTAACTTCCTCTGGCTTGTAATCTACTGGCTGATTGTTGCTCCGTATTGATTGGACTTGTTGAGGTTTACAGCCTTTACCTGTTAGCTTCACAACTTAATGAATGGAGACAGTAGGAATATAACATTTTATGCAGTAACTTTACCGTAATCAATGACTCCTTGTTAAAAAGCAGGTAAATGCAAAATTTAGACAAGATGATTATTAAGAAGAAACAAGACGTTGAAGATATGTCCTGCAAAAATAAATTTGTAATAAAATTCCTTTTTCTCCTTTTCAGTCAAACGCTAATTCTATTTCATTATTGCCTCTATTAGACAGAATAATGAACATGATATGATTATGTTAGGTACGATGATAGTCATCTTTGTGCACTGTAACTTCAAAGGCCAATAGAACGTTTTCAGTTATACCAAGATTAGGTGGTGGTGCTGGGGGTATAGATTAGAAAATAGAAACCAACTCTAGCAACTATTTCAACAAAACGAAAGCAAAACAAAATCCCCATCAATATATTCTGACGGATGGTTTCTACATTTGCACAGGCTCAATTCCAGAGACACGTTTTACTTTTAGTTCATTATACCTTTATCAATTGAGGCCCCTGCCATATGGTAGAAGCTCAGTGCTGTATCCACATCGTTAATGTTCTTCAGAAAAGTGAAGAAATTTTCCACCTCCTTGAATGTGATGCCCTGCAGAAGAAAAGAGATGAAGCAAAATGAGGTCTAGTGTGGGAAAGGGCCATCCGAGCCATCACAATATCTAAAGTCCACTGTATGATTATTCTATCATTGGGCTTTGCTTTCCCCCTACAGAGCACCTACTTTAAGGAAAATTAGGGTTCTCCCCAATACCCAAGAAATAAAAATCATCATTAATCTCTATAATCATTAATCCCAGTCAATGGAATTCAATTCAGCTCCCTTTAAAGGATTCAATTGACCCAAATGTCCTTCGCAGTGTTCCACAACTCTGTTGGAATTTATTTTCCTAATCTTTAACCACATTCCAAGCTTGTAGTGTTTTGCACTTACATGTACTTTTTGTACCAATTTATTCTTAGATATCAGACTTTCCATGTGTGAAGTTATTATCAATCTCAATGGTAATGTATATACTGCCACTCAGGAGCTTGGATTAGATAGAAAGGCAGAGTTTCTGCAGGAACTGTGCAGCTTTGACTTGAGTGCTGTGAAGTAGTGGCCGTGCCTTCAACTGCTTTGGGCCCATGCTGTAAACTTCCTCCTTAAGCCCCTCCACTGCTCTAATACCCCCTTGCCTCCTTCACAGCCCATCTTTTTTAACCAAGCATTTGATCATCTCTGCCAATATCTCTTTCTTTGACTCAATGTGAGTTTTTGTCCTTATGCCTCTGTGAAGTATCTAGTGACATTTCTCTACATTAAAGGCACTATATCAATGCACAGTTATTGTAAATCTGTCTATGCAGTGGCAGCAGCACTGAAGTTGCTCACAACACCCCTGGATTGGGGGTGCGAAAAAAAATCAAGGCTCCTGGTAGTTCTGTCTTAACTCTTGCTGGAAATGTATGATTGTGCTGTTCTCCACAGTCGGACTGACCACTGGCAATTATCAAAGTTTCAGTCTGAATAATGGCCAATTGGTTGAGGTACCAGAGAGGCCATCAGTGTCTTTAGGAGGCGAGATGAGAAATAAATCTGTGGGTGGAAAAGGTCTGCTGTCTGCAATGGTGGCAGACCATTCGAGAGAGACATAGTGGAGCTTCATTAAATATATTAATATTGGAAACTCCCAAAAGAATCTCCACGCAATGAAGCAGTCATGAGTGAAGGATAATCAGAAAAGACATTCTCAGAAGGTGGTGCCGCGTTGGCACTCAATCAGTGACAGAAATTCAGATAAAATATATGCAAAAATTGAAACATCATGTGTTCTGAAATGGTAAAAAAGGATGAGAAAAAATTATGGAAATATGAGGGGGGGGAAGGAGAGAGACACAAACAAACAGATTAAATAGACAGATGGAGAGACATTCTGAGAGTGTGGAAGAGAGAGAGAAATAGATAGAACGAGAAAGATACAAACTCAGTTAGGCTACCTGGAGCTTCAGATTCAGAATGGCTAACCCCCTCAATTTGCATAAAGATATCTTTGGAAGGTGGGGAGGTTATTGAATAATTGCAGCAGGTATTCAGAATCAAACTGCATACAAATGATCCCAGTGCAGGGCTGTGTTCTGATGAAGGGTCATCAACCTATTTTCTCTCCACAGGTGCTGTCTGACCTGCTGAGTATTTCCAGCATTTTTTGTTTTTATATCAGATTTACAGCATCTGCAGCATTTTGCTCTTGACTAGGGGCTCCCAGGTTCACAGCGATGTCCCTGTCACCAACTCTCCATTTCCACAGGACTTGGTAAATAGACCCTTGTAGAAGTCAGTGTGTGACTTTGCTTAACATGGTGACTTTGGGGAGCCGTTATTGTCCACACAATCTTGACGGGTTGGTAGTCAGATTTCAGTGACGTGTCAAGCCACAATGACTGGGACTGCCCAGAATGCAATTCAGTAAAACAGGTGAACTCAAACAGAAACAGGAAGTGGTGATAAATTGCTTCTCCACAACTTGACTACAGCGTAAAATAGGCAATAAAATGCCTCGTGTAACAACAACTTGTATTGAGTGCCATTAATTGTAAAACGTCCTAAGGTGCTTCACAGGAGCATTAACAGAACCGCTGTAATAGCAATGGTTCTCTTTCCCTATTGCATTCCATTGAAGCACTAGACACTAAGTTAATTCTCTTGTCAGTTCAAAACAATGTGTACACAAAAACAAAATAGTGTGGGCTACTGGTATTTACAAGGCTGATATCTCACGAAGTGTCAGGAGCAATGCTTGTCAGTTTAACAACCAGCGACAAAATTGGCAGCGAGCCAATATTGGCTATAAAGGGGGCACAAAGTAGTGCAGTATGATTTTGGCCCATCACAGGTCCATTCCCACCCAAAAATGAGGACAAAACTTGGCCCTTACATGTCTGAGTGATGTATGTCATATACTTATGCACATGGAGTGAACTAAAATGTGTAATTAACCCAAGGAAGGACTAAATTTACATCTTTTTGAATTACTGTTGAAATGTTCACTTTCTTATGTATACAATTTCCAAGTGTGTTAACTGGTGGTTCAACCCTACATGTACAATGCTGTTGCTAGCAGAGAACGGCAGCAGTCTGTATGACATGGCATAGCTTTTATTTCATCTATTTATCTGCTCACTCCAGGAGCACACTGAAAGATACTTGGTCTTGAGGTAACCCAAGAAGTCTTTTTCACTTTACTTAAGTGGCAAGGGTTGAGTTTAAAAATCAAAACATTTGCAGCTTGTGTGTATTGGAATCCAGAGATGAATAAATGGGAAACACCTTTTTAACTGGGGTGAGTGAATTGCTCTGACAAACCTCGCAGCTTTCTTTATTTACCACAAATGGTGTAAATTGCTAAGAGAATACAATAAAAAGTCCCAGAGGCAGTGAAAGTGCTGTTCCTGAGTGACAAACCACTCACCCTATTTCTGAATACTGGCCATAATCTGATAAATGCTGCAGAGGTGACAAATTAATAAGGTGGAGTTCTGAGTTTTATGTTTGTCATGCCTTACATTAATTTACAAGGTCTCCAGAGGTTATTACACAAAACACAAAAATGTCAAAAAGACAGCCGATTAAAGGTCTTTAGAAAGACATTTTGGTAACAAGAATAGGGAAACGAAATGCACATTAAACGGTTTAAATGGAATAGAGGATTAGGGAACCTCTGGTGTGCAGATAAGGCAGACTTCATAGCTGCACTTCTTTAATATAAAAGCACCACATAAGGGACCAGTTAAGCCCCATCCACTAATTGAGAGGAAATACCATCAGCAACTATTGCAGTCTGTTCTGCACATTTACCAATCACAATAGTTGGAACTCTCAATTTTAAAACTTCATTCTAATTCACAATTGCTGTTAGGAGAAAACTGAACCTGTTCTCCGGTATCTGGAAAGTTTAATAAGGGGACTCATCACTTCCTGGTAAGCCATGATGGATCTGGCTTAATTCTGCAGTCACAATCCATACTGACGATATCTACCATAGCAGTGATTGAAGCTCCACATTTCCCCTGGGGCTGCACATCAATGATCATGACCACACTTCACTGATACCTAAGTAGCACACAATCTAGAAGTTAAAACTTAAATGATGCAATTACGGCAGTGCCACCTTCTTGGGCAGAATTCTACAGAAGAACAACCTGCATTATATAACGCTATGTATTGACCAGTTTGGTTCAGCTGTCAAGACCAGCAGCTCTGATAATGAGCTGACCAATATCAGTACACTGGAGAACCAACCGAAGACTATGTGCTCAAGTTCTGGAGTAGAACATGATCCCAGACCCACAGGGGAGACTGCCAGCAACTGAGGCTGGCTGACATTTAACTGCTGTAAAAATCTCAACAAACCCCACAGTAGTTTATGATCCTTTACTATTTGGGAACAGTGGGTCTACTGAGACACCGACAGTACTAAGAAAATAAACAAAAACCATCTTGCTCAGTGTTCTGCTCTGCTGCATCAGCACGCAGGCCATTACTTCCAGGTTCTTACCTCTGCGTCCCTGAATTGCTTTTTGATACTTTTCAACATTGCTCTGAGTTTCTTGGACTGGACACCGCTGTATGCCAACAGCATACTGCCAAACTGACGCTCTGAGATTCGTCCATTTATTGGGTCATGTCGATCAAACTAGAGGAGGAGGAAAGAGAAAAGATGAGGCCAATTTCTGATATTTTAATAAAGCAGATTGTTTACCTGGTGTAGGACAAAAAAAGCCTTCTGACAATTTTTAAGCTCGATATTTAATTAGGGAAGCTAGAAGCATTGTCAAAAGGAAGAAAAACAAAAACAGCATCTGTGGAGAGGAACACAGTTGATGTTTCGAGTCCGTATGACTCTTCATCAGAACTAAGGAAATGGGGACAAGGGGGACCCTATCTTGGTTCTGGGAGAGAGAGGAAGGTGTGAGAGCAGAGGCGCGGGAGGTGGGCCGGACACGGTTGAGGGCCCAGACCTCCCTGTCGCTTGCCATTTCAACACACCACCCTGCTCTCATGCCCACATGTCCGCCCTTGGCCTGCTGCAATGTTCCAGTGAAGCTCAACGCAAACCGGAGGAACAGCACCTCATCTTCTGACCAGGCACTCTACAGCCTTCCGGACTTAATATTGAGTTCAACAACTTCAGATCATGAACTCTCTCCTCCATCCCCACCCCCTTTCCGATCCCCCTTTTCCCAATAATTTATAATTTAAAAAAAATATTTTTCTTTTCCCACCTATTTTTAAATTTATTTCCAGCTATTGTTTTACCTCCACCTTTTAGACCATTTCGATCCCTTCCTCCCACCCCACCCCCACTAGGGCCATCTGCCACTTGCTTGTCCTGCTTGCTAACCTTAATGTCCCCATTGGCACATTCTTTAGCTAATATCACCACCATCAACGCCCCTTTGTCCTTTTGTCTATGACATCTTTGGCAATCTCTTCTTTGCCTCCACCTATCACTGGCCCTCTATCCAGCTCTACCTGTCCCACCCCGCCTTAAACCAGCTTATATTTCACCTCATTTCTCTATTTCCTTAGTTCTGATGAAGAGTCAGACGGACTCGAAACGTTAACTGTGTTCCTCTCCGCAGATGCTGTCAGACCTGCTGAGTTTTTCCAGCTATTTTTGTTTTTGTTTCAGATTTCCAGCATCCGCAGTATTTTGCTTTTGTCAAAAGGAAGAAATGGGCTTGTTTCTCTATTGTTTAAAATTAAATGGTAATTACTTAATTTTATCACATTATCATCCCTCATTTCTACCCTATCAAACCAGTCTAAACAATCCCTGAGCTATTTCCTTGTAGATTTGGTTTACTGATGGATCTCCAGTAGTTTTGCTCTTAGATAGAGGGTATTTTCAATGTGTAAACTGGACGTCAACTCCACAAGGACTGTGCAGTGGTCACTCCTCCTGATACTGACATCGAAAGGTGCATCTGTGACAAGTAGACTGGTGAGGACGAGGTCAAGTAGGTTTTTCCCTCTTATTGGTTCCCTCACCACCTGTTGCAGACCCAGTCTCGCAGCTATGTCCTTCAGGACTCGGCCAGCTCAGACAGCAGTGGTGCTCCCGAGCCACTTCTGGTGATGGACATTGAAGTCCCCCACCCAGAGTACATTCTGTTGGGGGGAGGGGGGGGTGGTTGGGTGGTGGAGACAGTAGGTGATAACCAGCAGGAGGCTTCCTTGCCATGTTTGACCTGATGCCATGAGACTTCATGGGGTCCACGAATCCCAAAAAGTGTTGATCAATCTTTGTACAGAGAAATACTTTATGATAGAGATACCCAATTTTGTCTTTTATTAGACTGAAACTACATATATATATATATATATATTTTTAGTTCCTCTTTCTCTTCCAATTGCAACAAAGAAAGGGAGGGACACAGGATTTTGCAAGGTATTTAATAATGTACAGGACTGGAAAGGACGACTGCAATCAAACTGACAGGTCTTAGAAAAGGCACATAAGACTACAGAATTTTCCTGTTCTCCATTTGCAATGAAAGCTTTCAGTATAACGTATAGCTCAAGGGCATTTGACCAGAAGTCACAATAAATTAAACTTCAAATGAGTGGGGCTGAAGCATTATTAGAAATAGGATGTACAGTTTGGGAACCTTATCAAAATGCATAGGAAATGATTCAAAGATCAATATTAACTATCTTTTTGTAACTTGGGTTTTGAAGCTATGAGAAGAGACTTGTAAGCCTTAATTTTGGAAAACGAATGATTAAGAGGTCCTTGAAATGCTGAGAAGATAATGTAGATGTAGATGTAGATGCAAGTCAACAACCTTAACTGGCTTGTACTAAACAGGCATTTGGTATTTGAGGACAGAAACACAAAATTCAAAAGCTCCCATGTAAGGTAAAAGAAATCCTCTCATACAGTGATGGATATGTGGAAGTTTCCCAACAAAAGCTGCATTAGCTGATTACCCATATGTCAAGCAATGTGCCTCAAAATACTAGATCAATTAAATATAAGCTCAAGCACTAATCTGGGCATTCTGATGGCTTCAGAAACAGATTCAATATGTTTCGGCATAAACACATGAGAATTCTGATGTATTTTCTACATTCCACAGTCTTGGTAGTATATGATAATGAACGGTGACAGCACAAAAAAAAAGAGGTTGCACTTAGGTTGACCATCTTTGTTGTCAGAGAATTTCATCATCACTTATAAGCATGTTATACACAGGACAAGCTTAAATGATTAAATGAGTGTCCTTCCCTAAAAGGAATTTAGAAACAAGGCATTCATTCAATCCAAAACAAAAACAGAAATACCTGGAAAAACTCAGCAGGTCTGGCAGCATCGGCGGAGAAGAGCAAAGTTGACGTTTCGAGTCCTCCTGACCCTTCAACAGAACTCGAAACGTCAACTTGGCTCTTCTCTGCCGATGCTGCCAGACCTGCTGAGTTTTTCCAGGTATTTCTGTTTTTGTTTTGGATTTCCAGCATCCACAGTTTTTTGTTTTTATTCATACAATCCAGATGGCAGGAGTAGAACCGGAGTGCCGGGGACAGAAGGAATCACTTTTGGTATAAAACTGCTAATGAAGTACTCAGAATGCTCATCATGATGAAACTGTCACACAACAGGGAATCTCTCAAGAGATGGAAAGTGATATGTCTTCTACTTAAAACTGCACAAACAGCTAAATTGCTCCAAGGACAGTGAGCTTCAGACAGTAATACGGAAACATAAACGATTGACATAGGGGCTGAGTTTTTCCCTCATAACCAGTTCGAAGGGAAAAAGAGTTCTAAAGTAATTTTGTTCTCTAAAATCATCAGAAATTATAAAAGAAAATTGTCAATGCCATCAGTGGAATTAGTTATTCAACCGTAAGCACATGAACGCAATTTTTCCATTTTTGATTAACTACATTCAGTTCAGAGCAACTGTGGTTTTATTTTACAGATGAAGGAGAGAGCACAGATAACATTTTGTCCTTTATTCCTTGGTGGGATGTTGGCATTGCTGTAAAGGCATTTGTTCCCCATCCCTGATTGCCCTTGAACTGAGCGACTTGCTCAGCCATTTCAGAGGGCAATTAAGAGTCAACCACATTGTCATGGGGTCTGAAGTCACATGTAGGCCAAACCAGGTAAGGACGGCAGATTTCCTTTCCTAAATTCATTAGTGAATCAGATGGGTTTTTACGACAATCGATAATACTTTCATGATTCATAGCTTCATACAGACTCAGGAATTAGGAGCAGGAATAGGCCACTCAGCCCTTCGAACCTGCTCCGTCATTCAATGAGATCATGGCTTATCTGATTGTAACCATAACTCTACCCTCCCGCTTACCCCCGATAACATTTCACCCCCTTGCTTATCAAGAATCTATCTGCCCCTGCCTTAAAAATACTTAAAGACTCTGCTTCACCACCTTTTGAGGAAGAGAGTTCCAAAGACTCACAACCCTCAGAGAAAAAAATTCTCCTCATCTCCGTCCTAAATAGGCAACCCCTTATTTTTAAACAGTGGCCCGTAGTACTAGAGTCTCCCACAAGAGGAAACATCCTCTCCACACTGACCCTGTCAAGACCCCTCATGATCTTATATGTTTTGATCAAGTTGCCTCTTACTCTTCTAAACTCCAGTGGATACAAGCCTAGCCTGTCCAACCTTTCCTCATAAGACAACCCACCCAATCCAGGTATTAGTCTAGTAAACCTTCTCTGAACTGCTTCCAATGCATTTACATCCTTCCTTAAATAAGACCAATACTGTACACAATACTCCAGATGTGGTCTCACTAATGCACTGCATAATTGAAGCATAACCTCCCTACTTTTGCATTCAATTCCTCTCGCGATAAATGGTAATTAGCTTTCCTAATTATTTGCTGTACCTGCATACTAGCCTTTACGAATTCATGCACTAGGACACCCAGATCCCTCTGCATCTGAGAGCTCTGCAATCTCTCACCATTTAGATAATATGCTTCTTTTCTATTTTTCCTGCCAAAATGGACAATTTCCCACTTTCCCACATTGTACTTCATTTGCCAGGTCTTTGCCCACTCACCTAACCTATCTATATCCCTTTGTAGCCTCCTTATGGCCTCTTCACATCTTACTATCCTACCTATCCTTGTGTCATCAGCAAATTTAGCAATCCTACCTTCGGTCCCTTCAGACAAATCATTTATATAAACGGTAAAAAGCTGAGGCTGCAGCATTTTCCCTGTGGCACACCACTTGTTATATCTTGCCAACCAGAGAAAGACTCTGCCTGATTACCTTGAATTTATGCAAGTGCCCTGCTACAACGTCTTTAATAATAGCCTCTAACGTTTTCCCATTGACAGATTTTATTAATTGAATTTAAATTCTACCAGCTGCCATGGTGCGATTTTAACCCATGTCCCCAGAGCATTAGCCTTGGCCTCTGGATTACCATCCAGTGGCATTACCGTTAGGCACCTTCTCCCTAATTACAGTGAAGGGTCTGCCATAATAGCCAAAATGTTATTAAAGTTCAAACCCAATGTCAGGGATTGTTTTCTTAACATTGGAAGCCTTTTTGAAAACGTAAGAGGCTTGTCTGTGACAGCATCAATATCAGTAGCATGAATCACATGAAAATTGAGTATGCAGATAATACATTTAAAAAAAAATTAAAGCACTGCGCTTCAGTCTCAGCAGAAATCCAATTTTCACACGTCATAGACATGCAATGTGATGGTGATTTGTCTTCTGTCTTTTTCACTACTGAAAAATACTCTTCAATGTACAGAGATTTTCCTATTTTGTCCCCAAACAGCAGCCTTGCTCCTTCTGTGGCTAATTCCTTAGTTATAGTAAATGGGAGCCGGGCAAACAATTCATCACTGAGACTGAATGAAACTAGTGAAATAAAACACACATTCCTGGCTGCATATCCATTAGCGTGCAGAAGATGCAAATCTGACTTTCTTTTCCCATCATTATCATAAAGCACATAAAGGAGCTGCTCAAATAATTGACACCCTTCTCACTGGAGAAGTATAGACTGAAAGAGGATGTAAGGAAGGTTTCAAATTAATAAGGATAAGGGATGTAGAATGTCAGTCAGGAAGGTGGATTAGACAGATCGATTGTTTCATCCAGCTTTGAGATTTTCTACATTTCACTCACGTGGGCACCAAAGCAGAATTCTGTAATGTCACAAAGGAGAGTCCTATCGTAAATGGCAAATTTTGTAAGATATCGCTCAAGCTGTGTAGCTTTTGTTGATTAGAGAACTGGCCAGAAATGTCCGACTACCCGATTTATGGTGCTCCCGATTTCGCAATGATGGCCAAAAGACTGGGAGCACTAATAGTACCGCATGATACCAATTTCCTAATCTGAACTCCAGTCGAGCAACCCTGGAGCAAACCAGCACAATTCTAACTATTAAATACCCACTTCTGAGCTTCAAGAGATTGGCAGTTCTATAAAAGGGTAAAACGGGGACATGCCAGTAAATATATGAACATATGGATTGGGGGCAGGAGTAGGCCATTTGGTTCCTCGAGCCTGCTCCGCTATTCAAGAAGATCATGGATGATCTGAGTGTGGTCTCAACTCCATATTCCGCCTACTCCCGTTAACCCTTGTTAGCCAAGAATCTATCTACCTCTGCCTTAAAGATATTCATTGACCCTCCCTCCACCACTCTCTGGGGAAGAATTCCAAAATTTCACGACCCTCATCTCCATTTAAGTGGGAAACCCCTTATTTTTAAACTATGTCCCCTAGTTCTAGTCAAGGGGAAACATCCTTTCAGCGTCCATCCTGTAAAAGCAGCATCCACCCTGGTTAAAGTAAAATCAACCCTAATTCCCACAATTGTTGGTGGAACCTTTATTTGGCGCTATGTCAAAGAAACAGCTGTTCCCTGTTTCCCAAAGTACATTGTACAAGTTTTTATACTCGCCTTGACCGTAATTTCAAGCTAAAGCATTTCTCCCCCTTTGGCTGATTTATTTATAATATTTAAGATGTTAGTAGCATTGCCAATAAGTAATAAGCTACGTTGTTCTTACCTCCAGTTTGAGTACATCCTGTTGCAGTTTACGCTGAAACTCTAGGAAATGTTTAATAGTCAATTTTCCTTTTAGATCTGCACCAAAGAAGTAAGTGGTAAGCGCTGAGCTAACTCCCGATTTCAGTGTGTTCCCTGTTGTGGAGCGATCTCGGTGACGCATGCCTATACTGGTCTGAGATCGAATAATGCTCTGAACCTGAAAAACGTAAGCAGAAATAAGTCAAGCATAAAAGACTTCTTACGCACAGAGAAGTTACAGCATGCTTTTTGATCACAACTTATTAATTACCAGCAAAACACAATACAGAAATATCGAATGCTACACAAGAGAGCTTCAATGAATGGGGTCCTTCAGCCTGTTTTATTTCAGTCTTCGAGAATAAGATAGCTACCAACTTCCCATTCCAGCATTTACTGTTTTTTTTTAAATTAATCTGGTGTCCTGGTTTTAGCCACTCTCATTCTGGCCTACCTGCTTTTAAATGACCATATTGGCATGTATGAATGTCATGTAAGCTAGCATAAAACTACTATCTAACATAAGACATGTGTTATGAAGGGAGGCTGAAGGGTTTGGAATGCTTATGCTGGAGAAGACAAGGCTTAAAGATCTAATTCAAAATATTCAAGATCATTAAGGGAATAAATTGCACCCTGATAAAAAGAGAAAAAGAGAGTTGTATTTATGTAGTGTCTTTAATCACCTCAGGCCATCCTGAAGTGCTTTACAGCCAATTAAGTACTTTTGAAACAAAAACAAAAATTGCTGGAAAAACTCAGCAGGTCTGACATCTGTGGAGAGGAAGACAGAGTTAACGTTTCGAGTCCGTGTGACTCTTCATCAGAGCTTTTGAAACGTAGTTACTGTTGTAATGTAGGAAACACAGTGGCCAGTTTGCATACAGCAAGTTTCCACAAACAGCAATATAACCAGGTAATCTTTAGTTATGTTGACTGAGGGAGAAATATTGCCCAGGACACTGGGGATAACTCCCCGCTCTTCTCTGAAATAGCGCCATGGGATCTTTTGCAAATGGAGCCTTGGTTTAATATCCTATCTGAAAGGCAGCACCTCTAATAGTGCAGCACTCCAGTATTACACTAGAGTGTCAGACAAGATTTTTGTGCTCAAGTCTCTGGGAGTGGGGCTTGAACCCACAATGTTCTCACTCGGAAGCAAGATTGCTACCCTACTGAGCTGCAGCAAACAAGCAAATATTGCTTTGGATTACACCACAAACTCCAGCCATAGGTGACACATCCGAAACTTAGAGGGAAAGTGCACCAACAACACGGATTCAACTACTTTACAGACAGGGCAGTGAGCTTGTGGAACAGAATGTTCTCTGAGGGTGTGGCGTCTGATAGCGTGTAAAAATTCAAGGGAAATAGTTGAGAGAGTGGTGTACTGAAGGTTATTATTTTCCCGTACCAACCAAATGGACTGTGCTGTTTTATCTGGTCCCATACTTTATGTTCATAATTTCTTTTTGAAATTACAATAATCTTATCTGATGTTACCACACTCTTCAGAGGCTACACCCACTGTAAAATTAAACAGTTACATCGAATACCGACGCTCTAACAGAATTTCTACAGGGTTTTTCTCACGTGTATCCTACTGTAACTTAGGTGGAAATCCCAGAGAAATAGCATAAACGGCCATGCATGTTATTTCTGAGGTTTTCACTGCTCATCCTCCCAAGTTACCATGGGCAGGTGAGTTCCCACAGAAATTCTACCTCTAACTCTATTACTGCAGCTGGCAGAGCCATCCTACGTGCAAATGCTTCACTCATCATTACCTGTTCAAACTCCTCCAGATCAACCTCACCATCACCATTTAGGTCAAACATCTTAAAGGCAATTTCGAAATTCCTGTGTGGAGCTAATTCGAGAAGAAATAATTAATTGCATAGTCCCTAATGCAAATATACAGAGCTTATCAACGTAGCAGTTTTGGGTAAACTAGTCTCCATTATAACATATATTATTTATGGCTTCTATACCAATAGAAAACTATATGCAGGTAGAGTTATAAAAGACAAAACTCACTAACACATGTTTTTATGGTTCCCACTGGTTGTTATAAAAATGTGTTTTTAAACTCAAGAACATCAAGAAATTCTTAACCTCTCCCAAATGGCAAAGCCTGAGTATCTTTCAGGGTGATTAGAATTTAAATTGCAATTATATTTGCAGGAAGTTCAGTCCAGCATTTACATGCCACTTTAATGAGTCTCAGAAATATTCCAATGCTCTTTACATATAATGAATAAATCTGAGGTTCAGCGGTGCATTGTGTAAGCAAACACTTCATGCACATCAGATTCCCACAAACAAGCTGACTTTGGTGGTTAGGAGGAGGAATGCTTGTCCAGACACAGCCAACTCCAAAAGTGCCCTTGTGATTTTAAACATCCATCTGACCTGACAGCAATTAAAACATCTGAGCTAAAGGATGGTACTTCCAGCAATGCGGCACACCCTCAGAAATGCACTGGAACATTACTGATCCTCTGACTCAGATCCAACAGTACTAACTGAGCCAAGCTGTCACACATTGAGCCTACAGGATTGCACTTGTCTCTAAAGCCAATCACTGACCATGCACAAGAGTAGGATTCCAGAATGACTTCTGGGATGACCCAAGAGATATCTGTAGAGTTTTGGAAAAGTTACTGTAAACAGACATTAAGTTATTCATTTACCAAATAACAATTTCTCTATTATTACACACATTCTCAGTTCATGGTAAAATATAGAACACGAATGCATGCTGCTTTGTAGATGACATGATGAATTAAAGTCAAGATTCCTACACAATTTTATATTTCTTGGGCAAGATTATTCCCCACAGGGCAGGATTTTACTTCTCAAGAGGTGCAGATCACATAGGTTGGGAATGAGAAAGAGAGTATCTCTGTACAGTGACAATCTCTCTTTAAAATTTTATACTCCAATTGCTTCAGTTTTGTTGCTGTACTGTTTCATACATGGGTGATTCTGACTCACTGAATCTCCCATTAGCAATTCACCATTCGTAATGTTCATCTTTAATTTTAACAGTTCATAAAAATGCAAATATCCACAATTCTTCCCTGCAGAGTTGAATGCATTTGAATTGAATCCTGTATGATTTACACTGTTTCTTAATTGCAAGTGATCAAAATATCCCTGCAACATTGAACATTTTGCAGTTACTTCTGTTGTCTCCCCAGGAGCAAGGTCAATTTTTCTGGACCTCTCTGCACCGTAGCCACAACCAGAGTATAGCCAGGTAAATTGCCCTTCACACCTACAGATCAATCATAAGGTGGTGCCTGAGAACTGGCTGGTGCGAACACACTCGCACTTTCGCCCCCCCTCCTTGTGCGAAAATACTCAGCACCTCCCCATTTGCAGCACGGCTAAGATTGGGAACTCACTTTGCAGAAGATCACGGGCACAAATCAGCATTCTCCTGACGAAGTGCAAACCTCTGTGCTATGGTCTTGCCCTATTTTGCAGAACTTCGGAGTTCATTCTGCCTACACCACAATGTGGGGTACATCATAAAAGCCACGTAGAGTTAGGACAAATAATTGCTAAAATAGCCGTTGAACAAGGAGGGCATCGTTTTGCACCAACAACATTGATAAGCTCTGTATCCACTTCACACACAAGGCATTTGCAGGCTGACATCTCAAACATGTTTTATTACAAGTATCTATTTCATCTTTGAAAATCTTTGAGGGACCAATGCAACAATTTGGCATGGATGGCTTAACATATACTACTGAGAAAGTTGTTAAACTTGGAACAAGCCTCTGTGATTCACGTATCCTGCCTTACGTAGACGTGCTTGTGTCCAATCTAAAACTGATTACTCTGCAGTATAACTGGCATCATATAACGTGTCATCAATGTTCGTGGGATTCAAATGCCAACATAAGCAGGTGGAGGCCCTCCAGCTATCGGAATAGAAATGGTAGTGTTTGATTGCGGAAGAAAAATCAAGATATCCTCACAGGACCAACAATCTGCAGTTCCTTAATTTGTGGCAATTTATTCTGACTTTGGGATTTTTGGTCAGCAAGGAAACTGAAGAATGGAAAGAGACTTTAAGAGCCTCGGAAACAAGGCACTGGGAAATCCAAGCCTGCAGAATTTCAAAAGCTCCCTCGAGTACACACCTGATTTATCGAAATCCAGAGAGCTTAGGCCAGTTTGGAGAGCCAGGGTGTACATAACCGCCAGTATGTGCATGACCATTGCTGCAGTGTAACCAGCTACTAATGTCTGGCTTTTCAGCACCAGTAATATTTGACACAACGACCCAAAGATCCAAATTAAGAGCTAGAAGTAGTAGTGAGATTCCTTGCTGGTTCTTGGGCTCACTAGAATTTCACTTCTTGTGAAACCACAGAGCAATAGGATTAAATCCAAGAAAAGTCTGAACAGTAAATCTCAGGTCAGCCAGCTGGGTATCTCTGAACCTTATGGGGTCTTTGATGGGGTCTGCAGGTGTCTGATTTAACATTTTCCTTGATCTGCCAAGTATCTGCTGACTTATTAGATGTTGTCTTCATGTTAGCATAATAATAGCACTGTTTTCCTTTGGAAATTCGGCCAGGGAACTCTTCAGGGAGAGAAAGAGTGAATATTTGCAGGTATTTGTATAGAACCACAGAAACCACTTCCACTAATTACAGCGGTTAAGAGCAGGTTGAACAACTCTGGTCATACTGGTGGCCTGCCCAAATTTGTGAAGATGCAGCAAGCAAAATAAATTTTACGTAGAGACCTAATTAGATTTTCTTAAATAGGGGCACAGATAACAAAGAATTATGGAAATGCCAATATATATTTGAAAGACGACATGCCTTATTGATTTCTTCCTTGTAATCTTACGAGTTCCATGAATAGCATATGCTGAATCAGACCATAAATTAGCATCAATAAATAATTACCAAAATTGCAGTAATCAGTCAGTGGAGAATAAGATTTTCTTTTACAGTTCAGGAATGCTACTGCATTTCTCCATTAATTCCTAATTTAGTTCTTAAACAACTCTGCTGTGAAACTAGCTGGAAATAGTATTCATTATGCAGAATATAAAAGTTGTGTGTCTAATAATGTTCCATAAATTAGGAACAAATTCGAAATGCAAGACTATACAAGTACAAGCAGTCTTTCTGTTTTTAACACTCAATACGCTAAGTTAAAACCAGGCTGTGTAATCATTAAAAAAATTGAGCATCCTCAAACTGCACCCTTAAATTCAGCTTCACTCATCCTAACCACTTCAGAATCGGTGAATGCTGTTCATCGTTGCAGAGAATGACTGGATACATCCACGGCAACACAATTTGCAAATCATGGTTTGGAGGAGGACATGAATAGAGCAGAGGTTATTGTAGGAAAGGTAAGAAAACAGCATTGCTGGAGCTAAGCTATGATACCTTCCAACTGGCTGCACCATTACTTGATGATAACTGTTAAATGGGAAATGCAAAGATAGATACAGATTAATGAGGAGCCAATTGGCCCCATTTAGCTCTTCCTTCCATGGTAAGCTAACTATCCCCAACAGAGCACCTAACTACATCTTGAATAATTCTGCAGATTTTGCTTCAAATACCTCACCTGGACAGCCATTTCAGACATTGATCATTGGATGAAGTGCTTCCTGACATATGTTCTGATCTAGTCTTTTTCAGTTGAGTCTTGATTTAAAAATACTGTTCAGGATTAATGTTTTCCATTCCACTTAATAAGGCTCCCACTCAAGGCAGTCACTTTACGCACACTGTGTGGTGCCTGTGATTTTCAAGGCGAGCACCAATTTGCTCCTTTTCCTTCCCACACCCCATGAACCAAAATAAAATTAAACATTACAGGCCAAAAATTCAAGAGTCAAGATTAAGATTAAATATTTCCATTAGAGAAAAACGAACCTAGTTCATGCAATATTGCAGTATTAATAAAAGGCAGCTTTGAGTCATATTCTGTTTTGATGCTTCTGATGTGAAATATATTTTATTGATCTATTTCTTCAGTTTACAGATTGTCCCTAGGAGAGTTATGTGTCAGAATGCATCAATAAATACTCACTGGACAGAACGGTGGTGAGAAAAATGTAATCGGAGAAGGAAATCAGTCCGCACTCGCCCAATGTGAAAAATATGCTGTCCTCGTCGGCAAACTTCTCCCGTCCATGGGAAAGTTTCTACCAAAGAAGATGGAAAAAATAGTCAGAATAGTGACACCAACTGCGAGATTGTCGGGCTGTCAAATAGAGGCCTGGGATCAAACTGCAGGAGATGCAGGGCACAAGCAAAGATAACAAGAAATGACGATCGAGTAGATTGCAAAACTGACCTTATTTCATTATACAATAATGCAAAAGCCGAGGCTAAGGGGTTGGCTTGAGGAGGCATAACATGCAAGAGCCACAGTATCAGACACACAATCAACACTGCAACGTTCAAAACAGGAAAGACTGATGCAGACAGATTCTCATACCTAACACAGCAAAATATCACGCCAAGGTCCCACTGATCACTGCTACAAGGATATCAGTTACCTCCGTCTATCAATGAATCTTAACATTGAGGGACAGCCAACAAAGGGAAGCCCCATTACAAATTGAGATTTAAAACAACACATTCGAAGCAAAGGGACTAGGCCATTCAGCTCAAGTCTTTTGTGCCATTCAATCAGACCATAGCTAATTCTGTACCTCAACTCCATTTAACCAACTTTGTGCACGATCCCTTGATATGCACACCCAACAAAAATAAGTCTTGAAAATTTCAATTGAACTATCATCCACAGCTTGTTGGGGCTCAAATTCCTGACTTCCACTTGTGTGAGGGGAAAAAAAAAGGTGCTTCCTGATTTCATTTCCAAATGGCCTGGTTCTAGTTTTAAGATTATGCCCCCTTGTTCTGGATCTTCCTACCAGGCAAAGCAGTTTCTTTACCCACCCTACTGAAATCCTTTTATAATTTTAAACACCTCAGTTAAATTACCCCTCGACCTCCTAAACTTAAGGAAAAACAATCAGGTTGATGTAGTTTATCCTCATAATTTGCTCCTTTCGCCTCTTGATATAATTCTGATGATTCAGCACTGTACCTTCTCCAAGATAAATATGTGGTTCCTGAGGTTCAATGCTCAATGCTGATTGCAGCAGTACTACACAGGGTATCTGATCAAGGCTCTGTACAACTGCAGCAAAACATTTTCTCCTTCATATTTCAACCTCCTTTAAAAGTAAACATTCCATTAGTCTTTCTGATTACTTTTTCTGTTAAAATGCCTGATACTAGTTTCTGTAAGCTATACGCATTCCTTTTAGCCTGTACATCTGTGTCTTCCACGTTTCAAAGATGTAACTGGGGTTTAACAATTAACATTTTAAATTTAGTAGTGGAAGTTATGTTGGATTCAAACTACAGATATTGGACAATATCACCCATTAGGTCAGATCTGTACAATTTAAAACAGCGAATCCAGTATGTCAAACCTAAATGTACCATGAAGCAAAAATACTATGCTATATTACCAAGTAAAAGCAGCATTTTGAAATACTTTTACTACACAGTATCCATTACAACCAATTGTTCTCTCAGGTCGTTTTTAAAATTTCTTGGAAAGTATCAGTAACATGAAACACCAGCCTATCGTGCAGTAAAAATTATATCCACATGGACAATATCCTCAAATAAAAAGTTTTATGCAAACACAATAACCAAATAAATAAATAGAGCCATCTTGAGAAATACAGCAACATAGTGAGGAAACCACAAAAATACTTTTTTCCTCCTCCATGTGAATTCAGACAAATCCTGCACCAAAATACTCCAGAATACAAATGGAGAGGCATTTTTCTGTGAAACCAGACAACTCTTTCAAATGCAACAGGCAGTCATTTTAATGTATAACTATTGGATATCACATCCTCTCCTGACTTTATTTTTATTTGTCATGGGATGTGGGCGTCCCTGGCTAGGCAGCATTTATTGTCCATCCCTTATTGCCCTTGACAATGTGGTGGTGAGCTGCCTTCTTGAACCGCTGCAGTCCATGTGGTGTAGGTACACTCACAGTGCTGTTAGGAAGGGAGTTCCAGGATTTTGACCCAGCAAAGGAATGGAAATATATTTCCAAGTCAGGTGGTGAGTGACTTGGAGGGGAACCTCCAGGTGGTGGTGTTCCCATGTGTCTGCCACCCTTGTCCTTTTAGATATAAAACAATAAACTACTTACAAACAAAAAGCATTTGATGGTTCAATGTTACAGCAAAAGTTTCACACTTTACACTGCTGCCAGGCAGTTGAATGGAAACTGATGACTTCATGAAGGAACATTTCACGTAATATTTAACTAAGAAATGAGAGGTAGTTTTGCATGACATGAACAATCCCTCTCTTTGAAACCTTGGCTTCGAAAAAATATTTTATTCATATCCTAAAATGGAACATGTAAAGTACTACAATTCGTGACACTAAGGGACCACAGATGGATACTCATCAGTTCTGATGAAAGCTCACCAATCTGAAAGGTTAACTGTTTCTCTCTCCACAGATGTTTCCAGGCCTGCTGAGTATATCCAAGATTTTCTGTTTTTATTACTAATAGAAACTTCACTGACAAAGGTGAAATCTTTTGCCAAATGCTTCTGAAGCTGTGAAGATGCGTCATTTCCATTTTCCACCTACGTACAAAAGAGCTGGGAGGTCTATGGTGCAGTGGGCAGCGTCCCTGCCTCTGAATCAGAAGCTCTGGGTTCGAGTCTCACCCCAGGACTTGATTGCCAAAGGAAGGTGAGTTCATAACATGGCCAAACAGGTTGATATTGACCTGCAAATCCTTCCAACACACACCCAATGGCAGGCGATAACAGCGGGAGAGATTCCTGGTCAGCCATGTGATGGAACGAACTTTGGAGTCTCCTCCATCATTATCCAAAGCTCCAGACTACAACATGCATGTAGAAGTGCATGTTACCACAGCAACGTGGACTCCCTGAGTGAACTGTAACACACCAGCACAATAGAGCTGGAGAAATCTTACTCTAACAAAGAAAAATTAGACGATTAGTACTGGAATACCTAGATGATGCAGCATACAGAACACTGTAAATCCACACCCTTTCAATGATCCCTGATCTTGGTCACTCACTTGCAAAGATATAGCAAGCACTGAGTAAATACTCAATGCTTTCATAGTGGAGGGGGGCAAAGGAATTTTTAAGAAAGGGCAAGTCACTCTGGGTCATTCTGCATCACCAAGTTCAGCTGGTTGTAAGCAACATCAGCAGGTGCCTGGAATTAAGTCTGCAACCATCCTCTTGGGTATTGGATGATTCAGGGCCTTAGAGCAATTGGATGGAGGAAACTGAATTGAAGGAGGAAAAAGAATGGGTGGAGGGAGGAAAAGTGGGGGTGGGGGAGCCCATTCTGCTTTGTAGATTTGCAGTATTGATAGATGGCAATTGAATACACCTTATGCACATTGATGATACCACCCTGCAGTGGATTGGCAGGAATCAGGGAGGAATGACACAGGTCAATAGTAGGTGTAACGAATCATCAGAGACTGCCTTTGACCTCTACTACAAGACACAACGCCCCGGAATTTATTGGAGTGGAGCATCTCTCGGTCTGCTGTTAATGAAAGACTTTTTCCTTCACTCTAAAGTACGAAAGACTTTTGCCCTGCAAGTCACTAGGAGTGCAAGCTGAGGGTTATTGGGCATCAGGGACCTTGGTGGACAATGATCAACAGGCTATCTCCTTAATCCATGAGATATAAGAATTGAGAAAGAAATAGAGGAGCAGAGGAGAAGGAATTAGGATGAATAAAAGTTAAATCAGGTACCAAAAGAGAAAAAGGGAAAAAAGTTGGTTTAAGAGAAAGCAAGTCACACAGAACAGAAAAGCAAGGAAAGAATTAAATTTTAAATGTATATTTTTTAAATGTCTAACAACTATTTAGAATCTGTAGGAACAAGACTCCACAGTTTCAATTGTTCCTTTCCAGGCCAGAGAGCTCAAGTGGTGTTTCAGGATTATAAACCTTGTCATTAAAAAGGTACTAGCTCTATTATATACAAGTCCCAACTTTTAGAGGTGAGTTTAATTGGCAATCAATATGCAAATGCAGCAATTTCTTGAAACTCATGGGAGGGTGAGGGTGAACTGCTGCTTTATGATGAGGCACTCAATAAGGAGAATTAGTTGATATAAATTGCTGGTTGCTAAATTTTTTCTATTAGCTACATGGCACAGCCCCAATGGTGACACTGTAAGACACAGAAAATGTACTGTAAGATGATTTTGTACCTTTCTGTGAGGGTAGTGAAGTGAGTTGACTGAAAAACTCTACTAACTATATTATTAACAGATTTATACTGAGCTATTATGCTACATTTTCCAATTACAATTTAGCACAGCAGACCATTAAAATATAATTCCTCTTATCTTCAATTCATTATCCATGGAAGTTGTGCCTTCAATGTTCTGATCTCCAAAACCATAAAAAAGGTTTTCCAGTTTCCTGAACGAAAATTCAAAATTAATCGTAGCTCTCAAGTATTTTGAAAACTTAATGAGTACCAGTTTTGTGAACTCCTTTTTGCACTCAATTTCTAAACCCTTAAGTTCATAATAGTCATGCAAAACAAGAGGCCAAGAATAGATTCAACTAATACACATACCTTCAGTCTCATTGTAACATTGAAAGTGATCCTTTACAAGTGTTTATCATAAGAAATAGGAGCAGGATTAGGCCATTTGGTCCATTGAGCCTGCTCTGTCATTCAATAAGATTGTGGCTGATCTGATTGTGGCCTTAATTCCACTTTCTTGCCTGTCCCCCTCAACCCTTATCTTCCTTGTCAATCAAAAATCTATCCGACTGTCTCACATGGACTGCAATGGTTCAAGAAAGTGGCTCACCACCACCTTCTCAAGGGCAATCAGGGATGGACAATAGGTGTTGGCCTCACCAGTGACGCCCACATCCCGTGAAAGAATTAAAAAAATCTCAGCCTTGAATACATTCAATGACCCTGCCTCCGCCTCCACTGCCCTCTGTAGAAGAGAATTCCAAAGACTGACAACCCTCTGAAGAAGAAATTCTTGCTCATTTCCATCTTAAATGGAGACTCCTAATTTTTAAGCTGTGACTCCTATTCTGGATTCCCCAATGAGAAAAAACATTCTCTCAGCATTTAGCCCCCTCAGAATCTTATGTTTCAATAAGATCACCTCTCATTCTTCTGAACTCCAATGAGTATAGGCCCAACATGCTTAATTGTTCCTCATAAAACAGCCCCTTAATCTCAGAATTAGCCTAGTGAACCCTCTCTAAACTGCTCCCAATTGATCCCCTTAAGTAAGGGGATCAAAACTGTGCACAGTACTCCAGGTGCAGTCTCACCAACGTCCTGTACAGCTGTAGCAAGATTTTCCTACTTTTATACTCCATCCCCTTGCAATACCTAACTTTTTGTGATTCATGTTCAAGGACGCCCAGATTCCTCAGTACTGCAGAATTCTGCAGTCTCTCTCCATTTAAATTGGGGACACAATAGGGAGAACACTCTCATTGGTGGCTAACCTTCTTTGTGCTGCAGCCATGGAACATGCTAGCACCTCAGTCAACTGTTAAATAAGGTTATAAATCTTGAATACAGTGGAATTTTACAATTACAAATCTGATAGCTTTCAGGCAATGATCTCACAGGTTCATCTCCAATGGACTGCAGGGTGGAACAGTTTTGATTCATTAAAACTACGTATATAGCCAGAGGCCAACCTAAAGCCAGCCATGTACAACTTTAGTACAGCTATATATCACTGTAAACAGAAGCTAGAGTAGGGTACTTTGTTGTTTTATTCAGAGGCAGAAAGCAAAATGACTGCATGACTTTTCATGCATCACCTTGTGTCATGAATTGTTCCAATTTGACTAAAAATATTCTGTTTTGCTGCTTCTGCTGACTCCTTCAAGGAACCTTCAAATTTTAAATGGTCTCCCTTGAATCGCTCCAGGGGCATCTTTATGAGCTTTTATCTATGACAGTTTTCCATTGTTGAACCACAGATTCACAGACATAAAAGTTTGCTTCAGTTATCTAAAGGTTTACTGCTGCTATATTTGTAACATTGCAAATAATGGAAAGGGGCCTAAGGGCACTAATTAAATCTTGAGGCCTCTAGAAAAAATGCTTAAGTGCTTGAGTTTTATACCTGCATTATGATTTTATAGCAACCTTTTACTGGATTGAAGAGAATACTGGCAGTAAACTTATATGTTAGCCTTCGTTTCAAGGATTTCACTGACATCCTTGAACAGCTTGGCTACTGATTCTTGGGATTTGGATTACAACCTGGAATATGGAAAGAAATAGACTTCAAAGAAAAAGCCATTTCTGTCCGACAAGCCCCCTGGGTTGGAGCAGTGCAAGATCCTCTGGAGGAGGCAGACTTGTACCACTTGAGTTTGACAGAGTGTGGAGTAAAAGAACCTTTTGTTGCTCCTGTGCAATCCACCCTATCATAGCCTCTAACATTGCAGCTAATCTGAGAGAAAGTCTGCATGAATATTCCCCAATCTCCAAAGGTAATCAAAGTAAACTAAAATGTCAAAGTACTCGTCTCCTGAAAACAGGCCAGTTGGCTTCCACATGCGCAGGTCTCCTCTTCCTCGGTAGCACAATTCCATGAAACATTTAGCAATCTCATTCCACACTAACATTCTTATAACCCTTTCTCAATCAGATATTTTTCATGCGGCTGCATTAACTTTTTTTTTTGGTGCCTTGAATCTTATTTGAAACTCCGATCTCTCCTTGTAGAAGTTTCAGCAGTGGAACTCCCGAGTAGCTCCTGTTAAGAGCTTAAGAGTCACGTGGAGCAAGGCCTGCGGCCAATATTTTTTTCCGTTCCTGGGCAAGACTCGGACAGCTTCCTCTTCCCCTATCCTCAAGTGTTTTGGTACTCCAGAATGGTCATTACTAATTTCTCTCACTCGAAGAATATACATCAGGAAATTTCTGCTGTCTCCTCGCTGCTACTCAGTTTGCTAACTGGGAACAGGCTGTCTTGTCTTGCTGGCTGCTGATTCCTATTCGACATGTAATAGAATCCAGAGTTACCCTCATCCTCTCTATATCTGATATTACTCTGAAGTGCAGTTTGTTCTGAAATCCTCCAGTAAAATCACAAAGGTAAATTGAGCAAAAAGCTCAAATACAGGCAGAGCTTCTAATATTAAGAAAAGTAGCAACAGGATGTACCCCCCCCCTCCCCCAGAAAAATATTTTTGCAGCGGCACTCCACCAACCGTAGACAATATTTTGTTCCTGGATTGCAGGCAAAATTTACTGTGAATGCTTCAAATAAAATAGATACACAATTTGTTCTCAGCATCTCACAATAAAAAGTGGACTACACCCCATAACACCCAGCTACTCCAATGCTCTTCCCTGCCTCCACAGAACAGCTTGAATAACAGAGTGCTCAATCAGTGCCTGGCCAACAATTCTCCCTCAACCACCTAAAACAAAATGACATAGTCAGTTGATCTAATTCTCTGACCCACTCTCACTCTGTCCTCAACTTCCTCCACTACTCCAATGAGGCTCAACGACAGCATCTCACCTTTTGATTTGCCACTTTATATCCTTCTGGACTCAACATTGAGTGCAAACTTTAATTGCTTTCATTTGTTTGGATAGCAGGTGCTGGTACTGGTACTGATTCTGCTGCAATTTACCTCTCCCCAAGACACAACTTTTGTTCTGTTACTTGTCCCAATACCACACACTACTGGCTTACCCCATTAACCCTTTTGGCACTTAAATCATTCCGGCTTCTCGTCATGTTTTTCCTTCCCTTCCCCGCTTTCCCTGCACCTGTACTCGCTTAAGACTCGTAGCATCTGTAACATTTTCCAGTTCTGACGAAGGGTTGCAGACTTGAAACGCTAACTCTGTTTCTGTCTCCACAGATGCTGCCTGACCTGCTGGATATTTCCAGCATTTCCTGTATACATTAACTGATGAGTTACCTCATTGCTATTTGAGCAGGACTTGCTGTGCATAAAATGGCTCACCTGCATAACTAATTCTTGGCAAGTTTCCACCCCAAATTTTCCATTAAAAGTGCACTAAGATTTGCCACTGTGCAGATAACCTTTGGAAGGACTGAGCCATGGTGCTGAGCACAGTGGTAATTAAAATTCCCACAGAATATACATTCATAATGAAGTGCAGCATAAAATTAAATTCAATTTAATTGATCAGTCTTTCCTTGCGTCTCAGGCACTTGCAACATAGCATGCTAGGATAGTCCAGACAGGAATATGGGGGAAGAGGGGTGAGGGGAGGGGGAGGGCCTACAGAAGAGAGCATGGCAAACGCTGAAGTGCATACTGGGTTATGCACATGCTCACACACCTCATACCTGCCAGAAATCCTGACGAGTGGGAGTGTGGTTCAGAATGTGGTGAGAAGGGAAGAAAATGGGGGTCTGGTTACATCACAAAATACAGTATGCTACATTGAATGATTACAGGCAACACAGCAGACAGACAATAAGAAACAGTTAATAGCTACATCAACACTAAAGCCAACAGCAGCTTGGTTGGGATGGTTAGGCTCCTGTCCTGGTAAGCTGACAATGTTCACCTTTGGCAGACCAAACAGACGAGGACTCACAGAATGTTAAAAATACCACAAAACATTCAAAACATTTTAGTGTTAGAGTATAGGCAATAGCCAAGATTAAATGATTAAAATGCATCACCCACAATATTCCAGTTCAGAGAACCATTCATAATTAGAAAGTACACCTGCAGAAATGACCCAAGGACATGCACAGTGTGCTTTACTTTGGATCTATTGTTATTTTTAGAACTCTCTATTAAGTGCAACACAGACAAATAGACTGCATTACACCTATAGAGAAACAAGATGGCAGTATACCTGTAGAGAAACAACAGCCATACGCAGACTGCAACACATCTGTAGAAAAAAAACAGCCACAGTCAAACTACAATACCTGTAGAAATAAAGTTAAGCTGCAGTTAAATTACAATCCGCCTGCAGATGCAAAGAGCGGGGCTGCGAGATTTCAAATTCGTAGAGTGACAGAAAGGCCAGTGAGACTGCAATACAAGTGTACACAGAGAACACAGTCATGAGGCTACAGCACAACAGAGAATAGCCACAGCAAGCCTGCAGCAGTTAATTATAACTGCAATTGTTTGTGAAATTACAACATAGTCTCACAGCAATGTTTTTCCAACAGCCCAGGGAGAGGGCGAAAATAGCTGAAAAGTAAAAAAGAGATTGATCAGAAAGTAGCAATGGGTGAGGGTGGCTAGATCGAGGTAGAAAGGGTTTCCTTAGCAATGAGGGCAGTATTCAAGTCTGAGAGTGACTTGGGTTTTACAGAGAAGAGATATTGAGGCAGAAGAGAAGAACTTGGCGCCAAAGAGGAAACTGAGTTTCTAGAAGGCAGCACTGATGAGAGCAAATCTGAAAGATCTGTTTGAAATCACACCAGATAGTGAGAAAAAGAAAATCCAGAGATGAACTCAGGGTGCAACCAAACTCAAGAGGTGTAGCTGTTGTGAGTCATTTATAGACCATACTAGGTAGGGGTGCACACTGTTTTTCCTGGAGAACATTACTGAAACAGTTGGGTTTTTATGACAATCTAGCAGCTTTTATAACTTGCATCCTTCACTGGACACAGCTGGTGGGGGAAAATCAAAACCAAAGGCTTTTTCTAATCAGGTTTGCTCTTAGCTAAAAGGTTAGCTTCAGAATAGAGCAAGTTTCTCACTTTATACTTGCACTTTCTTTATCTTGTTAACGTTACCAAATGGAAGAAATTATACTACCAAGTAGCCACAGATCTATTGCTTCAATCCTTTAAGAACTACAGTGACATTATTGTACTGTTGGTTTAAAAAAACTTTGAAATGTGAAATATTGGATTTTACTAATTCTACATTAAAATACTCAGCACAAAAAAACTTGAGAAAATTATTCCCTGAAAGGTTATCAAAATGCTCAGAAAGAGCATTAATATAGCGCAGGAAGAATAAACAAAGGATCATGTTAATAAAGAAAGGTCAGTGACAGTGCCATACATGTGTACAGAGAGAACACACCCAGGAGACTTCAGGACAACAGAAACAGCAATTCATCTGTTTGGAGAGGATAAAATATTAGGCTGTTGCAAACATTCATCACTACACGTACGACAATGCGAGGAGCAACAAATACAGGAATTCACTGGTGGGGAAAATTAATTTGTGATTTACACATTAACAATATACATAGATAAATTATAGTACCTACAGGAAAAACTTTAATGGAATCTACTTCCTAATTGCTGTTGTTCCTGTAAAAATGCTCAACAATTATCTTAAAACAAATGCGTTAAAAGTCTGTTTAAAAAAGGAATTCAGTGCGAGCACAAGTGAATAATGCCAGTGAGAAAATAAACCTTAAATTGTCAAGGCTGCTTTTTTCCACAAAAATCAACTCTTCTCAAAAAAAAATGCCGGTTAAAATCTGGTGCCTACACATTAGTATTGCGTAAGTATCCTATTCCCAAATAATTATTTTAAAATATTGACCGAGGTCTTCCGGTTAGTGTCGGAGAGGGTGCGTCCGACATGAACTCCGATTGAAACTGCCCACCTACCATTTTACACTGGAGCCTTTGCACCTTCCGATGCGAGCTCCAGCAGGGATGCACACAGCAAATTATCAGACGTAATTTCAGCGCAGCCAGGCCCCCTTTTCTCATTATGCCCCATTTCTAATCAGGTTCGCTCTTAGCTAAAAGGTTGGCATGTCCCTTAAGGTCTGTCTTCAGTTCATTGACTTACATTGTTTTAAATGGAGCTGTCAACCTCTGAAATGGCAGAGCATCACCCCACTGGCAGTGCTATCCCCCCACCATCCTGACAGTGTTCACCTCCCCTCCCCACCCCAGAAACCCCCCCTTCCCTCACTCTTGACAATGTTAGCGCCCCCCTCACCCAAAAAATTGTTCACACCCCTCCCTCGACAGTGTTCACCACCCTCAACAATGTTCACACCCTGCCTCACCCCACAAAATGATCAACCCCCACTCACGCACTCTCCAACGATGCTGACTCTTCCAACATCGACCAGACAGCAGCCAGGAATTCTGGAAGGTGAGTCAGGAGAGGGGGTGAGCACTGTCTGGAGGAGGTGGAGGTGAGCACTATCTGGGGTGCAGGAAAGCATAAGCACTATTCCGTGGCACAGCAGGGGGGGTAAGCACTGTCCAGTGGCTGGGGTGGTGGCGAACATTACCAGAGGGAGATGAACATTGCAGTGGGTCTGGAGTGCTTCATACTCCAGCTGACTTACTTTTATTGGTTTATACCCGCTGTGAAAAGCTCTAAGCAAATCTGTGTAAAAAATAGGGTAAGTATAGCGCAAACAGATTCGGGGCCATCTTATCCCACTGTCGCTGGAATCACAGAGCAGTCTGGGCAGGATAAAAACTTCCCATATAAGTACCGCAGATGTGCGTACGTTGGGACATCTCAGGGTCCTGAGGCACATCTGTGACATAAGTTGAGTCAAAGGCCTCTCCTCATATCAGAAGATTTGGGCCATTAAAATTTAGGGCAGCACATACCTCCATTTCCAATTGGTTGTCAACAAATACCAGAGGCACAGATTTATTATTACAGGGGAAGAACAGATGTACTTTGATGGCTCACTGTATTTATCCCATGTGCTGACTGTACAGACCAGGAAGGTTCTAAGTTCAATCCTCAGTCTGTTTTGAGTTGGCTGACCTCAGCTGCATGAATAACTGGATGTTAGGGCTTGACAGCTCACATGAGCTATGGAGTGGAAATTTTTTTCCAGGGTTCCTGCTGCAGATTACAATCCAGTGGCCTTTGCTGGAATTACGAATTCTGACAGATGCTATTTGAGAATATGTTTGTTCTTGAACTTTATGTTTTCATAGTTGAACTGCTTACCCACACATGAATAATCTGTTGTCAAGAGGGGCATAAATTCAAAGTCAGAAACAATATCTTGCTATGCTCTAATATTGACCATTCTGAGGGCACCTGGTATATAGAAAACTTAATTCCAGTAAGGAGTCAATGCCTTCCAGAAAGGGAGGGAGAGAATTTTTGGGAATAAGAAATTGGCAAGAAAAAATGTCGAAAAATTAAGAGTATTTTCTCAGTTTATCTAGTCTCTGTGACATTAACAAGTCAAGGAGTCACTGCTGGTAACTGAGCAGAGTCTGCAACCTCAAGGACTTGAGGTGGGTTGGGAACGTTTCAATATCTTGTAGCACTGGAAATGGCTCCACCAATCCATCTCTTGTCCTTTCCCATCTTCTGCAGTGTTTCAGTCATTTGTTTAGTGACTTAGCCGAATCTTGTTTCATCAGCAACTGAAATAAATTGGCAACATTTTTGAGAACATCCGCCCGATTATTACAAAAGATGAGAAACAGAATGGAGACAAATTTATTTTTATCCTTTAGGTTATATTGTCCTGTAATGAGACCATGTGCTCTCTTCCGAACCTATATTCCACTTCTTGAAGGTTTCCCCGGATCATGCACTTGGGCTCCAGAAGATAAGAGTGGGGTGGACAGTTTGCTATCGGGCTTGCACCTAGCTGTGTGTTCAGACGCCTTCTAGTGCTTAATAGCTGAGATCATGAAGACATTAAGGTGGAGGCTTGAATTACATGTTGCTGTACTGCGTGACCAAGAACTCGAAAGGTTGTTGGTAGAGCCTGCATCAAGTATTATGATGAGGAACTTTGTCCACTGTAGAAACAGTATTAGTTACATCAAATAAACAGAAACATTACAACCACAAAAAGTTTACCTGGAAATGAACTTTAGTTGATTGCTGGGAGATTTCATCTACTATATATTATATGCAGGTCTTACACAAGATTTTGCAAGTAGATCCCAAAGTGATTCACCACCATTTACCTTCTCTTACATAAAATAAGATGCATATTAGGTCAGTGTGGTGTCCCAGAAACTATTTCTTTCTACGAACCTGGAGCCAATCAGTTACAATGACAACTATATAACACGCATGGCAATATGGTGTTACTAACCTTCCCATCGTATCGTTTCACTATAAACTGGTCCAGACCCTGATCTGAGAGAGAAAGAGGGAGAAAGAGAGACTGGGTTATGATTAAATATCACCACGCAAATCTCCAACAGCTTGGTGTTAATTTATTCATTCAGATCCTTGGCTAATCATACACCTGTTGACGGCTTTGCAGACATAATTCTGATTGAAAATTCATTTCAAAACCTTTCACTTTATAACAAATGATTTCAAAAAGTAAAATCTGCAAGTAGTTTTAACTTGTCAGGCTATAACAATATTTTTATCAGAACATTTACCATCAAAAGATCGCCCAGAGCATTGCTCCTGGTATGTTAGATGATGCATTGTTTTCAGGATAGAAGTATTATTGCCATGTAATGCACAATGTATTCTACCAATGAAGTGGGAATGTGTGCTTTAAAACTACTAAGTATCTTATTAAAAATGTTATTAAGCAAACAAAGGCTGAGTTTAACCATTGTTTAGGGTATCAAGACACAAAATTCATAATAAAGAGTGAATGTCACAAAAGCAGTAATAACATACAAAATATCCCGGAGTCACAGAAAACCAACATAATCCAACAACAATCACATGTTCATAAGAAAATTTAGAAATTCTTACAGTATCTGAGTGCCATGAAAGCAGACTGAAAGAACTCTCAAGCTGTAGTATTAAAACATGGCAGATGATTAAGTAAATTTGACCTTCCTCTCACAATGTGCTAATAATTCAGAAGCAGGGCATTTACATACTAGTTTGTCCATTTTATTTGCATAATTTTCTCAGAAGCTTGTGTCTCTGTGAATCCATTATTTAAAGCAAGATGATGGCAGAGGGAGTATGCTCAGTATTAGAAACTAAGAATTTAGAAACATAAAAGTGTCAACTTGCTCAGTTGATAGAATCCTTGTCTTAGCGTCAGAAGGCTATGGACTCACACACCACTCCAAGACTTAAAGCACAGGAAGGCTAAGAGGAGATCTGATTGAGGTATTTAAGGTCATGAAGGGTTTGAATAGATTAAATAAGAGAAAAGATTTTCAATGGCTAAGGGTGTAACCATAAGAGGGCACAGATTTAAGGTGATTGGCAAAAGAACCAGATGCCACAGGAGGAGAATTGTTTTATGCAATGATTAGTTAGGATTTAGAAACCCACCCACCCACTGGTGCAGACAAGCCAGTGTGCATCAATGCTGGTCCCCAGCCTGGGTAAATGGAGAGGGTTAGCAGCAGGAAGGGCATTTGACTGTAAAAACACCTGTCCAAATCCAAAGAAAAAAAATGATGGATGATATGAAGGAGTGATCAACCAGCATTGTGGCAACCCCATGTAACATGGGAAAAGCTAAAAGAGAAAGGTAGGATTTAGGATTCCGAAGAAGAATCATTTTGAACTCGAAACATTACCCCTGTTTTTCTCTCCGCAGATGCTACCGGACCTGCTGAGTTCTTCCAGCATTTTATTTTTTTCTTCAGGAATTAGAATGCTTAATTGGGTGCTAGATACAGGTTCAGTAATAGCCTTCAACAGTCTTAAAAGAGAAAAGTTGCAGGTATTTGAGAAAGGGATGGTGAGTAGGATGGTGTATTGCTCTTCAAAAGAGCCAGCATGGATGTGATGGGCTGAATGGCCTCCTTTGGTGCTGTACTATTCCAGTTTGAGCACATGTTGTAGGCTAGTGCAGTACCTGTGCAGTATCAAAACAGTGTTAGACTGTCACAGGAGCCACCTTTCAGAAGATATATTATGCTAAGGCTCTGTCTACCATTCTTAGATGGACACACCAGGAAAAAAGCAGAAAGGCTGTTCTGTTTCCAATAACCTGGCCTCCTCCATGAGCAAGAGCTGGGATTTATAACCAGCTATAAATCTTCCAGAATCAATTAATCTCTAACTTCAGGATATGGCTACTTTGACCATTTCCCTGCAGGCAATACTTGAGCAGCAACCAGTGTAAACAAAGCTCTACACCAGAGCAGTTTAACCATCAAAACTGTGCTCCAGACCCCAGGCCAGCCATTGACAATACAACGGGAAATAAACTGAACTTAAGACTGCTGATATAATGGCTAACATTGACTGCAAGCAGAATTCAAACCAAAAGTTGGAATCAAACCAAGACTTATCAACATTCCACAAACTAAAGAACCAAATAAATTCAAAGATCAAAGACTTGTTGATGAACAGAACCCTCTATTAATTACCACTACCCTCATAAATAAAATTTATTTCACCTTACTGTTCACTAGTCTAAAAAGCATATGAACACGCTTGATTGTTTGTACTCCTTTGCCAGAATGAAAAACAGTGCAAGATATTTCATTCTGCGGCAAACATAAAACATCACTTACCTGCAGACAAACTCCCCAGGGTATTAGCATGACAGTAACTGAACACATCCCCACATTAAATTGGATTTTGGTTCTAGGCAAAAGTTTCTAGATGCAATTTTCCATTTCAGTATACTTGACTGAAGAATTTGCATCTTACTCTCTGACAGCAAAGGACAAAGGTTTAAAGGGACTTTTTTTAGAAAAAAAGGATGTTGTTGCAGTTTAGAGTAACTCATTGCTCTGCAGCAATGGTTGGAGATATCTATCTATGCCCCAATTACAATTTTCTGGGTGTCCAAAAGTACAGAGGGCATGTAGACTAAATATTGCCGTATTAAAAGCGAATGAAAGATGTAGCCTTACGTTTAACTGTTTACGAATTGTATGATCTTCCAGTTGGTGCACCTGGTGAAGTACAGGCAGTAAGAAAAAACACTGCCTGTACTGCAAATCCGATAACAGGTTAGGGGCAGGAAGAGATTTTTTAAAAATTCATTTCTGGGACATGGGCATCTCTGGCTAGGTCAGCATTTATTGCCCATTCCTAATTGCCCTCGAGAAGGTGGTGGTGAGCTGCTTTCTTGAGCCATTGCAGTCCATGTGGTGTAGGTACACCCACAGTGCTGTTAGGGAGGGAGTTCCAGGATTTTGACCCAGCGACAATGAAGGAACGGCAGTATATTTCCAAGTTAGGATGGTGAGTGGCTTGGAGGGGGACTTCCAGGTGGTGGTGTTCCCATGTGTCTGCTACCCTTGTCCTTCTAGGTGGTAGCAGTCGTGGGTTTGGAAGGTATTGTCTAAGGAGGCTTGGTGAGTTCCTGCAGTGCATCTTATAGGTGGCACACACTGTTGCTACTGTGCATCGGTGGTGATGGGAATGAATGTTTGTGGATGAGGTGCCAATCAGATGGGTTGCTTTGTCATGGATTGTGTCAAGCTTCTTGAGTGTTGTGGGAGCTGCACTCATCCAGGCAAGTGAAGAGTATTCCATCACACTCCTGACTTGTGCCTTGTAGATACTTTGAACTTCTTTCCACAACCACACTGACATGGCTGTCAGTTTCTCCCCCATCCCACAGATGACCCACTCAGGCACAGCCATCCATAGCCTGAGTGCTAATGTCAAAATTAGAATTCAAACTTGGTGCCTGCAGACTGGGCAGTAGACTAATGTAGATCCTTTAAAACTATGGGAAGAACATTTAACTAAAAGTTAATTCACTGAATTAATTGCTAATTGAACTACAATTTTTCACTCACTCTCTGGCTGCTTTTCATTTGGCGTAATCGACCGAACAAAATCTTGGGGTGTCATGAACACTTCAGAATCTCCATTCTCATTGATGATCTTCAATGTTGCGAAGTATCGGAAGATTTTGTCTGGTGTGGAGTAAGCCCGAATACGGTTCTCATATTCCATTACCTGAAAAGAAAAGGAAAGATGAATTGTAATCGAGAGCTCCTCTCATTTGTTATGGCAGGGGAAGTTCGCTGTAGAACAATGAAAGCACAGTGCTCCAGCAAATTCTCAATACAAAACAATTCATCCTTGGTTTGAATGTGGGTTCATAGAGAATGAAAAGAAACATCCCTATGATTTTAGACTGATGAGATAGATATTTCAGTCAGAGCTGCTGCCATACAAACGTTTGCACTACAGTCCTCTCAATAACAATAACTTCAGTAACAGCAATGCAGGTACTAACCCATTTATTTTAAATTTAGTAATTGAATTTCTGCAATAATTTAGTATATTTGTTGCAGTAAATGTAGTATATATGTTGACCGTTAGTACAGCAACCATGTTAAATTTAACATCTACTTCTATGGATTCATCACAGTTCGAAATGTCACATTTTAAAAAATCTCCAGTCATTTCATGCTACTTTCTTGTTGCCTTGAGTCACAGATTTACAAGCATCCATCAATGTGCAAACTTTGATCAGCAACAGTAATTAATCAGTAACTGCGCTCGAATCATAAGTGCAAATAGTGTTTGTGGCTTTAAAGAGTCTGGTCATATTGAATATAATATCACCTGAGCAACAGAACAAAGCACTGCATACTACATGGTATAAGACTCCTGTCATTGCAAACATCATTCTCTCATACATGTGAACAACGCCATGGGCAATCTGCAATTATAATGCAATCTTGTTGCAAGGGAATTCTTGAAGCATTCTGCAGATAACATCGCAGTTTCAATTCTATTGTTTATTAAACAAGTGTGGACCAAATACAGATTTAAAAAGAACACTTTTTTCTTCACTTTTACTTCCAAAATCATGATATATGCCTATATTCCCAATGTTAGCAGCTCTTTATCTCCCTCACTGCAACACATTCCACCATTTACAATTTGATTTGATTTTCCACAACAGCTATTTCCAGAACTAAAAGAAATAAAAGTGGTGTTGAATATTTTCTACCTTTTCTGACATCAGGGGTTGAAAACTGTAGCTGTGAAGAGACGTGCACGACACTGGGACTATTTTCACCGCAGTGGAGCGATCAAAGAAATCAAATGGAGGTTTCTAAAGTGCCTTGGCCAATATTTATTCCTCAACTAGCAACACTAACACAGGTTGTCTGATCAATATTGTATTGCTGTTTGTGGAACCTTGCTGGATGGAAATTGGCTGCTGCATTCCCTACATTAATATAGTGACAACGTTTCAAAGAAAAGCACTTCATTGGTTGTAAAGTGTTTTGGGACATCCTGAAATTGTGAAAGGTGCTATAGAAATGCAAGTTCTTTCTTGCTGTAGAGGGTTTCAATAGGATGGAGAGAGGAAAAAACTATTTTCTCTGGTTGGGGTGTCAATGGCACAGAGCCACTCATGTTAAAACGATGTTATCAAAAGAGCAGGGATAAAGATGGGGAGAATTTTCTTCATGCAGAACATGAATAGAGATTGGGGACACATTGTTATAGGGAGTAGTTGAGGTGAAGACCATTTTGTCTTTTAAGGAAAAATTGGATAAATATTTGAAGCAGAGGATGAAACAGAGCCATGGGGAGAAAGCAGGTCTGTAGGATTGGTTTTGAATTTATCTAGCAAAGAACTAACACGTACAAGATGGGCCAAATGGCTGAATTCTCTGCTGTAAACTATGCTTTTATGTGGACACCGGTTTTTATACCTGCCCCTTCACTTCCTCCCTCCTCACCGTCCAAGGGCCCAAACACTCCTTTCAGGTGAAGCAGCACTTCACTAGCACCTCCTTCAATTTGGTCTTCTGCATTTGCTGCTCCCAATGCGGTTTCCTCTACATTGGGGAGACCAAATGCAGACTGGGTGACCGCTTTGCGGAACACATCCGGTCTGTCCGCAAGGATGACCCAGGTCTTCCTGTTGCTTGCCATTTCAACACACCATCCTGCTCTCATGTCCACATGTCCGTCCTTGGCCTGCTGCAATGTTCTAGTGAAGCCCAACGCAAACTGGAGGAATAGCATCTCATCATCCGATTAGGCACTTCACAGCCTTCTGGACTTGACATGGAGTTCAACAACTTCAGACCATGAACACGCATCCTCTATCTTCACCCCTTTTTTAATCTCTTTTTTCAAAGTTCATTTTTATTTTTTATCCACCTATTTTAATTTTTATTCATTGTTTCATCCCCTTTTTTATCCCATTTTCTATCCTTTTTTCCCCCACCACCGCCCCCAATAGGGCTATCTGTTACTTGTTCCATGTTGTTCTTTCACAGAGTGCTTACCCTTGTTCTTCTATTATCACATTCTGCTTTCTTACCTTTATGCCACTATCAGCACCTTTTTTAGCCCTTGCCACTACCATTAACACTTCCTTTGTCCCTTTGTTCATGACATCTTTGTCAATCTCTCCTTTGCCCCCACCTATCGCTGACCTTCTATCCAGCTTCACCTGCTCCACCTCCCTTAAACGGTATAAATTTCATCACAATTCTGCTTCTTTTTAGCTCTGAAGAAGGGTCATACGGACTTGAAACGTTAACTCCGTTTCTCTCTCCACAGATGCTGCTAGACCTGCTGAGTTTTTCCAGCATTTTCTGATTTGTTTCAGGGATGTGTGGGACTTCAGTTATGTAGCGAGACTGGAGAAGCTGGGGTTGTTATCCTTGAGAAGGTGAGAAAACATTTAATATAATCATGAATGGTTTTGCTCGGGTAAGTAAGCAGAAACAGTTTCCAGAAGTATGGTCCCAAGAGGACACAGATGTGAGATAATTGATGGAAGAGCCAGAGGCAACAAAGGGAAATTATTTTTAAAATATGGATCTGGAGGCTTGGAAGAGATTGCTAAGTTTGTGGCATTTAAAATTGCATGAAAGTGATACCGCAATGTAATCTTAGATCACATCACAAATTAATTAGTGCTATCACTGGAGAGGACACTTGCAATAATTCACTTCTAAAATATAGAGCAATTTGCATTTGAATGGGAATCCCAATTTTAATCCCAATTTAAGCAGATTCAAGCACATGGCTTTATAGGAGGATGCTTGCAGCACTTTTATCTAAGTCATTTGCAAATTTAGGTCCCTTTACATGTCAACTGTGCTTTTAGGTGCATCAATCATTGATGGCATCAATGAAAGCACAATGAAGTGGTTAATCCTGACCTTTAAATTGAGGACAGTTCATTGTTGGTTGCATATTTGTAGGGTAAGTGTTATCTTAGGGATATAAAACAGTGATTTGAGTGTAGTGATAACAGCACACCCCTGACTAAACAGTAGGGGAAAAAATGCTGCAAAGTATGTGTTTGGATATTGGATGAGGACAGCATCAGGTTTGGCTTCAAAAATCAATAGCCTGTTTACATTGACTGTCTAGACTCATACATGAGCAATGGCCACTTAGGAGAGAGCAGACACTTGGCATCTATGCAACTGCATCATAATGCAGGACCTGTAGGGTAGGGAAGCTAGATAATCTGGGTTATTGTTAATTCTGATATTCCAATTTTACCAGAATGATCCAACCAGACAGATGTACCTTCCGATCTCTGAAGCCTTGCCTCTTCTTCTTCTTTTCAATCTGTGCATCCTCTTCCTGTGATTTCACAGCCTTCTCATCACCCTGTTCCTCCTTAACCCCAAAACAGTCAGGTCTGGGTGTGCGTTTCACTGAGGAAGCTCCCTCTGCATATGCTCTGTCAAGGAAAGGCAAAGAGTAAAAAGTTTAAGCATTTTTGTACAGGATGCATTTATAATATCAACCTTTTTTGGGTAGACATTGGGGGAAGTACATCAAACAAAAGGCTGTTTCATCTTTAAACTTCCCTGCAAGCATTTTTAGTGCTGGGCCATTGCAACAATTCCATCACCACTTTTGGAAACATGCCCATATGGTCATTCTGATATATTAAAAAATGTGTTCGATCTACAGATTCCCAAATGCGCACCCGTTCTACCAGCTGTAAAGGGCAAGAGTCTTTGAACACTCCTCCTATTTTAACAGGAGGCCCGTTTCTCTCGACAGCTGTTGACAAGAGCTATTTTCATATAAGCACAGTCTGAACTTGGATTCTGGGAGATCTGTGTTGGTAAAGCTGTTCAAATTCAAAGCCCTTGTGAGCCTCCATTCTTCTTTCCACTACAACCTTCTCCAAGCCTTATACTCCCTTCCACCGTGTGACTCTGGCCTTCTGTGCACCACCCTCCCCTTTGCTCCACCAGCATTTGCAAAGCCTTCAGCCCCACTCTCTGGAATTCCCTCACCAACCTCTTTGCCTTTACTTTTCTTTCTATCTCTAAACACCTTTTTAAAACACCCATTTTCAATCCAAGGTGTTGGTCATCTCTCTTAATTCTCCCACCACTGCATGACATCTATTTTATTTTACATTTCTCCTCTAGTACGTTTTGGAACATTTCCCTACATTAAGGCCCATAAAGTAATTTATTGCTGTTCTAAACTACTATTCTTCATGAGATGATAAACTTTGTTCTAGTAGGTACATGAATTTGTGCAGTTTTTTTTGCTGAAAAACTCCACAATGGGACAGCAGAGGCAAGAGAATTGGGGCTAATGCATTGCATTCTAAGCCCATCACGACTAGCTCTCCCTTTGAGACCTGTACTATACTGGAAGTATGGAATTGGTGAATTTGCTTTCACATTTCTTGTCTCCCAAGGACCAATTGTAGACTTCAGATTTAAATGCTAAACCCACCTGCTCCTGCTTGTAAGTTAAAAGGAATCAATTCCACTCCCAGCATATTTTCAGATAAGAGAGCAAACTAAATCCTGAGAGACCCCAATACATACACAGTATTCACAGACATGCATCATTCCCATTGAAGATAAGAGACACTGGACTCTTCATTGCAACAGAGATCCAATAATAGGAGATCCAATAAAAGTGTTCAAAATCATCACACATTTTGAGAAGGTAAATGTTTCCATTATTCAATAAGTTGGCAAATAGAAGGCATAATAAGTTTATTACCAAAAGAGAAAAGGGATGGATTAAAATAATTTTGTTTTAAATCGAGAGTTGCCAGAACATAGATGAGCTAGTATAAAATTGGAAGCAGAGCCAATAATAGCTGTTAAAAAGAGAGTGAGTAAGTACTCAGTGTAGGAAGAGACAGAAACATAAGCAGTTAGCACTTTCAGAGAGTGACAATAGGCACGATGGCTGAATGGTTTCCTTCTGTGCTACAAGATTCTAAAACAAACAAACAAACAAACAAACAAACAATCAGATCTTCTTATCGTGTCCATGGACAGTCTATACATGGCCCAGCCAGAACTGGACACATTTTTGTGCCTTGTTGTTGAATTCGGCAAGATCTGCAAACAGTGCAGGGTTCCTCTAGCGATAGGCATTGCAGGAGATGTTGCATAGTCTGTGGCTCAGTTCCATATTCACAAGTTGTTGGGCTGGTTGTATATCCCCATTTGCTTAGTGACACCTTTGAACGGCCTACACCAGTCCGAAGTCTGTTAAGGCACTTCCAGGTTGCCCAGTTGCAATTAGCTCCTGGGGGAAGGCTTTCATCCGGTAGAATTTCCATTTCCATCGCCGGGTTTTGTCCGAGACTGGCGAGCCGGTCTTTCCACAAGGCGATGCGGGCTTCAGATGGGGTTGATTGTAATGGAACAACACTGTTCATGAAGCTCTTCCTTGACTTTAGGCAGCTGGGTGTAGGTGTATGACCATGATGTTTGATGGAGTCGCTCTTTCTTGCTGGCTACTGTTCTTCTTATATCAGGGGGAGCGATACCCGCCAGGATATATAGGCTGTTGGTGTTTGTTGGTTTTAAACAGCCTGTGATAAGTCGGCAGCTTGCATTCAGAACGGCATCCATCTTCTTAGCATGAGTAGATCTTTCCCATGCAGGGCAGGCGTATTCAGCAGTGGAATAGCAAAGAGCAAGTGCACTGGTTCGTGATGTTTTCGAGCTTGCTCCCCATTCTGTGTTAGTGAGCTTATTCAGGATGTTGTTTCGTGTGCTCACTTTTGCCTTTGTCTTTTCGATGTGGTTCTTGAAGGTGAGGCATCTGTCAATGGTGACTCCTAAGTAGGTAGGGTGCTCGCAATGCGTCAGTGTTGCTCCACACCAGGTTACTTTCAGATAATAAAAACAGATTTGTATCATCAGTTGAACCCACTTTTACACTGACTAGTTGGGCGCCAGGGCTACTGGTCCCTGACACGCAGCTAGTGGAAACACCAAGGACTGGTCAAATTCACTGCATCTGACAGCCAAAATACATGGTTCTTTACCTGAAGTGAAGTCGGGCAAAGACAGCAGTGACCACTGCACTCTGGTTTTGCACTTTCTGCTTGCAGCAGTCCAGCAATTGCTGATGTCATTCAAAAAAATCACTGCTACTTGGAAATTGTGGCAAGTGGCACAGATAATGCACTTCGCATTAAAATGTGTACTTTCACTATAAACTTAGCTGATGGAGGAAGGTGTCTCAGCCTACTTCGCACATGGCTCCACAGTTGAACTGTAATGTAAATACAACCTCAAGCCCAGCACCAAGCCACTCTGGGAGAAAAGTGGGAAGCAAATATTACATAATAGAATGAATAATGAAAATTAGCAGACAGCATAAGAAAGGTGGCAGTAAGAAAGCTGTTCAGAAACTCATTACTTCTCATCTCTCAGTGGCTCTTTCAAGGTAATACGAATTTCTGTATCCACAAATATAAAAATAAAACTCTTTTCAAAAGCCAAGCAACAAATTTCTCTTGGAGTAGCTATAACTCATAAAACAAAGAACATGCAGTTTCTTCCCAACACCTCTGCATAATTATTAGTTAAATCAAAGAGAGCCTGAGCCAAAGGATTAACAGTATACCTTCTCTTTTTCTAATTAACTAAGAGGCAAGACTTTTTGCTACCTCTCATTTGTTAAATCACTTCTTGAAGCCAGGCTTCACCAAGTTTATCATTGGTATTGATGCTACTATTGTGTGACCTGCATGTCATGAGCCAATGGCACTAGAGTGTTACAAACACAGTTATAAATTGTAATTAGGACAGAGCAGAAAGCTATTTGTAGAAACAAAGCACATTTAGACTTGGTTCATATCTTGGAAATCATATTAAATTGGAAATTGCTTCTGTCAGGTGCCATGGTGGTTAGATTCAATGCTTTGATTTTATGCAAAGCAAACACAATTACACTTGTTCAACAAAAGGTTTCATGTTATGCAAAGCAGGAGAAATAATTTAAATCTGATTTAATATATTGCAAAATGTCAGCTCCGAATACACTGGACAAAAATCTGTCTTCTCCCACGTGGGTCAGCATACTGGAGCATCACAATGTTGTAACAGCTCTGTGCAGGGGCTCGTGTTTTACCCGAGATCCCTCACAACCCTCCCTCAGCCATACTCGGTACCATTCCTCACTTCTGAGCCAAATCATAGTTTTTATATTTTGTAGAAAAATGTAATGGAGAAAAACAAAATAAAAAGCAGCAGTCAGAAGAAACTTCTCACTCATTAGAATATAGGATGTGTTTTCTTTTAAAACAGGTGTTACCATAGAAGCTACAATCCCAACAGTTCAGGTTGATGTTTATCCTCCATATTAGCAGTAGGGCTAATGCCACTTTCCCGGGCCACATTGGTTTGTCTCTCCTTCTATCAGCTACCCAACTTCATCTTTAGGGATGACATGAGGCAGCATGTTTCACGGGGTGGGGGGGGTGAGGGCGGACGGATTGCAAACCCGCACCCGCACCCCCACCCCCACCAATCCCCTGGAAACAAAGCCGGTGTGGAGCCGACCCATTCCACAGAGCCATAATGTGCTGTGGGTGGGTTAATGGATCCCAGTGCAAGGTAAGTTTGGGGTCTTGGGCAAGGAGGGCTTGGACAGTTTAGGGACGGTGGGTGTAGGGAGCTGGGAGTGGTGGGTTTTAGAGAGCAGATGCATAGGAAAAGTGGGTACTAGCTTAAGGTGGGGGCTACTCCCCCCCCCACCGATGCACAGAGGGCACCCCCAGAAGACAGTTTCCTTCCTGCCCTTTAAAACAGTTTCTTAAAAAAGTGGCCTGCCCACGGCAACTGTATTATGGCATGGGCAGCGTTTTAATCGGGGTCAGTTGGTTGGTTAACAAGCTCAATTGGCACTTGGTTATTTATATAAATGTGGCGAGCGGGCTGCCGATTTTGGTATTATGGAGTGAGCTTGGGAGTGGCCAGGAAGGTGGGGTGGGCACCTGCTCTATTTTACATGCCACCCTGCTGAAAACAGACCCAGCGGGGGCACATGGTCTCCTCATTAATACGGATTGTGTATTCTAAAGGCTCATAACCCTCTCTCCTAAATAGATTAATCTTAAATCTATATCTCTCCTTTTCACTGAAAAAAGTCTACTTCCAGCCACCCTGTCCCATCCCTTCATCATTTTAGCCACCCCTACCAAATCACTCCAAACTGAAGCTGCGTCAATCATCGTGATGGTTAGAATGTGGAACTCACTGCCCTAAGCCATTGTTGAAACCCAGTCAAGACATTAAATAAAATAATACCTAAGTGTCTGTGGTCAGCCGACAATTTAAATCAAATTGCGAATTTGAGAACATGGGCATTAGATTCCCCAAAAAAATAGATTTACTGCCATTGAAACATAAAATGCTGGAACACACAACAGGTCAGGCAACACCCGTGAAAAGAGAAACGGAGTTCGCATTTCAGGTCACTGCTCTATCTGATCATATTTCCTATTTCAGGCATCTGCAGTATTTTGCTTTTGTTTGAGATTTAATACCACCACGTGAAATAAAACTTCTATTAGGTTACAACCAGAAGCAAGTTGTTCATAATGAAAGGCTGCCTTTATTTACTATCAATCATTATGTCCCTGCTAAACTTTAGGTAACTTAGGTGCAGTGAAGCAGGCCCAGTGAACAGCACAGTCTCCCAATTAGCTGGCAAGGGAACCAGGATTTCAAAGAAGCCCCTTAGTAATTTGCAACAGCAATGCTCTTTACTATGAGATTTAACTAGTTTTTGTCTTGGTGTATTTAGGAGGAGAGTTATGAAACAAAAATAAAAATAGCTGGAAAAACTCAGCAGGTCTGACAGCATCTGCGGAGAGGAACGCAGTTAACGTTTTGAGTCCGTCTGACTCTTCATCAGATTTCCAGCATCCGCAGTATTTTGCTTTTATATAGGAGAGTTATGAATATTTGTATAATGAGGCAAATTCAAACAAGAATTATTCAATGCAGTGCCTTTAATAACTCCCTAAATTGAAACAGGATAATTGTTTTTAAAATTTGTTTAGGATAAAGGACAGGAAGCACAGAATTTCAAGCTTTTTTTAAATGCTGGATCAAGTCACGTGGAAATTTAAGCTGCACTAACTGAAGGTTTATTTTGGCAGCGTAAAAAGACATGCAATCATAAATTATGGAAGTACCAAGTGAACACCACAACATTTCTTCCTTCATACTAGTCCTGAAAATACTTGGAAGTAATGTCACTGTTATTCTGAGGTAAATACAGAAGTTATTCTGTACACAGCGATGAGATGATGGCTCAGTTCGTCTTTCTGTGATATGGGTTTCGGGTTTTTGTTCTGTTTGTCAGTTTTGCCATGGCATGACTGAGTCTTAACAGAGAACTGTAGTCCTGCTATCTTATATAGGGTTTCCTCCAACATTCAGCAGATGTGGGAAATCCTATTTTGGGTGGCCCGAAATGATATCTTAATTTAAAAAAAAAAAATCTGTCAGCAAAATCATTCATGAATCGCCTGCTGCTTGGGGAAGGGACATAGTAGGTTGAGAGAAACAGTTAAGCCTAAATAAAATGCTTCCTTGTAAACTTCTGCTTTGGCTTTCAACACTTCCTTTTAAGCTACTATTGATTTGGAACACAGAACACCAATGCTGCTCTCGCAATATATCATGAGCTGAGAGAGATCAGCCTCTGTGAACAGAAGCCTTTTACACAAGGTCACAGCTACCTTAAATGTATGAAAGGTCTTTAATCTCTCAATGTTTGGAAGGAATCAATTATGACAGTGTGGGCAAATGCTTTAAGGGAAAAGTTAGATAAATAAATGAGGGGGAATGGAATAGAAGAATACAATGATAGGGTGAGATAAAAGTAGAGTGGGAGAGGCTCATATGGTGCATAAATATAACGTTGCTGGGCAGCATGGTCTGTTTCTGTGCTATAAAATTCTACAGAAAAAAGTAGTTTGTTAACTTTCCCTTTCCTTTAGGCATTACACCAATCTTCATCCCGACGTACCACCTTATCAGTGGGTGCCATAAAGGAACATTGCAGAAGAAAAACTGCAGTCTGTCTTTCAAAGATAACCCACTAATGCACTCATCTGCTATGACAGAACACCCCAAACATAGGGCAGGAGGCGGAGATTGACAGAAATATGCTGAATCCTCAGTTTTTATGTTTTTGCTAATTAACTGCTTTGCAGTTGCTCGTAAACTGATATTTTGAGAGTGCAGTTGCTGTGTGTGGTATTAGTTTTTAACACATTCATACAAAGCCCACAACCTCCACCACCTAAAAGGACATGGGAACATTACTTTCCAGTCCACATCCACATCCCCACTCAGCCAAATATTGCCATTCCTTTTTTGTCACAGAGTCAAAATCCTGAAACTCGCCATCCAACAGAATTGTAGGAGTACCTCCATCATAAGGGTTCAAGAAGGCCCCCCCACTACCACTTTAAGGGCAATAGGGATGGGCAATAAGTGCCAGCTTTGCCAATGATACCCATGTCTAGAGAATGGATTAAAAAAAACATTGCTTTCCTTCCAAAATGCAATGTTCATTTTATGAAGTTAGAACAGGGTCTCTTGATTTTTTGCCAACAGGTTCAAGCCGCCCCAAAAGTCTGAAAACCACTGGTTAAAAAGAACTGCTAAGAGCAGAATTTTTGCAAAGTGATTATTTATGTAGACACAGATGATACACAGTGAAACTGTTTCCATCACAAAAACTGCTAACCTTCAACAAGGTTGATGAAGCAGCTTTTGAAGAAATGAAGTGATAATTCATTAAAATATTAAAAATATTTGTGTTGGCACTGACAATTTAACGTAATGTTCCAAACACAGATAAGTTGTGAAATATTAAACAGACATCACGGAAACTTTGAAGTATTTTGAATAGAATAACCAGTCAACGAATCTGAATTCTAAGCCTGGCTGAGAAAATCAATATGCTTTCATTGCAATTTATCATGGATGGTTATTACAATATACAATGATGCTACATACAATCTCACCAAGTTGCTCCACAAGCAATCTGCACCTGCCTCTGTCACACTGCAGTGATCAAATCCTATACAGCTGAAATTGATAATGAAGTTCCAGTCAATGGGCAATAGTTCAAATCCCAATTCCCTCACCATTATCCAAATGCATTACAGAACACATATGTCAACAACCCAGATATTAATGATCTTCATAAAGGAAGTAACATTAAATTCCTTTCCAGGACATCTGCGGATTTCAATACATGAACACAGCTTCTATGAAGCCTGGTGATGCAGTGGATTAGGATACAGGCCTTTTGTCTCTGGGTTCACGACAGGCCCAGGTTAACGGGATGAGTCCTCTGTCTGTGAAAGACCTCTGAAAACATGTTGAGCTATCTCTTTCTATTGCAGGGAGATACAGCACAAGAGAGAACGTGACAGAAAGACACTGACAAACATACACGCCCACACATTTAGTGTGAGTTTCTTTCTCAGCTAACTCTCAGCACTCTTAGCTAGAAGGGCAAGAGAGGTTAGTTTTGCCTGACAAAATCAACCCAGCTGTTGAAAAGGTTTTGCGAATTACCGAAATAAATGCTTTGGTTGTCCAAATGCACAGACAATAAAAATTGTTTTAAAATAACTACAACTTTGCTTAAGGAGATTAAAAATTTGTTCCAACATTCAGCGTGCCATGTAGTTGTAGCTCAGTGTGGTGTTAAAAGCCCAAAATTTCATCACAGATTCAATGAACTGTACAAAGTGATCAAAATCATAATCCAAACTCCTGTGAGAACTGAAATGTGAAGACACAAGTGCACAGTAGAGGCTATAAACACTTCCTTTTCAGACAGTGGGGAAAGAATTATACATGATTAGATATAAGTACATAGTCAATGTATAGTTATTAAGGGATTTTATTCTTTGTTTTATTCTGGTTTCTCTTTAGTGCCCTTGACCTGTCTCAAATAGACATGAATGTCAGATATGTGCAATATGGGGAGATGCTGAAATTGAAAATTTATACAATCGATATTTCTGGAGATTGCAACAATTTCAGCTCCCCCACATAGTAACAGTCCAGAAATTGTGAGCAAATGAGTTAAACTGTGTTGTATCAAATAACTCAGCTGGTATTCTATGTGATATAGCAAAAAACAATTGAACAATTGCTTCACTCGTTTGGGGGTCTGTGATTTGACTTAAATACACATCTTTAAAAGGCCTGTTGAACTCTGGACTCCACTGAAAACATGTGCTTATAAATTCTTAAACCAGTTTTTTTTAATCAACAGGATACTGGATTAAGTATTAGCTTAAGCATTTTCTATCAACCAAATACGAAAAATTTACCATTCAAGCAGTGTTTCACAACTATATTACAAATAAATTCACAACAGAAACAAAAATCACATCAGACAAATTACAAAACAAACTAAAAAATTGAGGCAGAAGCAGAGGTCCCTCAAGTTTCTAAGCAGGCAGTGCTATAATTGAGCTGAGGCTTCCAAAGTGGAGTTCACAAGAGGATCCCAAGGCTCCTACAAAGTCAATAGGTTTCTATCTGCTAGGGGCCAGAGATAATGAAACCCAAGTAAACAAGTGTTAATGCAACGTTGTGTCTATGGTGAGACATTAAGAAAAGGCCCTAACTAGTTGTTTAGGTGAATCTATAAGATGCAATGTCACAATTAGAAGAGCAGGGGATGGGAGGGAGAACTTTTTTATGCAGTATGTGGTAATGACCTGGAACTTGCTACCCATGAGGGTGGTGGAACTGGAGACAATCAATGATTTCAAGAGAAAATTGAATGGTCTCTTGATGAAAATAAACCTGTAGGGCTGCAGGGATAGAGCGGGGGAATGTGACTGACTGGATTACTCTACAAAGAGCCGGCATGCATTCAATGAGCCGAATACCTCCTTCTGTGCCATTATGACTATAACTCAAGGGATGTCTCTCCAAAAGATCACCTCCATTCAGCTCATTTGCTGTTTGTGGGTTGTGCTTCAATTGGATATTGCATTTACCTACATAACTATAGTGACTGTTCTTTAAAGATAATCTACTGATTGTAAAGAGCTTAAGGATATTTCTGGTAATATTGGGTCTTGAGATAAGTGTATTACCACAAACAATAACCTATTGCTGTGACACTCCAACTATTCAGCTACATATTTGCACAAAGGTAGCAACCTTTAACATGCAAGCGTGACCATCAGTCATGTTTGCGCAGTTCCACAGACCTGGCTAAATCTCCCCAACTACTTAAAAGTCTTTTTTTAAGTTTATTTAAATGAGGATAAAACAAGACTGTAAAAAGCATTGATTGATGAGAACCCGTGAAACAAAAATGTGATCTTAATGAACGTTGGATTTATTGGGTGAGTAAAAGAACATTAGGATAATCACAGCCTTTGCTCCCTTCTTCCATAGCACAACACCTGTGAATGTCAATGATTACTATGCAAAAAAAATCAAGTGCATTTACTTTATTAGTACAAGTTATTAGGGAGCAATGGATTAAAAACAATTTGAGGTCCAGAAAGAAATGAGACTGAAACAATAGTTAAGATCAAATTAACCAACTATTTTCGTAACCCATCACTGAATTAACATTTTGTCAACTTCCAGCCGTACAATATATATTATTCTGAGTATGAAGAAGACACTAAAGAATCATTCCCCTCCCAATTATTACTGAGGGCAGGGCAGGGGTTTAGGCGCCCAGTGGAGCCAGAACATTTTCAGCAAAGTCCCAAATAAATTAATTGTGCAGTATAAACCAGGGTGACGAGTTCTTGGCCCTCTATCAATACCACCCAATCTGGTCACTAAGTGGTTTTACAGATTGGTGCACATTAACACTGCAATTTATCTCGACCCTCGCCTTTGAATCAGAAGGTTGTGGGTTCATGTCCCACTCCTGGAAACCAAGAACTGTGATTGTACTCAAAAGAGTTGCAATCTGTGACTGTTGATAACTCGAAAGAATTTTTTTAAGGATTACTTAGATTTCTCCTCCTCCTCAAACTTTCCAATGAGATTGGGAATTAATTATATGAAATGTTACAGTCAAGAGGGCATGATCATTAGCACAAGTAAGGTAGATGTCCCCTACCTTTTCCACAATAAACCTGTTGTCGCCGAAACAGCTGTGACTCCAGCAAATGTTATCATCATCAATTTGTGCCGACGCTTGTTAGGGGCTGCTGCCCTATAGTACTGCCTGGAGAAGTTGCCGAGAACTGCCATGGCAGGCAGCATTCTGAAGTGAAACATCCTGTAAGTGGAACCAAAGGAACAGCATTAATGTCCAACACTGTACAGTCACCCTTTTCCAGGGCTACTTATCGATTGCTAGTTTGGCTGCATTGCTTGCATTCTTGCCTCTGAACCAAAAGGCTGTGAGTTCAAATGCTAGCACAGAATTTGAACACACAATGTAGGCTGACATTTCCGTATAGCTCTGATGGAGTGAAGCATTGTTGGAGGTGGCATCCTTTGAAACGGGACACGTGCCAGAGGCTGCATATCTACTCATATGGTTGCAAGAGAGACCATCACACTGGTTGAGGAGGAGTGAAAAGTTTGTGCAGTGTCCTGGCCAACATTCCTACTTCAATAAACGCCAACAGAAATAGATGAACTGATCATGCATTGGTTTTACTGCATGTAAAACCTTGTTGCATGTAGATTAGCTTCCATGTCTGCCTACAGAAGATGCCTTTCTATTGCTGTTTCTTATGCTGTGCTTAAGTCATCTACTTTTTCTCTTCTACATAGGAAGTTGAATGGAATTATTCACACAATACCTGTAAGCAGAACTCCTCAAGCTAATATAGTACTATATAAGGACAAATGTTTACAGTGTAATGCACAATCTTTGTTAAGTGAATAGTTTGGGTCAGAGTTTAATTGTTTGGTGACGGAATTGCAAAAATCAGAAAATGTTTGCCCAGCTACGAGGCAACAACTTATTCCCAAATTAACAGAGCCACAAAACTAAAGCAGAGAAAACCAACAAATAAAGGGGTACAAGTGTAAGTAGAATTCAATTTGTTGGAGCTTCATGATCCAGAGTGCCAAGGCTCATTGGCCAAAAAGCCATAATTCAGACATTGCTGATGCAGAGCAGTACACTGATTTTGTGGATTTGAACTTTTAAGTTAATTGTTTTCTTAGCTGCTCAAGTACAAGTTTTGGAATCAGTGCAGCATCAATCTCATGTTTTTTTTCCCCCTTCCTGTAGTATTTTATTTTTCTCTGTCTTCCTCGGAATATAGGCTTCTTCTTAAACAAATAATTCGTTTATAGGAAATTTTACCAGTATAATGAGCAGCTTGGATGTGTGTGAGGGGTGCCATTGACTGATTCCTATCCCTCTTCTCTCTCTTTCGTGAGAGTTTATCTCATCACATCACTGTCATTCCTTCACCTCCTTGCACAGGTCCAGAGACTCTCAATATTCGTGCTGGTGAAGAATTCCTCGGCTTCCGAGATGTAGAAAAATACCACACGCTTGTCTTTTGTGGATTTTACTACATGGAGTATAATGAAAAAATCTTCCCATCCGAAAATGTACACACAAGAATCCATGTCTTAATATAGTGCACAGATGCACAATAGAATATCAAGACAAGGATTATTATCAGGACCTCTGATCTCTAATGGCTAACTCAATGAAATTCCATTATAAAGATGTGCAATTCTAATACTGTGGTAATCACTTTCCATTATTTTATTTTATTTTCTGTTAAACTGTAAATCCTGATTAATACCGGGATCCTGAATTTTATTTTGTTTTGCCTTTGTTTTGTACGCTCCTCTGGAGTCCTGTATACAGCCTCAGCTTTCATTGTCAGCTCAAATAGACAATCTGGGAAAGGGAATCTGGGAGCATATTTCTGACAGCTGTTCTGAGGTGACATGTATGTAAGAAAATGCTCAAAGCTGCAGAAAAGAAAATGGACAGAATTGTGGAAAAGGATGCCAAGAATACTGGAAAAAATTCAAGGATCTCATTAATAGATTTTGATTTTTTTTAACTACCATAAAACAGGCAAGTTTCAAAATATTTAGCATCACCTGAAAATTGTACATTTCTCTCCAAATGGACAAAGCAAATCAAATCTTTGCACACCTGAGGTGCAGTGCAAGTCATTATATTAAAACAATGCTTCATTTCAAAATGGCTTGTCAATTGAAAGAAGACTGCAGGATACTCAAGTCAAATAAACCCAATGTTATTTCAGATTTACTGTCAGGTAATCTCACTGGAGCATTGGAAATGGACAAAAATGCTGTATTTACCAAGACAAGTCAAGGCACTTGAAGGCCCGAGAGTGGGTTCAAAAACACAACTCCAGTACCCTGAAGATTCATTTATATTGCAGTCATCCATTTACCTTCTGACACACAGGGGCTGCGCATGTTTTTCCACCACAACCACCAAAATAAGTACACTTTCCGAATGTGTTAAAGACCAATGACTGAGGGACCCCACACTTTTTCCCCAATTGCAAGTCTTAGCCAATTGGGAAAATTCACCTTTGCCACAAGCTGCTTGGGACCCATGTTTCAGGTGGTTGCAGCATTACAATGGCATTCTTGCAATATAAAAATGGTTTTAAGGAGTGCTTTCAAGCAGATTGGGAGGAAGGCTACTTTTTCCCAGACCACGCCCCCATCATCCTCAATTCTGCAATGAGGCGTACTTATGCACACAATAGCATTCTGCTCTCCAACTTACCTTCCCATCCTTACGTGGCTCGGTTGGTAGCACTCTCACCTCTGGGTCAGAAGGATATAGGTTCAAATCCCATTCCAGAACTTGAACACAAAATCTACGCTGATACGCCAGAACCATACTGAGGGAGTACTGCAGTTTTGGAGGTGTGGTATGTTAACCCAAGTCTCTGCCTGTCCTTTCAGGTGGATATAAAATCTCTCCTGTGGGATGCACCTAACATCCACCGCACTACAACTACAGACAGGAAACCATCTAATTCTGGATCTCTTCCCTCCATCTGGCTCTTTCGCCACCTTCAAAGGCTTCTTTCCAACCTATCTCTCTGACTAAACATTCGGCCACCTTCCTTAACTTCGCTTTCATTCTTGAAGTCCTTCAAGAGCCTCCATTGACAGCAGCTTCCAAACCTGCAACCTCCGCCACCTAGAAGAACTAGGTAGCAGACACAAGGTAATACCATCACAGCAAGTTCCCCTCCAAGTGACATACCCTGCTAACTTGGAGCTATATCACTATTCCTTCAGCTCACTGGGTCAAAATCCTGGGGAACTCGCCCCTTAACAGCATGGTGGGTGCACCTCCACAACACAGACTGCTGTGATTCAAGAAGACAACTCACCTTCATAAGGGCAAATAGGGATGGGCAATAAATGCTGGCCTTGCCAGTGATGCTCATATCCCAAGAGCCAGTAAAGAAATTGTCTGACAACCAACAATAAAGCACCAGGGATACCTTAAAATAAAAGCAACAAACTGCAGATGCTGGAAATCTGAAATAAAGACAGAAAGTGCAGGAAATACTCGGCAGATCTGGCAGCATCTGTGGAGAGAGGAACAGAGTTTGAGTCAAAATTGACTTTTTGAGAACCTGAAGAGTCATGTGGGACTCAAAACATTAACTCTCTCGCTCTCCACAGATACTGCCAGACTTGCTGAGTATTTCCAGCACTTTCTATTTTTATACCAGGTTAAAAGTACTAAACAAATTTAAATTGATGTACACGACAGCAATCGTTCTGAAATGGAATGAAACCGGACAGACCACCTGGCATCGATCTAGGCAGCAGAAACGACAACAGCAAACTCAGCCTTGTCGACCCTGCAAAGCCCTCCTTACTAACATCTGGGGGGCTAGTGCCAAAATTGAGAGAGCTGTCTCACAGACTAGTCAAGCAACAGCCTGACATATGATTCCATGAGGATGACTATCTTACAGATAATGTCCCAGGCACCACCATCACCATTCCTGGGTATGTCCTATCCCACCGGCAGGACTGGCCCAGCAGAGGTGGTGGCACAGTGGTATACAGTCGGGAGGGAGTTGCCCTGGGAGTCCTCAACATCGACTCCGGACCCCTTGAAGTCTGATGGCATCAGGTCAAACGTGGGCAAGGAAACCTCCTGCTGATTACCACGTACCGTCCTCCCTCAGCTGATGAATCTGTGCTCCTCTATGTTGAACACCACTTGGAGGAAGCACTGAGGGCGGCAAGGGCGCAGAATGCAGTCTGGATGGGGGACTTCAACACCCATCACCAAGAGTGGCTTGGTAGCACCACTACTGACTAAGCTGGCCAAGTCCTAAATGACATAGCTTCTTGATTGGGTCTGCGGTAGGTGGTGAGAGAACCAAGAAGGGAAAAACATACTTGACCTCATCCTCACCAATCTGCCCACCACAGACGCATCTGTCCATGACAGTATCGGTAAGAGTGACCACCGCACAGTTCTTGTAGAGACGAAGTCCCGCCTTCACATTGGGGATACCCTCAATCTTGTTGAGTGGCACTACCACTATGTTAAATGGGATAGATTTTGAACAGATCTAGCAACTCAAGATTGAGCATCCACGAGGCACTGTGGGCCATCAGTAGCAGCAGAATTATACTCGAGCACAACCTATAACCTCATGGCCTGGCATATGCCATTCCCATTCAGCCAGGGGATCAACCCTGGTTCAATGAAGATTGCAGGAGGGCATGCCAGGAGCAGCTCCAGGCATACCTAAAAATGAGGTATCCACCTGGTGAAGCTATAACACAGGACTACTTTCGTGCCAAACAGCAAAAGCAGCAAGTGATACACAGGGCTAAGCGATCCCACAACCAAAGGATCAGATCTAAGCTCTGCCGTCCTGCCACATCCAGTCGTGAAAGGTAGTGGACAATTAAACAACTCACTGGAGGAGGAGGCTCCACAAAGGAGGTTCCATCCTTAATGATGGAAGAGCCCAGCACATCAGTACAACGATAAGGTTGAAGTATTTGCTACAATCTTCAGCCAGAACTGCCAAATGGGTAATCCATCTCGGCCTCCTCTGGAGGTCCCCAGCATCACAGATGCCAATTTGATTCACTCCACATCAAGAAACGGCTGAAGGCACTGGATACTGCAAAGGCTATGGGCCCTGACAATACTTCGGCAATAGTACTGAAGATTTGTGCCCCTAGCTAAGCTGTTCCAGTGCAGTTACAACAGTGGCATCTACCCAGCTATGTGGAAAATTGCCCAGGTACGTCCTGTACACAAAAAGCAGGACAAATCCAACCCGGCCAATTACCGCCCCATCAGTCCACTCTCGATCATCAGTAAAGTAATGGAAGGGATCATCAACAGTGCTATCCAGCGGCACTTGCTTAGCAATAGCCTGCTCACTGATGCCCAGTTTGGGTTCTGCCAGGGCCACTCAGCTCCTGACCTCATGACAGCCTTAGTGGACAAAAGAACTGAACCCACGAGGTGAAGCGAGAATGACTGCCCTTGACAACAAGGCAGCATTTGACCGAGTGTGGCATCAAGGAGCCCTAGCAAAACTGGAGCCAATGGGAATCAGGGGGAAAACTCTCCACTGGTTGGAGTCATACCCAGCACAAAGGAAGATGGGTTGTGGTTGCTGGAGGTCAGTCTTCTCAGCCCCAGAACATCACTGCAGGAGTTCCTCAGGGTAGAGTCCTAGGGCCAGCCATCTTCAGCTGCTTCATCAATGACCGTCCTTCCATCATAAGGTCAGAGGTGGGGATGTTCGCTGATGATTGCACAATGTGCAGCACCATTTGCGACTCCTCAGATACTAAAGCAGTCCATGTCCAAATGCAGCAAGACCTGGACAATATCCAGGCTCGGGCTGACAAGTGGCAAGTAACATTCGCGCCACAAAAGTGAGGGACACGACTGTTGGGGAACATTAGATACATTACCTAATGTTGGTACAACTCTAAGCCCTCTATTACTCTATCCACCCAGAGAAAGTGGCAAACAGCTCTGTGCTCCATGTTGCCGACTTATGCCTCAGTTGTGCATTCTGCTTTAATAGTTTGGAGTTTCTCAGTGCTTTACATGGGTCTTTACAACATTTTAAACACTCAAGAAGGACATTCTATCATGAAAGACACCTGGTCAGAGTGCACTCTAAATCTAGTGTCAGTAATTTGCTGAGGTTAACATTTCTCAGTATTGATGTTAAAAAAAGCCTTAACTGATTTCCCTGGTTACTAAACTAACCCAAATCTACATACAGTTGCCGAACTTCTGCAACTACACCTCAATTTTCAGCAATCAACATCCAGAACGTGGAAATGCATTATGTTGTTTCAGAAATAACTTTGAAGAAATCATAAAATCAAAGATTATGATAATACATTCACAGAATTGCTCAGCTTAGTGCAATTATCTACACTGCTGTGACTTTAAACATTACTAGAAATATATTGTCATAGCTGGTAATATCCATTAATTGTTATGTTGTGATATATCAACTTCAAGAGATTAGTTAACAATCTCCAAAATGAAAAGGAACTAATCAAGCCCATCGAAAGTCTTGTAAGTTTTATGACTGTAGCTGCTCAAATGGATTAGTATTGAAAACAGATACTTCAAAAGCCATAGAAAATATGCCACAATCACCAAATTGTTTAATGATCAATAATTACTGTGCTAAATCTATACCTAGACTAGCACACTGGAGTTATTCCAAATCACCAAACATCAACTTACTCTTAGTCCCTTTTACACAATAACAATATACAAGCTGGTAAATTTCCTGACACAGCTAGGAACATCGATGCAGTGGAAATAAGCACGCATAACATTCAATGAGTTCTTAAATTTCAGGCTGTGTGTTGTACTTGTTTAATTGTGGCTGCTGGAACATCATGGTATGCAATATTACTAATTTGAATGTCATCTGCAACCTTTGAAATTATGCCATGAAGGAGCAGTGGTCTGAATACTAACCCTAGGGTACACCAGTGTACGCTTTCCTCCCGTCTGTAAAACAACCATTCATCATTACTCTCTACTTTCTGTCCCTTAACCAATTTGATATCCATCCTGCCACTATCCCTTTAATGCCACGAGTTTACTTTTGCTAATTAGCAAATATATTCACAGCATATAGAAAGATCGACCCAGAAAGTACTCAGGAGAGGGAGAGGCAAACAGCTATGCCTCTTGCAAACAGCTTGTTGACCTATGCCATAAAGAGTTTAAATGTCTAAAATGGAATTTGTGAATGTTGTTCAACTTGAGAAGGATGATAATATACACATGGAAAAGGCATTTTTTTGACTGCAGACATTGTACTGAACTACTAAAACTATACTGTAAAACTGGAGAATTCTTACTTTAGCAAAACTGATCATGAAAGAGCCTGGGACACATTGTGTCATTTATTTAAATTCCACATCATCATCTTCTAATTGGGTAAAACCAACAAGGTCCCACCAGCCTACTCTCCCATCCACCGTGACTAACTGGTGTGATTGCTTTGCTCAACCACAATGGAGGAACAAAGCAGGGCGATGTGGCAAGTGGCATTTATGCATAGAAACATAAAGCATGTTTCACAAAAAACAGACCACATTTACCAAGAGTGATTAGATAACTTTACCCTATGATTATGTAACATTTTATAAAACATAACAGCTCGGTGATGATACCGATATCCATTGTGGCAGACTGGTTTATTTGTTTGATGACAAGTTATGCAAAGTTTTACACCTTAGAGGGCATTTTAATTGATAATCAAGTAACATGTTAATAGTTTCATCATGATCCACTGTTTCTCTCACCGTCTTTTATTAAGAGCCATTTGAATCACCATCTCAGTTTATTCGTTTGACAATCTACCATGGAGCACCTGTAATTGGACTCATTGCAACACTGTATGAGTTCAATGAACAGGAGAAAAAATATCACTGTGGAAGTTCACTGCACTTCAGCTCACAGCAGGTTTGCAGTACTTACCTTCTGTACATAAATATCAGCCTGAAATAAAACTGCTCAACAGCATTGAACACTGCACATCCATCGCCACAATTGGGAGTGTGTACCACTGTCAAGCTCAATTAAGGTGAAGTATAAAAGACCCATAGCCCATGTCAATGAAGTTGGACAGACAAAAAGGTATGGAAATCAGGAAAAAATAAAAGCAAAATATTGCGGATGCTGGAAATCTGAAATAAAAACAGAAAATGCTAGAAAGACTCAGCAGGTCTGACAGTATCTGTCGAGAGAGAAACAGGGTTAACGTTTTGAGTCTGTATGACCCCTCTTCAGAGCTAAACAGAAATAAAAATGTAACAGTTCATGCAATCACAGAATTTTAAAGGCACAGAAGCAGGCCATATGGCCCATCGTGTTTGCACCAGCTCTCCAAATGAACATTATGACCTAGTGCCATGTCCCTGCCTTTTCCCTGTACCCTTACACATTGTTTCTTTTCAAATAATCATCTAATGCCCTCTTGAATGCCTCGATTGAACCTGCCTCCACCACACTTCCAGGCAGTGCATTCCAGACCCGAACCACTCGCTGTGTGAAAAAGGTTTTTCTCACGTCACATTTGCTTCTTTTGCAAATCACTTTAAATCTGTGCCCTCTCTTTCTTGGTCCTTTTATGAGTGGGAACAGTTTCTCCCCATCTACTCTGTCCAGCCTCCTCATGATTTTGAACATCTCTATAAAATCTCCTCTTAGACTTCTTTTCTCCAAGGAGAACAGTCCCAACCTCTCCAATCTATCCTCGTAGCTCAAGTTTCTCATCCCTGGAAGCTTTCTTGTAAACCTCTTCTGCACTCTCTCTAATGTGTTCACATCCTCCCTATAATGTGGCGTCCAGAACTGTACACAATATTCTAGCTGAGGTCTAACAAGTGTCTTCAGCAGTCCTGCCACCTTCAATGATCTATGCACATATACCCCCAAGTCTTTCTGCTCCTGCACCCCCTTCAAAATTTCACCTCTTATTTTCTATTGTCTGTCCATGTTCTTCCTACCGAAATGCAGCATCTTACACTTCTCCGCATTGAACTTCATCTGCCACCTATCTGCCCACACCACCAACTTGTCTATGTCCTTTTCAAGTTCTACACTGTCCTCCTCACAGTTCACAACACTCCTAAGCTTCCTATCATCCACAAACTTTGAAACTGTGCCCTGCACACCAAGATCTAGATCATGAATATATATCAGGAAAAGCAAGGGTCCTAATACCGACCCCTGGGGAACTGCACTACAAACCTTTTTCCAGCCCGAAAAATATCCATTGACCATTACTCGCTGCTTCCTATTTTTCTTCCAATTTTGTATCCACATTGCCACTATCCATTTTATTCCATGAGCAATAACTTTTCTCACAAGTCTGTTGTGTGGCACTGTATCAAATGCCTTTTGAAAGTCCATGTACACCACATCAACAGCATTACCCTCATCGACCTTTTCTGTTACCACTTCAAAAAACTTCAGCAAGTTAGTTAAACATGATTTCCCCTCTAGAAATCCATGCTGGATCTTCCTCATCAACCCATATGTTTCCTTGTGACTACTAATTCTATCCTGAATAATTGTTTCTAGAATCTTGCCCACCACTGAAGTTAACCTGACTGGTCTGTAATTGCTGGGATTATCCTTGTTATGACACAGCAGTTGGTAAAGCTGAGTTAATAAAAAATCCCATAGGAAAACTTTAAACAGCTGTCATAGCCTATATTTTTAAGTGGTATGTTTGAGATGCAGCTCTAAATTCAGGAATCAGACCACCAGTTCCCGAGAGGTTTTTATATCAAACTACGAGGCATTTATTGATTTATACAAGTTAAATATTTACACATGGCTACAAATTACTATCATAACTTTTAACAAATTCCCAGACTAATCTCCATTAAGGCAACAACAACCCATAGACTTAAGCAGACACCAGGCAAAGCATTTTCACCTTACAAATTCAAAATTAGGTTCCTTTCACTTTGGTTCCTTTGCAGACAGTGGTAGGCTTACAGGCTTTGATCTTACATTGCCTCTGCCCCGCACACACAAAATTGCTACCTGTTATACCTAGCACATCTCACTGAATGTAAATTCCCATTGTATCACTTGCCTCTTTGGACTCCACCTCTTCTAACAATAAAACCCCTTTCATTGTACCAATTTTATTAGTAATATAAACCTTGCTTGGTTTCTGCCAGCTAGGTCCCAGATCCACTTCTTGAATGTTCTATTCAACAAAATGCAAATACATAAGGCACTCTACCTTAATCACATCTCAAAACTAGTACACAGCAAAGCACCCAGACTAGCTAGCTTTAATCCAATTAAGACACACCCACGGACTAACCCTCTATTTAAAAAAATATAATTTCCAACAACGTTATATACATTAATAGCTTTATGACAATCCTTACAACCTTTTTTTGAACAAGGGCATAATGTTTGCAATTGTCCAGTTCCTCTGGCACCACGCCTAAGTCTACGGAAGGCTGAAAAATTATGGTCAGCGCCCCTGCAATTTCTGCTCTCACTTCCTTCAGCATCCTTGGATGCATCTCATCCAGTCCTGGTGCCTTGTCAAATTTAAGTACCGACAGTCTATTTAACACGTCTTCCTTATCAATTTTGACCCCTTCTAGTGACAGAGTTCCCTCTTCTGTCACCATGGCCTTGGTAAAGATGGATGCAAAACATATTCATTTAATACCTCAGCCATGGCCCCTTTGTTCATGTATAAATTCCCTTTTAGGTCCCTAATCGGCCCTGCTCCTCCTTTTACCACCCCTTTACTATTAAAATGTCTTTGGGATTCCCCTTTATGTTGGCTGCCAGTCTTTTCTCATAATCCCTCTTCGCTTCTCAAATATGCTTTTTCACCTCTCCTCTGAACCTTCTGTATTCTTCTTGGTTCTCAATTGTATTTTCTACCTGACACCTATCATAAGTGCACTTTTTCTTCTTTATCTTAATTTCTATCTCCTTTTTCATCCAGAGATCTCTGGACTTGTTTGTCCTACCTTTCCCTTTCGATGGAATATACTTTGACTGTGCTCAAACCAATTCTTTTTTGAAGGTAGCCCATTGTTCAGCTACAGTTTTTCCTGCCAATCTTTTGTTCCAGTCTATCTGGCCCAGCTCCATTCTTGCCCCATCGAAGTCGGCTTTTGTCCAGTTAATTATTATTACTCTGGATTGACCATTGTCATTTTCTATCATTATCCTAAAACATGCAATACAATGATCATTGTCTCCTAAATGTTCCCCCACTCACACTTGATCTGCTTGGCCCACCTCACTTCTAAGAACCAGGTCCAACAGAGCGTCTTTTCTCGATGGATTGGACCCATACTGCCGTAGAAAATTCTCTTGAACACAATCTATAAATTCTTCCCCCTCTCCGCCCTTTACACTACCACTGTCCCAGTCTACATTCAGGTAATTAAAGTCCCCCATTATAACTACTCTATAATGTTTTCATCTCTCTGTAATTTCCTTGCAGATTTCTTCTTCTATGTCCTTCTCACTAGTTGGCAGTCTATAGACTGCACCGAGCAATGTAATTGCGCCCTTTTTGTTCCTTAGCTCTAGCCAAATTGATTCTGTCCTTGAACCCTCTGGGATATCCTCTTTCTCCAGCACTGCAATGCTCTCCTTCACCAATGCCACCACCCCTCCTCCTTTCCTTCCTTTCTTATCATTTCAGAACACCTTGTACCTGGGAATATTTAACACCCAGTTCTGCCTTTCCTTGAGCCAGGTCTCTGTTATTGACACAACATCATATTTCTACATGGCAATCTGTGCCTGTAACTCCCCAATCTTATTTACTACGCTCCATGCATTCACATACATGCATTGTAACCTTGATTTAGATTTTGTTACTTTCTCCCTTGCCCCGATTTTACCTATTAACTTACTATTCTCTATACTAGTGCCATCTGTCCCTCCCAGTATTTTGTGCACCCTGTGACGAAATTTATACTGTTTAAGGGGGGTGGAGCAGGTGAAGCTGGATATAAGGCCAGCAATAGGTGGGGGCTAAGGAGAGATTGACATAGATGTCATGGACACAAAGACACAGGGAATGTTAATGGTAGTGATGAGGGCTAAAGAAGGTGCTGATAGTGGCATAAAGGTAAGAAAGAAGAGCGTGATAATAGCAGAACAAGGGTAAGCACTCTGTGAAGGAACAACATGGAACAAGATGGCCCTATTGGGGGGTGGGGTGGAGGGAGGGGGCGGTGGGGGGTGGAAAAAGGATAGAAAATGGGATAAAAAGGGGGGATAAAAAAGGGGATAAAACAGTGAATAAATGAATAAAAATAAAAATAAGCAGGTAAAAAATAAAAATAAATTTTAAAAATGGAATCAAAAAGAGGCGAGGATAGTTTAAGAAGGGAGTGAGGCAAAAGACAGGAAATTACAGGCCGATTAGCCTGACCTTGGTCGTTGGTAAGATTTTAGAGTCCATTATTAAGGATGAGATTTCAGAATACTTGGAGGTGCATGGTAAAATCGGGCAAAGTCAGCATGGTTTCATCAAGGGGAGGTCATGCCTGACAAATCTGTTAGAATTCTTTGAGGAGGTAACGAATAGGTTAGACAAAGGAGAGCCAATGGATGTTATCTACTTGGACTTCCAGAAGGCCTTTGACAAGGTGTCGCACAGGAGGCTGCTCAGTAAGATAAGAGCCCATGGTGTAGCATGGATAGAAGATTGGCTGTCTGGCAGGAGGCAGAGAGTGGAGATAAGGGGGTCCTTCTCAGGATGGCGGCCGGTGACTAGTGGAGTTCCGCAGGGGTCAGTGTTGGGACCACAACTTTTCACTTTATACATTAATAATCTAGATGAAGGAACTGAGGGCATCCTGGCTAAGTTTGCAGATGATACAAAGATAGGTGGAGGGATAGGTAGTATTGAGGAGGCAGGGAGGCTGCAGAAGGAATTGGACAGGTTAGGAGAATGGGCAAAGAAGTGGCAGATGGAATACAACGTGGGGAAGTGTGAGGTTATGCACTTTGGTAGGAAGAATAGAGGCATAGACTATTTTCTAAATGGAGAGAGAATTCAGAAATCTGGAGTGCAAAGGGACTTGGGAGTCCTAGTCCAGGATTCTCTTAAGGTTAACTTGCAGGTTGAATCGGTAGTTAGGAAGGTAAATGCAATGTTGGCATTTATTTCGAGAGGACTAGAATATAAAAGCAGGGATGTGCTGCTGAGGCTTTATAAGGCTCTGGTCAGACCACATTTAGAATGTTGTGAGCAATTTTCGGCCCCGTATCTCAGGAAGGATATGCTGGCCCTGGAGAAGGTCCAGAGGAGGTTCACGAGAACGATCCCAGGAATGAAAGGCTTAACATATGAAGAACATTTGAGGACTCTGGGTCTATACTAGATGGAGTTTAGAAGGATGAAGGGGGATCTGATTGAAACTTACAGAATACTGAAAGGCCTGGATAGAGTGGACGTGGGGAAGATGTTTCCATTAGTAGGAGAGACTAGGACCCGAGGGCACAGCCTCAGTGTAAAGGGAAGACCTTTTAGAACAGAGACGAAGAGAAACTTCTTTAGCCAGAGAGTGGTGAATCTATGGAATTCATTGCCACAGAAGGCTGTGGAGACCAGGTCATTGAGTGTATTTAAGACCAAGATAGATAGGTTCTTGACTGGCAAGGGGATCAAAGGTTACGGGGAGAAGGCAGGAGAATGGGGTTGAGAAACTTATCAGCCATGATTGAATGGCGGAGCAGACTCGACGGGCCGAATGGCCTAATTTCTGCTCCTATGTCTTATGGTCTTAGAGGAGAGAGTTCATGATCTGAAGTTGTTGAACTCAATGTTAAGTCCGGAAGGCTGTAAAGTGCCTAACCGGAAGATGAGGTGCTGTTCCTCCAGTTTGCATTAGGGTTCACTGAAACATTGCAGCAAGCCAAGCACACACATGTGGGTATGACAGCAGGATGGTGTGCTGAAATGGCAAGCAACAGGAAGGTCTGGATCATGCTTGTAGACAGACCGAAGGTGTTTCTCAAAGTGGTCACCAGCTCTGTGTTTGGTCTCCCCAGTGTAGAGGAGACCGCATTGGGAACAGCGAATGCAGTAGGCCAAATTAAAGGAGGTGCAAGTGAAGTGTTGCTTCACCTGAAAGGAGTGTATGGGCTCTTGGACGGTGAGAAGGGAGGAGCTATAGGGGCAGGTGTTGCATCTTCTGCGATTGCATGGGAATGTGCCGTGGGAAGGTGTTGATGAGGTGTTGGGGGTGATGGAGGAGTGGAACAGGGTGTCCCGGAGGGAATGGTCCCTACGGAATGCTGACGGGGGGGGGGGGGGGGGCGGTGTGGCATCATGCTGGAGTTGGCAGAAATGGCGGAGGATGATCCTTTGAATGCGGAGGCTGGTGGGGTGAAAAGTGAGGACAAGGGGGACCCTATTATAGTTCTGGGAGAGAGGGGAAGGGGTGATTGCAGAGGCGCGGGAGATAGGTCGGACACGGTTGAGGGCCCTGTCAACCAGTGGGCGGGAAACCTCAGTTAAGGAAGAAGGAAGACATGTCAGAAGTGCCTTTTTAGAAAGTGGCATCATCGAAATAGATGCGACGGAGGCGAAGGAACTGAGAGAATGAAGCAGGGTGTGGGGAGTGGTAGTCAAGGCAGTTGTGGGAGTCGGGGGCTTGTAATGAATATTGGTGGACAGTCTATCGCCAGAAATTGACCAGAGAGGTCAAAGAAGGGAAGGGAACTGGTATGGAAATCAGGAAACTTGGTAGTAAGTTGTCGCAAAATGTAGCTTTTAAAATTGTAGGAACAACGAAGAAGATAGGAGTCTGTAGTTTTCATTCCCTCATAAAGAACTAATTCAAATTAGAAGACGATGTCATGAGTTCATTCCAATTTAGGTAAATGCAAGGGCACCCATGGAGCTTAGAAATAATATGACAGTTGTAATATCAATAAAATAGTGAGACATACAAACAGTCGCTTGGTAGTACAGGAATTGAGTATTGCTGAAAAAAGAGACATGCTATCAAAACTTTTCATCCTGCATGCATCAGGGTAGCTCGCAAGAAATTACCAACAATAAAGGGGGAAACAGCAATTTATACCGCATTAGAAGAGAGTGCTAATTAGCTGTCAAGTAGATTCTGGTTGGTGGAGGCGTTGCCATGGAGAATGCAGCATGGAACATTTAACTGCTCAATTCAAACCGGGCAGGTTGACTCTGATGGACTCAGGGCAATGCCTTGACCAAAGACAAATAGCTTTGATAGCATATGTCTTTTTCAGCAAAACGAGCAAGACAAATGTTAAAGCTTGCAATAGAGTGACAGAGTAAGGGAGGTCAGCGGCTAGAGGCAAGAGGGGGATAATGCGATTATGAGCTTTTATCTTGTCTCTTATCCAGGAGTATGACAGTTACTAACAGTCTCCCCCAGGGAGAAAGCAACATCTAAAGATTTAGGCTTTCAAGGATTAAGTGTCATTGTGTTAGAAATGGTATTTGGTATGAATTCGGAAATTCAGTTTCTTAGATGCAAGTTCAGGAGTGGGAGATGTGGAAGTTCCAACTAAGGTCAGAGAAGATAATGAGACAAAGACTCCTGAGAGAAGAAGATGGAGGTAATATAGGAATGAGTGCGTGTTGTTGATTACATTTCCAAAAAGCAATTGTATCTTACAGGAATTGAAAATAAGTAATTTCTTTTCCTGAGGATACAAAGGAAATTATGATTACAGAACTAGTCAGCAAGAACTGTACAAGTTAACATCTGAGAGATGCAACTGTCATGTCGTCATTGTAGAATCACATCTCACAATTAACAGGAAAAAAAAATAGGGAATTATTCTGCGTCAAAAAAAAAAAGCCTGTGACTTCCTCATCTTAGTTCCTTTCTGTGAAAAGCAAATGTAGGTTATCTTCACGTATCTACTAGCTGCAATTTATTGACCAGCTTTTTGCAGAAGTTTGGGTGCAGCTTACTTGCCTCCCCTTCACAGGGATACAGTGCTCTGTGCATGACAACTGAATTGCAATTAACATTTAAACTGTTTTTCATAAAAATGCTGTGCTCAGATTAGGTTTTGCTTAAACCACAGACATAAAAAGCCTGTGTGGAAATCTGTCACAACACGATAGCCAGTGTTCATGTAAAAATCCAATCAAAAGCACAAACATATTCTACAAAACAGTGACTGGACTCATAATATGGTACTCTCTCTGGGTAACAATTATCAGAGGGCTGATGATATTGGGAGCACCGAACATAAAATAATTGTTACGGCTGGAGAAGCAATTCTGCATAAAAGGAGAGAAGTTTTGGAGAATAAACTTTGATATGGGTTACAGGACAGAATGGTAGCAATGTGGTTATGTTACTGGACTAGTCATGCCCTCTGAAATGGCCACACAAGCCATGCAGTTCTACTCAAGAAGGCAGCCCACCACCACCTTCTCAAGGACAATTAGGGACAGGACATAATTGCTGGCTTAGCCAGCGACACCCATGTCCCGTGAATGATTTTTTAAAAAAAAAATCAACAAAATAGGTGGCATCATGGATAAGCAAAGTTAGACTGAGCTAGTAAATACAGCCAGTTACATTGCTTTGCAGGCTTTAGCTAACATGAAGTCATGAAAAAAAAATGTCTTTTTGAGCAAACGTAAGGTTGAGAAAGTAGAAGCAGAGGTGGAATAGAAAAAGCTATACAAGGAAAGGATTGAACTCAGTCCACAATCTTAGGAAAGTAGACATAAGAGTGGGGTCTCCACAGCAGCTATAGTTTCACTCCTTCGTACTGAGCACCACTGCCGACTAGAAAAGGTCAAAAACAAAATGATTATATCAAAGGAGGGAGCATATTTGTTATCGATCACTGGAAGGACGAGACCCTGAACCAGTCAAGATGCTCCCACCATGAGTATGTACTTACTTAAGGCTTGTAACAGAATAGGTGCCATAGTATTAACACCCATATAAATCTTTATGTTAGGGTGGACTTTGGACTAATGAAGTTATACACAGTATCTTGAGTTAATTCAATCAATTAATATGTTGCCTGGTACATTCAACAGTCACCAACAAAGGCAAAAACAAAAATACCTGGAAAAACTCAGCAGGTCTGACAGCATCTGCGGAGAGGAATACAATTGACGTTTCAAGTCCGTCTGACTCTTCACAGAACAGTTCTGATGAAGAGTCACACGGACTCGAAACGTCAACTGTATTCCTCTCCGCAGATGCTGTCAGACCTGCTGAGTTTTTCCAGGTATTTTTGTTTTTGTCTAGATTTCCAGCATCCGCAGTATTTTGCTTTCACCAACAAAGGAATGGCTGATCCATTTAGCCAGTCCCAAAATTTAAAAAATCACATTTTACTAAATTTCCTATACTCACCAATCACTCCATTTTTGCCAAAAGAAAACATAGCCTGAATTTTTCCATGAGACCTGTCTCCAATGCATGGCACAAGGAATTCCATGTTTGCGCTGGCATAAGTTGACAGAATATATTGTAAAATGCATGAAACATACCTCACTGGAAGTCAAGCTTCTGGTTACACTTGGCTGGCACCCTTCAGATCACAATCTGCACACAGAAAAGAGACTTAATTTTAACAAGAACAGAAAATACTGGACTAGAAATATAAGTGGATCAGTCAACATGTCTGGAGAGAAGTTACCATTTTGGACCAGGCATTTTTCAAAGTTTAACAGCTTGTCAATGGCATATAAGACTGTGGCCATTAAAAGCATTGATAGTGGTAATCCACAAACCACATTCTAAGTATTGGAGAAGCGGAGAATAAACTATACATAAAGTCCTGTCGGATGCTTTCTGGAGTGGCCTTTGCAACAAACATCACCAGAGCACTGAATAGTGGAGAAAACACAAGTAGCGAAAAGGATTTCCTAAAAAAAAACCTGAAACAATGTCTCTTCATTGGCAGCTGTTTGTTGACTGTCGATTGCCTGTTTCTGTACCTCCTTAATAATTTTTCATTTGAAATGTATGTAGTTGCTTTGTCAGTTTTTGGTACATTTCCTACCATGTGATTTATTGCTGTTTTCTGCATGAAATTCGAGGCCATCAGATATGATCATATCTTGGCATACAAATTGTGACATGCACGAGACACACGAGTTGGCAGCTAAGTCAATTTGCGCACACTTTTATTTAAAGCTGCAATAATACACAAAAAAAAAACTAACTGGCAAAAATCATTCTTCCAATACTAGTTCATAGCATAAATTAACTTTAATTGTTTCTTTTGCACATTAACAGATAGAAAATGATTGTTTTTCGATTTGTAATTCCTCAGGGTAGCATTAATTGTATTGGAGTGTCCTTCTGTTACTAATTGTGACAACACAGTGCTGTTTGCAGAGGTACATGGAAATCTAATTATTTCAGTTTTTCACCTTTCAGTGTAACACAGAAGAACTTGTTTCTGCTCAATGGTTACAACTTATAAAGCATTCTTCTTGGAAACACCCAAGGCATTTCATAGGAATATTGGAGAAGACAGAAAGTAGTAGCAGAGGGAGTTACAGATAATGACTGACAGCATGGGGACAGGACTGAGTTTGTTGAAGTTTTTGAAGATGGGAGAAGGGCGGCAAGGAAAATGGCTTTATGGAGGTCATTCCATAGCGCAGGCAAAAAATGAAGGGCCGGACATTCTGTGGCATCAAATGCATGCTGCTGTGTATATTTTTTCTCTCTTGTCCCATTTTAAAATGAAGTCTCCCAGTTCAAAGGAAACTTCTGTGTGTTGAGGTTTCTAGGTTCACAACAGTCAAAATCAGTGTGCTACCGGTGATAAGAATGTAATCTCTCCATAGAAGCTTTCATGGCGATAAGCAAAAAAGATTGACTTTAAAAATGGATTCCAATGAGCCAGAAATGAATTTGTGCTACTCGATACTTAAGAAATGTTCTGCGTATTAGAGATTAATGGTTAAATAGTACCGGTTGATACAATAATTTCAAAAAGCCCCAGGTATTTTTAAGCTATCATTTTAACCCCAAATAGAAACTCAGGTTTTTTTAAAAATTCTCAATTAGCAACAGCAAACACAAATTCATCTATCACCCATCTACCTGTAGACTATATTGTGTTAGCATGTCTTGTCCCAATAACGAATGACATTAGTTATCATTAAAGCAAGCAAGGAGGTTACTCAGATACTATAGCTGGCCTAAATTCCAAAACTAAGTGCTTTAAGACTTTACCAGCCCCCGCTTCCACTCTGTTTTCGTTCCTGATTGAGCTCCGTTTAAATCATCAATTTACCACTCTCTACAAACCCAATAAGAGTGTTTAAACATTTTACTTAGATGCCAGCAAAGTGACTCACCAGCTGCATGCATTAAGTTTTAATCAATGCTTCTATCAATTGCATGTATCCGAACTTATTGATAATTACACGTGTGTTCCAAGCCAGCATTTATCTGCCTGTGAGGCAAAGTCATTGAATACAGCCTTTTCATCATCTTCAGGCCCAGAAAATTCCAACAGGAAAAACCAGGAAGCAAACAGAAGTGAATTCTCTGGACTTGGTAGATTAGGTTGCCAGGGCCCACTGGGCATTCAGGAACCCCAGGGAGTAAAAACTTTGAAAACCTAATCTACAATTTCTCAATTTGCCTCATCTCCTACTGTTTTCAACCTTGGTGGTGACCTGTACTGAGTCTTGACCAACCATTCAAGTTCTTTCAATACTAAAGAACAATGGTTTCATAGTTGTCACAGAAATACCTGGAAAAACTCAGCAGGTCTGGCAGCATCGGTGGAGAAGAGTACAGTTGATGTTTCGAGTCCTCATGACCCTTCAACAGAACTAAGTAAAAATAGGAAAGGGGTGAAATATAAGCTGGTTTAAGGAGGGGGGGGGGGGGGGGGCGGGGGGGAGGGGTGTTGGGACAAGAAGAGCTAGGTAAAAGGCCAGTGATAGGTGGAGATAACCAAAAGATGTCACAGACAAAAGAACAAAGAGGTGTTGAAGGTGGTGATAATATCTAAAGGAATGTGCTAATTAAGAGTAGAAAGCAGGACAAGCAAGGTACAGATAGCTCTAGTGGGGGTGGGGTGGGGGGGAAGGGATCGAAAAAGGCTAAAAGGTAGAGATAAAATAATGGATGGAAATACATTTAAAAATAATGGAAATAGGTAGGAAAAGAAAAATCTATATAAATCATTGGAAAAAACAAAAAGGAGAGGGAAAAAACGGAAAGGGGGTGGAGATGGAGGAGAGAGTTCATGATCTAAAATTGTTGAACTCAATATTCAGTCCAGAAGGCTGTAAAGTGCCTAGTCGGAAGTTGAGGTGCTGTTCCTCCAGTTTGTGTTGAGCTTCACTGGAACAATGCAACAAGCCAAGGACAGACATGTGGGCATGAGAGCAGGGTGGAGTGTTGCAATGGCAAGCGACAGGGAGGTCTGGGTAATACTTGCGGACAGACCGAAGGTGTTCTGCAAAGCAGTCACCCAGTCTGCGTTTGGTCAGGTTAGAATGGGTGAGAGGAGCCTATCTCTCTCTGAACTTGCTGCACTCCGTTCTCTCAGGTCCAACCCTGACATTGTCATCAAACCCGCTGACAAGGGTGGTACTGTTGTTGTCTGGCGCACTGACCTCTACCTTGCAGAGGCTGAGCGTCAGCTCGCAGACACTTCCTCCTACCTCTCTCTGGACCATGACCCCACCACTGAACATCAAGCCATTGTTTCCAGGACTGTCACTGACCTCATCTCCTCTGGAGATCTTTCTTCCACAGCTTCCAACCTGATAGTCGCCCAACCTCGGACGGCCCGCTTCTACCTCCTACCCAAAATCCACAAACAGGACTGTCCCGGCAGACTGATTGTGTCAGCCTGTTCCTGCCCCATGGAACTCATTTCTCGCTATCTTGACTCCCTTCTCTCTCCCCTTGTCCAGTCCCTTCCCACCTACATCCGTGATTCCTCTGACACCCTACGTCACAGCAACAATTTCCAGTTCCCTGGCCCCAACCACCTCCTCTTCACCATGGACGTCCAATCCCTCTACACCTCCATCCCCCACCGGGATGGTCTGGCGGCTCTCCGCTTCTTCCTCGAACAGAGGACCGAACAATCCTCACTACTCTCCTCCGTCTGGCTGAACTTGTTCTCACACTGAACAATTTCTCCTTTAACTCCTCTCACTTCCTCCAAATAAAAGGTGTGGCTATGGGTACCTGCATGGGCCCCAGCTATGCCTGTCTTTTTATGGGGTATGTGTAACATTCCTTGTTCCAGTCCTACTCCGGCCCCCTCCCACAACTCTTTCTCCGGTACATCGATGATTACTTCGGTGCTGCTTCATGCTCTCGTCGGGACCTGGAAAAATTTATTAATTTTGCTTCCAATTTCCACCCCTCCATCATTTTCACATGGTCCATCTCTGACACTTTCCTTCCTTTCCTTGACCTCTCAATTTCTGATGATAGACTGTCCACCAATATCCATTACAAGCCTACCGACTCCCATAGCTACCTCGACTACAGCTCCTCACACCCCGCTTCCTGGAAGGACTCCATCCCATTCTCTCAGTTCCTTCACCTCCGTTGCATCTGTTCTGATGATGCCACTTTCAAAAACAGTTCCTCTGACATGTCCTCCTTCTTCAAGCGAGATTTTCCACCCACTGTGGTTGACAGGGCCCTCAACCGTGTCCGGTCCATCTCCCGTGCATCCGCCCTCACATCTTCTCCTCCCTCCCAGAAACATGATAGGGTCCCCCTTGTCCTCACTTATCACCCCACCAGCCTCCGCATTCAAAGGATCGTCCTCCGCCATTTCCGCCAACTCCAGCATGGTGACACCACCAAACACATCTTCCCTTCACCCCCCCTGGCGGCATTCCGTAGGAATCGTTCCCTCCGTGACACCCTGGTCCACTCCTCCATCACCCTCTACTCCTCAACCCCCTCCCACGCAACCGCAGAAGATGCAACACCTGCCCCTTCAATTCCCCTCTCCTCACCGTCCAAGGGGCCAAACACTCATTTCAAGTGAAGCAGCATTTCACTTGCACGTCTCTCAACTTAATCTATTGCATTCGTTGCTCCCAATGCGGTTTCCTCTGCATTGGAGAGACCAAACGCAGACTGGGTGACCGCTTTGCAGAACACCTTCGGCCTGTCCGCATTACCCACACCTCCCTGTCGCTTGCCATTTCAACACTCCACCCTGCTCTCATGCCCACATGTCCGTCCTTGCAATAATTTATATAGATTTTTCTTTTCCCACCTATTTCCATTATTTTTAAATGTATTTCCATCCATTGTTTTATCTCTACCTTTTAGCCTTTTTAATATTCCTTCACCCCACCCCAACTAGGGCTATCTGTACCTTGTTTGTCCTGCTTTCTACCCTTAATTAGCACATTCCTTTAGATAATATCACCACCTTCAACACCTCTTTGTCCTTTTGTCTGTGACATCTTTTGGTTATCTCCAGCTATCACTGGCCCTTTACCTAGCTCTTCTTGTCCCAACACCAACCCCCCACCCCAAGCCAGCTTATATTTCACCCCTTTCCTATTTTTACTTAGTTCTGTTGAAGGGTCATGAGGACTCGAAACATTAACTGTGCTCTTCTCCACTGATGCTGCCAGACCTGCTGAGTTTTTCCAAGTATTTCTGTTTTTGTTTTTGTTTTGGATTTCCAGCATCCGCAGTTCTCTGCTTTTATTTCATAGTTGTCACAGCTGTCACCTTTACTGGAATTCTTTCATCAAGCAAAAATGCCAATTCCTTTCTAATCTTTCAACCACTATCTCAGGATCAACATGTTTGCTGAGCGTGGATTTATTCTGATTCTTGTTTATTAGTTTCAGATCCCCTGATAAGCCTGAATTCATGCTTCTACAAAAGAATTGCATTATCTTATCGGCATCAAGCTAATACAAGCTCACATATCAATTTTAAAGATTGGACTTAGCATTTTCTGAAAAGTTTTCTCCAGAAAAGTTATTTGAGCTCCCTCCAAGTTCTGTCAATTCTTTAAACACTTCCATATATCTGAGGCTAGTCAACCATGAAATTTCAATTGCTCAGTTTTCTCAGATATTTACTTGTTAATCTCCAGTTCTGTTAATTTCTCTTAATCATTTACATCTTTATTAATGGATGGGGATCTTACTGCATCATCCATTGCAATGCTGATGACTTCAGCCAGTGAACTGATTCTGCCAATGCTTCACCTCACTGATCTCAAGATGGTATTTTTCCCTCTTTGCTTTCTTCACATCTTTTCTCCCTATGGTGCGGACTCCTTCTGCCTAACGACTCAAGGTACACTGGCAGATCTATACTAAGTTGCTGATGGTGCCCTTCTTCAGTGAGCCAAGGTGGTGAAAGTCAGCAGGTGCAGAGAGCAGCTCAATATCCGAACACAGGCATTTTTCAGCAGGGGTTATAGGAAAGCAATTTGAAGCCAGGATTTGAGTTGATTTTTCCTTTCCCCTAATTTATAGCACTCGTAACTGCTGCCCGAATTCTGTGCTGCATAATTAGAATACATCAAGAATTGAAGCTTTGTCCCATGCTTGGTTTATTGATACACCAATGTTTTTGTCCAGAAGTCGATTGGGGAGGGAGCTAATTATACCCTCTTTAAAAATTGTATTCCTTGTTGAAATACAATTTCATGGACAAAGGGCACTCTTCAGCACCTTGACCAATTGCCCATTCTTCATTTGCGACTGAATAGTGTGTGTTGACAGCCTCTTGTACTATAGGGGACCATCATAGTTAAGCTCAACTGGATCTTCACAGGGCATTTATTCTTTTGAATGTTTAGAAGGTATAATGAGCAGGAACAGGAACTGGATGATTTTCCCTCTTGCTAGCCCAAGGGTGCTGAGCCAACTGTAATTTCACTATTGCTGTTCCAGCTAAGATAAGCTAACATAGAGGATGTGGAATAAACCAAAGACCTTCCCTATCTTTATGTTTTTGCTACTCATTGGAAATACTTTAAGTTAAAAGGTGGCCTGAGAGTTTTTAAATGTTTAATCTCTACAAAGAAGTTCGCATCTGCTTTAAGTCTATGATACTTAATAATATATTTTTGTCTTGTTCTGTCTTTGTATGCACTTCCCTCACTTCCTTAAGTTATTCACAGCCTTTCTGCTCCACAGTATATATAAAAGGAAAAAAAAAATCCATAAATCTAACTTTTGGTAGTGTGCAAACCTGTGAATACAAATTGTACAACTGCAAGTGAAGTGGTAACTTTCACCCAATGCCCCATATGTGTTTACCACAGTGAGATAGTGATGTGGGATTGCACAGTAATTAATTTGTATCCTTTACAGATGTTCCTTCTTCTTCTTCCCTTCTATCACAGCTTCTGACTAGCAATAACAACTCCCAGCATGTAGAATATGAGTACAAAATAGCAATTATTGAATTTCTAACAGAAGTAAACAAAGCAAGATATGGGAGAAATTGGAAATGCCAAATCCAAATGAGAGGACTCTTAACACAATCGTGCCACTAGCTAAACGGAATTCTGAATGCCGCACACATTAACATTTTATAGACAAATTAGTGAAACAGTCTACGAATGTATTTTCACCGCCAGGATTTCACCCCACAAAATATGGCGTTTAACCTTAGTTGAAACCTGATCAAATACAAGGGAGGAAGGAAATCTAGTGTGTGATTATATTGCTTAACCAAAACACTTGGGACTCTCAATGGCCTGAGAAAAGCATTTCACTGATTGTCTTAAAAGTATTGGAAAATACAAGCTAGCTAACTTCATGTCTTCATTCTACCACAATCAAGGCCAATGCTTGAACTCCCAAATTCTGTTGCAGCCCTGACATCTTGTCTCTAATCTTACACTTCACATTCTTCTTCAATACCTTTTGATCTAACCACATTGTCTTGCCACCAACAAAAACTACGGATCCCTTTTGTGTTACCATCTTTTATTACAGCACCTTTAACATGGTAAAGCTCAGAACAGGAATCACAGTGGACCACCATGACGAACACAGAATTAAAGGCAGGGAGCATAGTGGGAAAACAACAGAACGGAGTATTTGAAAAATATTCTCAGTTATTAGGCAATGGCAATACTTTTCTCGGAGCATAAGCAATTTTTCTGCAAATTACTAACCAATGGAAAGAATTACTAATCATCGCTCCTATATAAATCAAGCACGTGTTGTAGCAGGTGGTGGGTGGACTAGAAGATCTCAAGAGTTACTTCAAATAAACTGCCAACGCCAACAAGTGTCAGGGTCCAGTGCCAAATGGTTTTAATTTTGGTTATTACAAAAAAAAGCAGTGCTTTTTGACAATTTTCACTACTTTGTGGTAATAGTTTTATGCTATGCAACACAGAGAAGATACAGGCCATACTAAAATAATTTCACAGTATTTGGGATTTATTTCTACCAGATTTTCCACTGCAGGTGAGGTCCTTGAAAACTCAAAGTTATTTCTGAACAATAGATGTTCATTGCCAATTAGCTATTTTTATTAAAAAAGCATCACCGCCATTGTTAAGTGGGGAGGGGGTCGGCAATCATTTATTGGAACCAATTTAGTTATTGAAAAGCAACCAGACTACAGATTGCTACCATCTTCTAAACAGCTTGTCTGAACAATGTGGTGAGAATTTTTCATTGGTACATGCGCTGTTTAAATGCAGCCACTGAAAACACTGCAGCAAATCATTGTCCACAGTGAAATTGCGATGAGTTAAACTTGGAAGACACAAAATTCCAATTATGTTGAACTCGTTAACCAATCCTGCCAGCAAAACAGCAAATCCCATATAACGATGCCCATGATAAGCCAAAATTCCACAACGGTAACTCCGGATACCTGAACTTATCTAGCTTCTCATATGACTACACCGACCAATAAGAGTGGATTTAGATCACACAAGAGTGCTAAATCTTGTAGTGCTGGGTCAGCCATCATTTGACATTGAGATCTCCCTGCGGAGGCTACGTCAAAAGCCTGCAAGTACGGCTAGCCTGAGGGGAAGTTAAAAGCGTTGTTGATCGGAGGGAAGGTAAAGTTGATAAAGCAAGTGGAAAGCAGTGGCGCAAAGCTGAAAGAGGGCATCGCGGAGGAGTGGGCGATTCCACCATCAAGTTTGACCAGCATTATGAAACACAAGGCACATAGCTTGGAACAATTCAACAAGCAGGCATTCTCTCCAGCAAGGAAGAGGACAAGAACGCTTGCCTATCCCAACATTGAAGAAGCTCTGCTGACATGGTTCAAGGCAGCCCAAGGCAGAATGTTCTCATCTCCGGTCCAATGTTGTAGGAAAGGGGAGTCACCCTGGCAAAGAAACTGGGCTACATGAAGTTCACCTGCAGTGACAGGTGGCTGGACCAATTCAAGACGAGGCACGGCATCGTCTTCCGCGCGATGAGGGTGCGGCAGCTATGGCAGCAATGACAGATAGTCAATTCTAAAATGGTCTCGCCCATGTCTTGAATAAGTATGCAGCACAAAATCACCGAAAACATGTTTAACTGCATTGACGACATGGTGGACTGTACAGCACACGTCCAAAGATTACGGAGTTTTTCTGGAGCTAACTTCTGACATTTTTCAATAAAAAACTTTGGCCTTTTACAAGGTCAGGCTATTGCAAGGTGTAAACAAATTGAATAAAGGCTTTATCACGCATTTACTGCTTTACTGTGTTTTCATTTGGTGTTTAAATCTGCTGTTTTCAACATAGAATGTGTTTGTAGGCATTTTGGGTTACATAGAGATGCATTCATGTGGGAATGGGGCCTCCTCGCTATGACAAAGCTCCCCTTAATACAAATTTGTGGGCGGATCCCTTGGGATCAGGATTTTTACAGTACTTCCATCGTATGCTGACCAGGTAGTTCATTAGTATTTGAGAAACAGCATCTACAGCCAATAGCAGAACAGGAACATATATTTTTATTACTGAATACCTCAAGGTTTACAAACATTTAAGGTGAACAGGTTGCACCCACATCCACACTTTTCTGAACTTAACAAAATTCCAAGAAAAATTATACAAGAGGAACCTTTACATACAAATTGATCTTTTTAAATTATGATTCTGTATAAATGCAAGGAGAGAAAGGAATATCTATCTCTTTTTCATTCACCTTAATAGCAAGTATTGAAAATGGCTAATTATTTGGGGTGGGAATGAGCAATGCTTCACACATGGCAGTATCTCAGGTGAACCTCTTTTTGGAAAAGGAGCAATAACAGGTTTTCTATCAAAGGTAATCACGGTCTCATCATGCCACATGCTGTCAGCCATTATTAATGTGGTTTTGAAATTAAGCTTGTACCTCAGAGGAATAATCCTTTTCATGGCTGAGAAATAATCCTACTTTGCAAATCTAAGCAACCAATTTGTCTTTGTGCCCTCGCGTATAAAGTTGCATTTACTCAATGCCAGATATTTCATTGTTTTCATTACAAAGACTTGCAGAAACTTCTTCACTGTGCTTCTTAATGGAATTGTCAAATTATACTGCCCTGACACAATTTGAAGAGACCCGTTTAACCCGACAGGTAAGATGAAAAACTGAAAATTTGAAATAAAAACAGAAAGTGCTGGGAATACATGACAAATTCACCAGGCTCTGTGAAGAGTTTTGACAGGTTAATGTTTCAGGTGTGAATCCATCAGAATGCATGAATACTAACCAGTCTTTTCTCTTTACAGATCCAAGCAGAAGTATGATGCTCTTCTATCTAGAATGTTCTGTTTTAATCCGCTTAACAGGACACCTGCTAGAAGACCAGCTCATCAATAAGCCACACAACTCTTTCCCATTATCACAGATAAGTCACAACTTCACATTAGATTTTCTTTGATCTCTTTTGATTTTATCCCCAGGACACAAATAAGTTGTTCCATATAATGGATCTCTTGACAGCCACACAGGTACTCCTGTCACTTTAAAAATACAGGATGAGCAATGAGCTTTGTGACAGTATTACTGAGGAAGTGCAACAAACTGAATTAACTCAGAGCCATACCGAGCAGAATTTCACCAGCAATCCCAAAAGATACTGATTAGAATGTCAAACATTATTTTAAACACTAAGGCAAACCCATACCTCCCACTCCTTGCTCCTCTGCGAGCAATTTGATTATCTGCCAGCATTAACCCTACATTAAAAGTAGATACCTGCAAATATTTCAGATAAATAACATGACAAACACTGAGCAGGCATGGTCAATCCAGGGGGGTGGAAATGTGGCAGATCTGAGCATGCAGTTTCAAATTATACTTCGTTTTAGTATTCCAGCAACTTTAAAACTGGGTTATGAATCTAACTATGTTTAAAATTGCCAGGCAGGTTATTTCTGAAACCAGTTTTCTTACTTTCTGCCTTCCCTAATTTTAATATTGGATTTTTGAAACTTTTGCCTTTGATACTTAATTTCATAATCATTATTTCCATCATTTTCATCTAATGAAATCTGTTGTGTTTATTCCTTCTTCTGCTTATATATTACTCAATTATAAACCTGATTTGTAGTTCATAGTCTGTGAAATATTGTTTGTCAGAATTTGATTTATCCATTCTGGCTGACAAATAATCCTACTTTGCAAATCTAAGCAACAAATTTGTCTTTGTGCCCTCGCGTATATAGTTGCATTTACTCAATACCAGATATTTCATTATAAGCACTTGCAGAAACTTCTTCACCATGCTCCTTAGCAGCAGCATAAAAGGTTTATTGCTCACCCCAGGCATGTTACCTTTCAGATTACTTTGTGTGTTTTGTTTCAGAGGTACCACATGCTTGCTTATCTAACAAAGCAGATGTTTATACTAGGCATGAGAAACAGTGCATCTGGAGAGTGTTCGAATCATATCCAATTGTATTGACCCATGCCAGATAGAAATGTGGAAATGGATCTACAGATTGCACAACAGTTTAAACAAACAAATTTAAAGTTTTAACAAGTTTAGCAGCAACTCAGTTTTTTTTAAATTAAATGATCGGCGATATAAAAATATACAATCAAATGTAATTGAAAGATTTACTTTTCACTTTAAATATTTTCTTCCTAGGATGTTCAGTAAGGTGGGAAATGCCCATTTGTTTTCTGAGCATGTTAAACAACATTCAGCAGCTTCTCACATACTTCAACAACAAGTAAATTCACAAGATAAATATGGATGTGTCCAGATATTTGATTGTCTGCATCTAGATCTGACAATGTTTGACATTATAATTTTTATGATATGGCAGGTGGTATTTGCCAGGCTGACCAAATCCCAAAAGGAAACTTGGCCACGCTATCGCAACAATTTTGCAATTTGTATTTATTACGAGAAGGTTTGTGCACTGAAGTCAGAAGTAATGCATTCACTACCACCTTTAGAGATTTTAAAGATTAAATTAAAACATTTATTAATAAAAAGAAAAGAAAACTTAAACACACAAGACCACAATTACACAGTTATGTTTAGTTTTATAACAGTTCTCACAAGATTTCTACTTAACTAAACTCCCAACTACATACCCCTTTCAGGCAACAGTCCAAATAGATTCTTAATCTATAAAACATCCAGCAGTATTACCACAAGCGCCCACTATAAGGGAAGTATTTCACAGCTTCTCTCTCCCTCTCAGCAATAGATCTCTAAAGGCTTTTAACAAAATCTTGGTTATGGGAACAGCAAACCTCTCCAGGGTGGATGGAGGCTTTTCCCACAAGTCTATTTAACATAGTCATCTTTCAAGATCTTACATAACCACATCCCACACATCTTTCTTTAAATATATGTTCTCCCATTTGATCTGTAAATCCATTGTTTCAACCTTACTTTGGAAGTTACTTTTTCCAGTAGATAAACATCTTTTGTGTTGTCATTATGGCCAGCACTTCTGGGAAAAATAAACTTAATAACTTTTCCTTATTTATCTTGTCAATTGTAAATATCTTATCATGTCCCCTTGAAAATCAAACAACCTCTCAACTTATCTAAAAATGCAAACGGAAACTTGGCCACGCTATCACAACAATTTTGTAATTTGCATTTATGACGAGGAGGTTTGTGCACTGAAGTCAGAAGTAGTGAGTCCGCTACCACCTTTAGAGATTTTAAAGATTAAATTAAAATATCTGCTGGGACTTCACCCTAGTGCCCATCTCCATTTCAAATGCTTGTTTTACACCTAGCCACTTTTGATGATTCAAACCTTGCATTTTGACTGTCTGCAGCTTAATTAAACACACACACACACACACACACACACACACAGACACCCCATAAGCCTGCTTCAGTATCCCACAATAATATTAGGGGAAAAATGATCTTTCCTTTTCATAATCCTCTTATAGCTTTGAAAGGAGGCAAGTGAGATGGTACCTTACAGAGGTACAGAAAATACTTATGGGAACATAATAGCAACTTCAGCTTCTAAATGTCCCTTAAATAATTTTACAATTTTAGCCTTCACAACCCTACCTAGTAGTGTGGTAAAGTGTTTCCAGGCATCAGTCTAGAATTGGCTTTCTCCAGCTTATACCAACATTCCATTGTCCTGGAGACAGTTTAGCAAAACAATGATCCAGATTTACATTTTCTATTTTACTTAATATCTTGTATATTAGTTGGGTTTTCTCTCAGTCACCCCTTTCGAAGGCAAAAAGGGCCCAATTACATATCTGGGATTTCACCTATGTATGTCCATCTGACTTTCAGTCATCCAGTGCTAGACTGAGACAGCCAAATCAACTGGTGCAGAAACAACTTAGTCAACACAACTTTTAAGCATCATAGAGCATTTAGTAGATATGCTGGTGGTGCCTAGTTGCATTGTGCCGATATTGCAGGGCTTCTTAGTTTTCTGGACAAATTGTCCAACTTTATAATATTTTTGTTCTTTTTTAATGGTGCCTATTAAAAAACAAACACCAAAACCATTTTTTTCCTCAAATTAAAAATGCGAGACAATACCAACCCAAATTGGATTAAGTACATGAAAATGATAATACATAATCACTGTAATTACTTTCATGATTCACCATCCATCCAAATACCATTATCCAAAGTGATCAGCCAACTAGAGTCCAGAAACCCAAAATACCATGCATGTGCAAATAAATGATAGTGTGATTTGGACAGAGTTGATATTTAAAGTACAAAAGCACTGTGATCAGCAGGGCAAGTGATTTGTCCAGGCTGAAATCTATGCAGAAACTGACATTGTCATTGCCTCCAGAACTCGAGATGCAAATGTATTGTAGATAGCACTCCATTAACGTAACTGTAGAAGTTTGTTTGAAAGACGAACATAGGATTAGGAGCAAGAGTTGGCCACTCAGCCCATTCCTCATAAAGACAACCCATCCATTCCACGTATTAGTCTATTAAACTTTCTCTGAACTGCTTCCAATGCATTTACATCCATCCTTAAACAAGGAGACCAATACTGTACCCAGTACTCCAGATGTGGTCTCACCAGTGTCCTGGATAACTGAAACATAACATAACTTTTGATTTCAATTTCTCTGTACCTGCACACTAGCCCTTTGCAATTCATGCATTAGGACACCTAGATCCCTCTGCATTTCTCACCATTTAGATTATATGCTTCTTCTTTACTTTTCCAGCCAGGTCTTTACCCACTCACTTAACCTATCTATATCCCTTTGTGGCCTCCTTGTGTCCTCTTCACAACTTACTTTCCTACCTATTTATTGATTCATCAGCAAATTTAGCAACCATACCTTCGGTCCCTTCATCCAAGTCATTTATATAAATTGTAAAAAGTCCAAGCCGCAGCACTGATCCCTGTGACACACCAGTCGTTACATCTTGCCAATCAGAAAAAGACCCATTTATGTCTACCCTCTGTTTCCTGTTAGCTAGCCAATCTTCTATCCATGCCAATATGTTACCCCCTACACCATGAGCTTTTATTTTTCGCAATAACCTTTGATGTGGCACCTTATCAAATGCCTTCTGGAAATCTAAGTACAGCACATCCACTGGTTCCCCTTTATCCACAGCACATGTTACTTCTTCAAAGAACTCCCAATAAATTGGTGATAGGACATCGGGCGTAGGTGGGATGCAGATTTCAGGTTACTATCAGATCAGCCATGATATTATTAAATGGCGGGGTAGGCTAAAGGGGCAGAATGGCGTACTCCTGCTCCTTGTTCGTAACATGATTTCCCTTTCACAAAACCATGCTGACACCATGATTGCCTTGAATTTTTCCAAGTGCCCTGCCATAACATCTTTAATAATAGCTAACATTTTCCTTATGACAGAAGTTAAGGTAACTGGCCTTTAATTTCCTGCTTTCTGTCTCCCTCCCTTTTTGAATAAGGAGTTACATTTGCTATTTTCCAATCTAATGGGACCTTCCCCGAATCTAGGGAATTTTGGAAAATTAAAACCAATGCATCAACTATCTCACTAGCTATTTCTGTTAAGACCCTAGGGTGAAGCCCATCAGGACCTGGGGACTTTTCACCCACACCTCCAACAACTTGCTGATGATTGTAATTTTCTTTAATTACTCACTCCATTCCAATTCATTTACAGCTATTTCTGAGATTTTATTTGTATCCTCTATAGTGAAGACTGATGCAAAATGCCTGTTCAATTCATCTGCCATCTCCTTATTTTCGATTATTAATTCCCCAGACTCACTTTCTTTGGGCCAAAACTCACTTTGTTGACTTTTTTCTTTTTTAAATATCTATAGAAGCTCTTACTATCTGTCTTTATGTTTCTAATCAGCTTTATGTTTCTAATTAGCTTACTCTCATGCACTAATTTTTCCTTCCTTATCAATTTTTTAGTTGTTCTTTGCTGTTTTTTTATATTCTGTTCAATCTTCTGACCTGTCACCCACCTTTGCGCAATGATATGCTTTTTCTCTAAGTTTGATACTATCATTAACTTTTTAGTTAACCGTAACATTTTTCTTTCTCGTTGGAATGTATCTATTGAGTATTCCGAAATATCCTCTTAATTGTCTGCCATTATTGACCTATCTATTAGGCTAATTTGCCAGTTCATTTTAACTACCTTTGCTTTCACGCCCTCATAATTGCCCTTATTTAAGTTTAAAATACTAGTCTTAAACCCACGCTTCTCTCCCTCAAACTGAATGTAAAATTCAATCATATTATAATCGCTGCTACCTAGGGACGCCTTCACTATGAGGTCATTAATTCTATCTTGTTGCACAATACCAGGTCTAGTATAACCTGCTCTCTGGTTGGTGCCAGAATGTGTTGTTCTAAAAAACTATCACAAAAAAACGTTCTATGAGTTCCTCATCTAGACTACCTTTGCCCATCTGATATTTTCAGTCTACATGTAGATTAAAGTTCCCCCTGATTATCACCATATCTTTCCTACAAGCTCCCATTATTTCTTCCTTTATAGCCTATCGTACTATATCGTTACTGTTAGGGGGCCTGTACACCACTCCCACAAGTGACTTCTTGCCTTTATCATTTCTCATCTCTACCCAAACCGCTTCTACATCCAGGTTTCCTGAACTTAGGTCAACCCTCTCTATTGTGTTAATACCATCATTAATTAACAGAACCACCTCTCCACCTTTTCCTAACTCCCTGTCCTTCCTAAATGTAATGTACCCTTCAACATTCAGGTCTCAATTTAGGCCATTCTGAAGCCTTGTCTCTATAATGGCTATCAGATCATATTTATTTCTATTTCCACTATCAGTTCATCTGTTTTGTTTCAAATGCCAAGTGTATTCAGGTTTATTCTTTTATTATTTTTGTAACCTTTAGCCTTATCTGCTGATTTACTCTTAGATTTGTACTCTCTGCACTTCCTGTCCTGGTCTCTTTATTATTTCCCACATTAATATCTTTCTTTCTTGCTTTGTCTCTACTCTTCAATTTACCGCATCTTCCTAAACTTGATCCCTTGCCCCCACTATTTAGTTTCAAATCCTCCCTACTTCCCTAGTAATGTGGCTCGCTAGAACACAGGCCCCAGCATCGTTCAGGTATAGACCGTCCCAACAGTACAGTCCCCACTTTCCCCAGTGCTGGAGCCAGTGCCCCAAAAACCCTGGAACCCACTTTTCCCACATCAGTCTTTGAGCCATGCATTCATCTCTCTTATTTTATGTACCCTATGCCAATTTGCACGCGGCTCAGGTAATAATCCAGAGATTATTACCTTTGAGGTCCTGCTTTTCAATTTAGTGTCTAGCTCCTCATACATTCTATGCAAAACCTCTTTTCTAATTCCACCTATAATGTTGGTACCTACATGGACCATGTTGATTCTTCCCCTCCTACTGCAAGTTCTTCTGCAGTTCTGAGCAGATATCCTGAACTCTGGCACCGGGCAGGCAACACAGTTGTCTGGACTATCGCTCTTTGCTGCAGAGAACAAGTCTCAATCCTCTTCACTATACTGTTCCCTACCATAAACACCTTTCTTTTTGCTCCCTCCACTTGAATGGCTTCCTGTACCAAGGCACATGCTCGGTTAGCTCATCCCCCTTCAGCCACCAGTCTCACCCAAACATGCGGAGAGAACCTCAAACCTATTGGACAACTGCAAAAGCCGAGGTTCCTGCACTCCTACCCTCTGGGTCCCCTTACCTGCCTCACTCGCAGTCACACTTTCCTGTCCCTGACCACTGACCAATTCTGAACACCCTATCCTCAGGGGTGTGACCGCCTCCTTGTACAAAGCATCCCCCTCCCTGATGTTTTGCAGTGTCTGCAGCTCAGCCTCCAGCTAAATGACTCTGAGTCAAAGCTCCTCGAACCGCAAACACTTACTCCAGATGTGTTTGCCCTGGATCACACTGACATCCAGGAGCTCCCACATGCTGCAGCCATGACACATCAGTTGTCCTGCCATCCTCAATGTGTTTCAATTACTTAATTATATTATTCAATGACTTATTTTCCTTTTTTATATATTCTATTAACTTTACCACCAGTTCCTCTACTGTTTTAAAACTTAGGAGTAGAATAGGCATTAACTACTTACCAGGAACTCACCAAAAAGCTAGCTCCTTTCCCTTTAGCACAGCAAGAACCAATTCCTACAGGGTGAAAAATTAAGAAAAAGCAAAAGGAAAGGAACACCTTCTTCCCCTCCTCACCAAACTCTTCCACTCACCAAACTCCCAGGTAGACACTCAGTTCCAAACTGCACTTATTTGAAAAGCTGCACTAAAGATCCCTGAAATCAAAGTAAACTGAACTACAGCTACACAAACCAGATTCAACCAGTTAGCTAATTAACTACTTAGCTCACTCAGTAGAGTGTGTTTACCCTCCCTAAGGCTGGAAGAAAGAACAAAACTTACTCTACTTACACAGTTCTTTCCAGTTACTACTAACTACAGACAAAACTAGATTTTTCAAGAATAAGATTAACACTTCACTCCCAGGTATACACTCAGTTCCAAACTGCACTCATTTGCCACTTGTAGGACAACAAATGATACAAAACCAGTTGCTCTAATGACCATAAGAAATTATGAATGGAGAGGACAGCCACTCAACCTCTTTGATTAATATATCCTGGGAGATTCTAACAGTTTCCTTGCATTCTAACAATTTCTTCTTAAACTATTCCACATATTTTCCCTACATTTCTTCATGGGGAAGTTTATTTCACATTGATTCGTTGCATGAAAGTAAAAGTACCTGCTCTAGTTCAAAGTTGTATCCACTAGTTCTATTCCCACAGTTCAATTAAAATTAATAGTCCATGTTAATATTTAATTTCCCTAAATTTTGCATACCTCCAATAGATCACCTCTCAGACATTTAATTTCCTTGCTGAAAAGTAAGTTTCTCTGGTCTTTTCTCATCAATCAAACCCCGAAACTGGAGATTAGCCTCAGGGTTTTTTTCCCTCTGCATTGCCTCAAATATTTCAATACCTCTTTTTTTTGAGCGAGCAGGCTCACTGCAGTAGTCAAGATGCAGTCTTACTGCAAAACAGGAACATTTGATCTTTATCTCTTCTGACTTGAATACTCTACTGTTTTGTTCAGTCGATTAACATTCTTTGACATTGTTAATTGCTGTCCTGCATAGATTGGTTGGATTTGTGTAGCATTCACTCTGCTTAAACTCATGGGTCTCTTACAGCTTCATCCTTGGCTATTTCAATACCATTCCACAGAGTACATGTCTACTTTCCTTCCAACATTTATTTGCGGAAAGTTTTATCTGCCGTGCTTCTGCCACTTGCATATCCTCTCCAAGTCATTCTGCCGTTTGAGCTGCCCCGCCCATTTACACTGCCTCTCCCAGTTTGGTTCCCATCTCTGAATTCAACTTTGTAGTGAGCTTCAGAAGCCAGGTCTGAGCCCAGAGACATCCACTCAGTTCATCACCCCACTGTGACATAATTCCTCTAATGAGTAAGCTTAATTCTAATTTTTGAGCCATTTTCCCTCAATGATTGTAAGGGATTCACAATTCTATTCCTGTTCAGTCATCCCAATCATTAGCTTACCCAAACAGAAGTACTTCCTGGTGCTCAGCAGGCAACGCACAAGAAAGATGACTGCAGTATTTTAAAATATTATGATGAAGCTATTTCAGTGATTTACAATTTATCAAGCTCAACACAGTAGATCAAACCTTGTTCTATAAATTTATCCACAGCTCTTGATTTGTAAACGTCTACATTTAGTATTGTGAGATCTTGTGGTGCAGTGGGTAGCGTCCCTGCCTCTGAGCCAAAAGTTTTGGGTTCGAATCCCACCCAGGACTTGATGACTAAGGAAGGTGTGTCCATAACACGGCCAAACAGGTTGAGTATCAACCTGAAAATCCTTCCGACACACCGCCAATGGCAGACTGTAAGAGCGAGTGGGATTCCTGGTCAGCCATGTGATAGAAAGAACTTTGGAGCCTCTACCATCACTAGCTCCTGATTACAACATGCATGTAAAAGTACATGTTGCCGCAGCAACTGGGTCTCCAAGTGAACTGTAACACACCACCACCACATTCATTAATCCGAAGATTAGAAACGTCTCCACTGTACAGAACCATAGAGGTTTACTGCACAGAAGGTAGCCATTCTGCCCATCTTGGCAGTACCAGCTATTCGCTAAAGCAATTCAAAATTAATCCCACTGTGTTCCACTCCCCCATCATCCTAGATTTTTCACTTTTTCTCACTCTGTGGAGAAAAACCACTTCAAAAGTTTATTCGTATTCCTCTGCCTCAACCAGTCCCCATGACAAAGCATTCCAAGGTCCAACAACCCTCTGACAAAATTTTTTCCCCCGATTCTCTCACATTCATTCTTAGGGGTAATTTTAAATTGATAAACCCTAGCCAGTGGAAATAGTCTTCCTGTGTTCACAGAACGCTTCATCCTTGCAAAACTCACCATTATATTTCCTCTGAGCTTTCGATACTCCAGTGAAGTAGTCCTTTCAATACTCCAGTGAAGGAGTCCATATATATCAAGTCTATTCTCAGGGTTATGGTTCACCATCCTGCTAAATTTATACTGTACACACACTCAATTGTTTTATATTGAATCCTTTAAAGTTTGCTCCATAAACAAAGGAGAAGGCCATTCAGCCCACAGTGTTTGTGCCCGCTGAAAAGGCTATTCAGGCTAATCTCACTTTCTAGCATTGGTCCGCAGCCCTGCAGGTGATGCCACTTCAAGTGCATCCAAATATCTTTTCACTAGAAATGAGGATTTCTGCATCTGTCACCCTTTGAAGCAATGAGTTCCAGCCCCCCCCAGCCTCCTCTGGATGAAAACATTTTTCTAGTCCTTCTGTCAATTCTTTCAAATCTATTGCTTCAAATCCTTGGTTACTGACCTCTCCAAGCTAAGGAAATAGGTCCATCCCAATCAACAAAGTCATAAGTGGGAATACTTTAAAAGTTTGCTCCATCTCTGTGGCTTGTAGTAGTGGTGGTCTACCTAAGGGCTGATCATTTCTGTACACCTCACAGCCTTGCACTTTCCTCTTCAGCCACTTGTAGAAGTCTTCCATTTTCAATTTCAAGTTGTCTAATATCATCATTCCCTTTCTCCCTCTTGATCTACATCCTTCTAATCTTCCTTTAATCACCTCCTTCAGCAAGTTCTCACGCCTTAGAATATGGCCAATCCAACCATGTTGTCTTTTCTTGATGACATTCACTCACGATCTTTCCTCTGCAACCTTCCCAAGAACCTCTTCGTTGCTCTTGTGTTCTCTCCAACTGACCCACTCCATCCTTCTCCAGAACCACATTTCACAACTATCTGGTCTTTGGATGTCCGATTTTCTCAAGGTCCACATTTTAGTTCTGCATAACAAGACACTCCAAATCACAGAAGCAAAATACAACGGATGGTGGAAATCCGAAATAAAAACAGAAAATGCTGGTAATACTCAGCAGCATCAACACAGAGAAAAACATCTGTTGGATACTCCCAGACCTGCTGCATATTTCCAGCATTTTCCATTTTTATTTATCCCAAATTACAGTTTTGATACTACTTTGAAGATCTCTAGTCACTCCTTTGCTGAACAATTCTTTATGTTTGAAGAATGCATTCCTTGCCATTGCCATTCTGGCTCTCTTTTTTCTGATTTATGAACCCTACAAAGTTTGCTCTAAATATCTGTGGCTTATGAATCCTTTAAAAGTTCTGATGAAAGGTCATTTTTGTATTATTTTGGATTTCCAGCAGCAGTTATTTGGTAGTACAGAACTTGAATACTGCTGAAGAGAGACATGTTGCTGAAGTTTTCAGTCTTGCACGCAGGGACAAACGCAAGAATGTCAAATTTCAAACAATCACTAGAATTTAACCAATTTAAGGTCGAACTTGTAATGTGGCTCATTTACACTTGCTAGAAGCCACACATTCGTATGCAGGGACCCATTTTCTGCAAACAAAAAAAAATGTTCAAGCATTGCGTTTTTTGTTAACTAGCTGGGAGCTTGGGGGAGCTTATAGTCCCCCATTGATCTCTCCAGGCGAACACTCTGCCAAGCAGAGTCGGTTTGTCAAACTTGCCTTTTCTCCTATTGTATAAATTGTTGAGATTGTTTGAAATCGAGCATTCTTGCATTTGTCCTGATTAGAGCAAGACGGAAAACTTCAGAAACATGATTATTTTCTGCAATTTAAGGCATCCGCAATATTTTGCTTTTGTATTTAACTGGAATTATATAGCTGGACTTTTAAGTCTTTAAAGTTTGTTGGGCGATGTTGTATAGTGTTACCTTGCAGGTTTAGATGAATGGGTACAGAGCGGATACACCTCAGGCCCCGCCCCCTCGCGCTGACGAGGTGCAGCCCCGCCCCCTCCTCGCGCTGACGGGGAGCAGACCCGCCCCCTCCTCGCTCTAACAGACAACAGCCCCCGCCCCCCTCGCGCTGACAGACAGCAGACCCCGCCCCCTCGCGTTTACGTGCAGCAGACCCCGCCCCCTCACGCTGATGGACTGCAGACCCCACCCTCTCGCGCTGACGGACAGCAGCCACCCCCGCCCCTCGCGCTGACGGACGGCAGCCCCTCGCGCTGACGGACGGCAGCCACCCGCCCCGCCGGACGGCAGCCCCGCCCCGCCCCGCCCCGCCCCGCCGGACGGCAGCCCCGCCCCGCCCCGCCCCGCCGGACGGCAGCCCCCCCCCCGCCCCGCCCCGACGGACGGCAGCCCCCCCCCCCCCGCCCCGCCCCGACGGACGGCAGCCCCCCCGCCCCCGCCCCCGCCCCTCGTGCTGACGGACAGGAGACCCCGCCCCCCTCGCGTTGATTGACGGTTGCCCTGCCAACTGGCTCCGGGATCTCCAGCCACCCGATGCCCCGGACTCCGTCCTAACACAAACACGGCCTCGGCCGAGGGGGCAGCGTCAGCCCGACAAGGACAGCGCTGCCTTTCCTTACCATGTACTCAACGGGAGCAGTTCCCGTTCCCTCTCAGCCACCGAGGTGCCGACTTTCCCTCAGCGACGCTCCGGCCGAAACAGCGTACGCGACGCCCTACCCAGCGCGTCATCACGTCAAATCTGACATAGGCCCCGCCCACTCCGCGCACTGATACCAGGAAGCAGGTGGGGAGGGGGAAGCAGGCGGACCGCTTCACACAAGTGTACCCTTGAAGCCATAAAATTTAGTCCTGATGCAAGGTCACTGGCAGACCTGAAATATTAACATCTCTTTACATCTCTAACTTTTCCTAGTTCTGCTGAAAGATCACAGACCTGAAACGTTAACTCTGTTTCTCTCTCTACAGATGCTGCCTCATCTCCTGAACATTTCCAGCACTTTCTGTTTTTATCTCTGATTTCCAGCATTTGCAGTATTTTGATTTTGTGTTAAAATCTACCTCGTTATATTCATTTTGTTAATTTTGCAAGTACATTATAAAATAGCTGTTCACTATTCTCCCTGGATTCATTGATTTTACTAATGTGATTTGTTTTGTTTTGCTTGGGAGAGATTATCTCAAGAAACAATTAAACATTGTGTTAAATTATTGGTGCAGTACAATTTTGGAGCTTCATTACGGGATGCTTTACTGGTGATAGGGTAGGGGAAAGATAAGAGAAACTTAGACTTTTCAACTTTAAAAAGAGACGACCCAAAGAGGCCCTTGTACAGATATACACAATACTGAATGATGTGGTAAATTCAGAAGGCAGTTAGCAAAAGTGGACAGGGTTCAAAGAGGGAAATGTAAGATTTTTGGTGAAGGAAAAAACCCCTGGAATTTAAGAAATTCCAAGAAATTTTAAGAAATAGATATTCTGATGGGGAGACTGAACAACTAACTTGGATTGATGTTGATAAAGGGCAAAACACTGAAGATGTCAAGAGGGAAATGTAAGATTTTTGATGAAGGAAAAACCCCTGGAATTTAAGAAATTCCAAGAAATTTTAAGAAATAGATATTCTGATGGGGAGACTGAACAACTAACTTGGATTGATGTTGATAAAGGGCAAAACACTGAAGATGTCAAAATCCAAAATAAAAACAGAAACTGCAAGAAATACACATCATAGACACATACAAGTGGAGAGAACAGGTCAGTTAATTGGTGTAGACCCTTGGTCAGCATTTTCTCTCTTTGTAATTACAGTACATAATGTTTTATCACACTTTGAGAGTGCTTCATAACTGATTAATTACAGTACTTATGAAATTCAATCATTATTATTAGTAGCCAGCTTGTTACAAATGTCCAATAAAGACTACATTAGATGAATAACTATGGAGACTTAGTGAGAAGGTGATTGATGTTCATAGAACTGTGCCCCAGCAGAAAATCAAGCCTTGGGGTGGAACACAATTGGCGAGACAAAAAAGACGTTCTTACAAATGAGATAAAAGCGGAAACAGTAATTGTGAATATCCAGCATCCACTTCATCAGAGGTGTCAGCTGTGGCTCAGTTCATAGCACCCTCGCCTTTGAATCAGAAGGTTGTGGGTTCATGTCCCACTCCTGGAAACCAAGAACTGTGAATGTACTTGAAAGAGTTACAATCTGTGACTGTTGATAACTCGAAAGAGTTACAGCATTTGTGTAAAATTTGTAATGAACATACAGGGATAAGTCATGAATAGACAAATAGAGGAAGAGGCACATGTGAAGAGGGGTCCAAGGAATTAAAAGCTTCTTAAAATTGGGGGGGGAGAAAAGCTCGTTAGAATTAACACCAATAGATAAAACTGATACCGGACGTATGTACAATGTTTAATCAAATGACAACTTTCCAACAGTCTCTGCCACGCCCGACTATTCTTTATATATAATGTAAAAGAAACAGAAAATTCTCAGCAGGTCTGGCAGCCTCTGAGGGCTATAGAGGAACTGCTGTTTCAGGTCCTATTTCCCTCCCGTTATTTCAAGCTTGTGGTAGTGTTGAATGGGTCATTAAAAGGTGAAACATGCAAGAGCCCAACTCCAACAAGTTGCTAGTTGCTCCCACTTATTAATATTTGCAAACGCGTGACGCTCATTTACTTGGAAACCAGTCTGTTTATTTGAAATTCAAGGGCTCCTTCAGGGACAGACAGAGGACGGAAATCACCTGCCTGCTCTTATTCCTTGTGTTTAGTGGCTGTTTGAAGCTGGTTTTACGGAAGGAACAAACCCCTAGTTACAGTTAAAAATAAATAAATAGGAAAAAGTGAACCAACCTTCAGCAGTTTACATGAGGCTACTTTTTGTTTCATGACTGGATTTGATTGGTGAGTGTGTGGCTACACTGAGCCAATCAATGCTGCCTGTCTAGTGATTGACAGGTTATGACCACGCCCCCGCATGTATCAAAGCGCAACGCCCATTTCTGGTTGGTGGAGCTGTTGAACGACAGGCGGGATTCCCGCCGCGCATGGGAGGGAGCTGCGTTGTGATTGGTGCGTGTCTGTGATTGATGGGGGCGTGGGTCCCGCCCCTCTCCCCCGAAGCCCCGCCCCCTCCCTCACCTCCCTCCCTCCCCCCTCCCCGTCTCCCTCACTCCCCCCCTTCCCCAACTCCCGGCCCCTCCACCACCACCGCCGCCGCCGCCGCTGCGGAGCGACAGGGACGCGGACCCCGGGCTCTCGTTGGCTCCACTCTCTCGGCGATGGCGACTGCGGCAAGGGCGCTGCTCTCCGCCGCCCTCGGCAGCACCCGGACGGGGGCCGGCACCGGCTTCGGCGGGCTGGGTATCAGCAGACAGCGGCAGCCCCAGCGGACGGTGAGTGAGTGAGTGACTGAGTGACTGAGGGGGGGGTGGGGGCGGCGCTGGCAAGAGGCTGGATTAGGGTGTCCACACCCCCCCCCCCTTCCCCCGGCCGGGTGACTCTTCCAACCCGAGCTGGCCCCGCCCTGGGGAGGGGGATATCCCCCACCTGGGGTGTCCCTTGGGAGTGTCTGGCCAACCTGAGGTGACCCCCACCCTGGTGGGGAAGTTATCCTATCCTAGACCCTCCCCTCCCCTCCATGGGGGTGCCTTATCCTCCACTAGTGCTGTCTCTTCACCACCCTCCTCCCCTTTGGTGACCCCTCCAACCTGGGGTGATTCCCCCACCTTGCAGGTTTTATCCTGTTCTTACCCCCTTCCCAGGGTGAGGGGATCTCTGCCCCCCCACCCACCCCTGGGTGTCCCACCACTCTTGATGGGTATCCTGTCTTCCCCCACCCTGGGGTGTTCTCCCTAATCTGAGGTGACCCCACTGCACCCTCCCCCCCCCCCCCCCCCAACCTGTTATCCTATCCTTATTCCACCCCAACCACCACCACCATGGGGATGTCTACCCGCCCTGGGAGAGGGGATTGTCCTCCGCCTTGGGTGTCCAACTGCCCTTGGAGCCTTGGAGGAAGGTGTCTTGTCTCCCCGCCCCACCCTGGGCCACTCTGTGAAGAGGGGGGAGAAGCAGTGATCTGGGGGGAGGGGGGAGGGGGGGGCAGGAAAAAGGAGAGGGGATTCGCTCCACTGCCCTACAGCCTCTGCTCCTTCAGACAAAAAGCTGTGTGGGGCGGGGGGTGGCGTGTTGACTCTGCAGGAGTCAATTTGCTCCCCTTTCGCAAAGAGGCAGTTCCCCCTTTGGGCTGGCCCAGGTAGGTGACTCATCCTCCAGGAAGCACCTTGACTCTGCCAACCTGCCCCAGGACACAGCAGGCCCTGGGTGCATGGGGGGGGGTTAAAAGCTTTGATGCCCCCTTTTTAAGGAAGAGAGCAACTGGGAACCCTGAGCAAAAAGTGGGTGAGGGGAAGTGAGTGCACTTCCCTGGGCTGGGAGCTGGAGAGCGAGAGAGAGAGAGAGAGAAGCATGCAATAAGGCAGGAAGGAGACAGGGGAGCTGCTGCAGGGCCACCTAACATTTGACTTGAAAGACATGCAGCTGTTCTGTTGTAGAAATATCATAGGAAATGGCATTGACACTGTTTAGCAACAGAATTTACAGCCAGGAGTTTGACACCAGCCGTCACCATGCCTCTCCCCACACTGGCTGCAATGTGAAAGCCAAAACTAGTGTTCAGCCCTTGCCTCAAGTGGATGCCGTGAACTAGCCGTGTGTGTGTGTGTCTGTGCAGAGTGCAGCCTTCAGGCTTCAACAGGACTTTGCTGCAGTAGTTCAGCCTTGTGTTTGTTAATAAAATGCTGATGTTTAGCGACCTCATGGTGCAGGGTGCAAATGTGGGCTTCCTCTGAATGATGGTGAGACTTACCAATCCACTTTAGAATGGTGTGAGTTAATGCCCTTTAAGGCAAATCCTCAGATTCAATTGATGCTGGACAGCAATCAGCCCCCCACACAACCCCCACCTTTGGATAATGTTAGCAGAAAGGATGAGCTGTTCATCTGCCTAGGTTGAGGATGGTGTAGGGAAACGCGATGCAGAAAGGGCAAGTAACCTCTTTGAACTTTCTAGGCAACAGTTGGACCAATTGCCCAGTGAGACTCTGAAGTCCCACTGATCCGAAAGATACCAGATTCAATCCTTTGGTTACCTGATCTCGGGAGGGGGGGGTGTGGATAAATCAGTCAAGGGTTCTTGGTCGCGCCTGCTGGGAGTGTACATTGTATGGACCTGCTCAGCTCCGAAATCGCTGCATTGTCAGGATGCCCCGCGGACCAGAAGTTGCTCCCGCTTGTGAAACTGTACCCCAGCACCAAGTCAACAACTTGGGCAAGGGAAGAACATTGAAATTTGTGTGTTTTTCTCTCCTGTGGGTAGAATCAAAATGTCAATACTGCAATCACAAAGTTAGGAGTGTATTTATGATGAGTAGCAGGTGGACATATTTTATTCCCATCCAAGGATTCCTGAACAAAGTTGTGAATGAGTTATAGTTAGCTTAGTGTGTCATTGCTCTTCAACCTGCATCTGTCCATGTCACATGTTGGGTGACTACTCCAGATCCCGTATGCATTTTAGATGTTAATTAGGAACCGACTGGTTCATACTGTTGCACCCACTATTCTTCAATGTGGTATCTCCTTGAAGAATCTTTCCTGTTACCTCATTACTAAGGATTTGTAAACACTATCCCAGTGCAGTGTTTCCGGAGTTATTCCCTGTGCATGGAAAATGCATCAGTAAAGAGCTGAACAATATATACATGTCTTCTGCCACCTATATTTTGCAACATTTTATGAGCAAGACAGGGTAGTATGGAGGGTGCTTTCTGCTGATCATTGCTGGTTTAAAAAAAATTGTGAACATATTGCCTCTGGATTTAAGATTATGTAGGAGAGTAAACAATGGAACTATGGCTTGTTCCTAGAAATTTAGCCAAGCAAGAAGATTATGCTTGTGTTTACTCATGTTCAGCATTGCGATTACTATGGTTCGGGATCATGCTGAATCGGAGGAAAATAGACGATGCAGTCATAACCCTGTGGTTTTCCTAGAACGCTACTTGGGTGTACTACCATGTTCTGATTGCCTTGCTTCGTTCAGGATATTGACATTGTGTAAGAGGAAGAGTAAGACGGTAACTGACAGCTTCAACTAATGCACATTCACTTAAATATTAATAAACGCATTGTAAAATGAATGTGTAGGACAGGCAAACTATCATGAGACAGCATTACAAACATGTAATGATGTTGTTTAAAATATTTATAAGGATAATGATAAAGGTTTTATATGCCTTGAGAGAGGATGGAGGGAGCAGCTGTTTAAGTTACTTTAGAGATTGCGATGTATTATACACTGTAAATGATCAAATGATTTATTTACTGAGTTTGTGGATAAAAGAAATGAATGTTTTCTGCCACAGATGGGATGTAGCATTGAGTTCTACTAGGCTGCACAAAGAAGTGTGGTCCATTGTGACTTACGCTGTCGCCATGGGTCCCATTTACATGTCATCTATTGTGGAATGGATGCTGATTTGCATTGTATACTCCACCCTTGAAGGAATATGTCCTACATGACAATGCTTGTGAAATAATTAAGAATTTATTGAAATAATAGGGTGCTAACCCATTCAGCCCCATTTTATCTTCCTTGGCCTCAGTTCAAGGCTTTTTTTGTTGGAGCTAGTATCTGGATCAGCCTGTAGATCCTTCCACTATGCCTAATGCCAGGCAATAAGTGTGGGAGATTTCCTGGTCAACGTTGCAGAAGGCAACGGCAAACCACTGCAGTATTTTGCCAAGCGTAATCATGAGCCAATCCAATGGAGATCCATGGTTGCCAATGCCCTCTTTTGTCATGGTACCTGAAGGAGGAGGAGGAGATTTTGGATAAAGCCTGATGGAAATAAATTGGCAAGGCCAGGCAGATTCTGTGGAGAGAGAAACCAAGTTAGTGTTTCAAGTCGATGATCTTTCATCGGAAAGATCTCTCCTCATCACCTTTTTAGGGATGTTGTCTAATGCTGTCTGTTTTCTGACTTGATCGCAATTTTATAATTAGCAAGTGGTGAAGCACAAAGAAGTTGCAGCACGAAGATAACCAACTTCCATTAGGAAAAGGAAGATTGAAGAACACGCCTGGAAAAGAGTTGTAAGCTGACCTCTTCCTGGGAGAGGCTGTCTGCTGGGGTAAGAGGTCCTTCAGCAGCACATTTCAAACATGTAGCCTCTACCACCTAGAAGGACAAGGGCAGCAGGCACATGAGAACACCATAATCTAGAACTTCCTGTCCAAGTCATGCACCATCCTGACTTGGAAATATATCTTTGTTCATTCAGTGTCGTTGAGTGAAAGTGCTGGAACTCCCTGACAGCACTGTGGGTGTTCCTATGGCACTTGGACTGCAGCTCACCAGCACCTTCTCCAGGGCTATTGGGGATGGGCAATAAATGCTGGCCTAGCCAGTGACACCCACATCCCATGAATGAATGTTTTAAAAAAAAAAGTTATCTTTTTGTGTGGATCAGAGCCGCACAGTTTCAATGGAGTCTGCACTTGAATGCATTCCAGACATTATTGTGTACGTCAATGATTTGGAAACTCTTCTGTGTGATGAGTGCCTTGTGCGCATTCATATCTTCTCGGCAGAACCCTCCCCACCCCATAACTTCTGCCTAAAGGATGACAATCTTTTCATTACAGAAGATAATTTTTACCTGTGCTGCTGAAGGATATAGAGTCCCTGGGAGAAGTAAAGAAAAGTTTTATTAGACGGATGGCAGAGCTGAGAGTTTATACCTCTCCAGAAAGGTTGAATGGGCTGGGGCTCTTTTCTCTAGAAAGGTGGAGAAAGAGGGGGGTAACCCTGTTAGAGAGCTTTAAAATTACAAAGGCCTTTGATAGAGGTTAGGCAGGCAATACTAGAACTGGGGTCCATAACTATAAGGTAGACATTAATAAATCCAATAGGGAATTCAAGGGAAACTTCCTTATCCTGAGAGTGTAGAACTTGCTACCACAGGGAATACTGGGATGTGGATAGCATTGTTGCATTTAAGGGGAAGCTGGATAAACATGAGGGTAAAAGGAATACAAGGATATGTTGATGGGGTGAGATGAAGAGTGGGAGAAAGCTCAGGTGGAACATAAACAGCAACATGGACCAATTGGCTCGAACGGCTTGTTTCAAAGTTGTAGGTACTACGTAGCTATGGGCCTGAATCATCCCAGGAGCGGCAGCCACTGTCTGATTGCCAGTCCACTGCTACTTTTCTCCGGAGCTCCGCATTTTTGGTCAGGACTTCTGATCCCAGATTCTCCAGAAACGTGGAGCAGACAGTCCCTCGAGGAGGTTCAGAGTAGAGCCGAATCGTCGGGGGAAGATGAGCCACACCTTTTATGGCACTAGCTTCCATATTCTGAGTTTAAATGTTCCAAAGCTGCTGTGAAAAGCTACGGAGCCAAGATAAGTGGGTGAGGGGTAGGGTGGGTGAGGGGTAGGATAGTTGGCGGGTAGAGTGGCATGTGGGTCGGGTCGAGAGGGGTTGCCGGGTAGGGGGCTAGTCCGGCTGGTTTGAGGGGGGAGTCAAGGTGGGGAGAGAGTCGAGTCGGGGGTGTGTCAGGTTGGGTCAGGGGTGGGTGGGAGGGGGTGGATTCGGATATTGGGGGCCAGTCGGGCCATGGGGGGTGGTTGGTCGAGGTGGGTGGGAGTCGAGGCGTGGTGGTGGTCAGTGAGAGTGATTTGGGTGCTCTGTTGTGCAGTTACCCAGGCGTTAGCCTATATTTTAATCTGCCTAATGTTTCCTGAGTACGTTGGAACTGTCCAAAATCTCTGACTCTAACTCTGAGTTGGAGACTTTTTCAGAGGGTCCCAGGGAGATGGGGAATTGCCTGTCAGAAGCTCAGAGTTTCCAGGCAATTCCCACAGAGCCAGTGTGATGGGGCTTCCGAAGGGCCCCAATGTGTATCTTTGGGAGTGCATCCAGTCCCCAATTATCCTGGGACCAGCAGATCTGGTCCCTTAATGTGTGTCGGAAATGTAAAAATGACAGGTATAATGAAACTCATGCAGATCCTGCTAGGTTCTGACACACAAACTTGGACAATCAGAAAGTTTTGTTTTAAATGGTAAGCGGGGAATGGTAAACACCCAACAGGCTGTTTGAGAATTAAAAATGAGAACTATGCAGTTGCCAGGGGTTCATTGAGATGAGAACGGAGGGAGACTCTGGTTGTCCGTTACTGTCACTCTGCTGAATCTAGCTGAAACAGTATTGATAGTGAATATGGAGCAGATTGTTCAAAATTAAACATTTCATGGAAGATTATAGTTACCATAGAATTACACAGGAAGAGGCCATTCTGACCATGCCAGTTACCCAGTCTAGCCTAACATCTGAGTAACTGTTTCACACCTGCCTCTGCCCATCTGACTTCATCGAAGCTATCAGCAGATCCTTCTAAAATGTGTCCTCAGTTTTATAAAAAGCTGCCTATCAGAAAGCTGCAAAAAAAAAAGGCTTCTGGGTGTTAAGGAACATTCGCGAATCATTGTGAAAGGCATTTTTGTAGACAATACGCGTCTTGCATATCAATAATCTCTCCTGTGAAATTGAGATTGTCCTTCAATGTGAGCAGAATATATTGGGGGAATCAAATGTGGCACCGGTTTGATTGACATTGACAGTTTGTTTCTCAAAGACTGCAGCTCAGGTCAAACACAGTATCTTGAGGGACTCTGAAGAACAGTTCCTTTGCTCTTTGCTGGGGTCGTGGGAGAAGCACTTGCTGGAGAAAGTTGCAGATATGAGTAATGGATAATAAAACCTTAGGGTAATGACCCTAATGTCACATCCATCATAATATAGCCATGCCTTGCTTGGCTGATCTTTCGTTTTTAACAATTTCCCCAAATGTTATAAGTCAAAATAGTTATGCACTATGATTAATGGTTGCACATATGTTTGTTAAGGGCTGTTCTTGAACTCTGAGGATTAACTTAATTTTTTATAAGTGGGAAGTCGTGAAGTTAACAGGTAGCTCCGATATTTTAACATTTTAAGGGCTTATTAGGGGGCGAGTGTACTGAGTGTGGCAGGGAGAATGCAGTCTGATCATAAAAAAAAACAGGAGCAGGAGTAGGCCATTCGGCCCCTCGAGCCTGCCCCACCATTCAGTAAGGTCATTGCTGATCTGACTGTAGGCTCAACTTCACTTTCCTGCCTGCCCCCCATATCCCTTGATTCCCTTGTCGATCAAAAATCTGCCTAACTCAGCCTTGAATATGTTCAATGACCCAGCCTCCACTGCTCTCTGAGGAAGAGAATTCAGAAGTCTAATGACCCTTTTTAAAAAAAAATCCTCCTCTTCTCTGTCTTAATGAGAGACCCTTTATTTAAAACTGTACCCCCTAGTTCTATTCCTAGTTGATGTGTAAGCACTTCTCTCTACCTCACCCTGCAAATGAAGGGAAGTTACTGAGAGACCCTGTCTTCTGAAAGGTGAGGTATTATTTTTATCCTCTAACTGTAGTTATGTAGAGATCCACCATGCTGGTTTCTGAATTGAGGGGTGGAGGCCCTGGTGATGTACATGACATGGGAAGCAGTATGGTCAGGTGTATTCATATAAATGACGTACAACAGTATACTCACATAAACGGAAGTTCCCTGACAGTATAACTCAGGTCTGTTTCACGCACTACAGATGTTGCGGTCAACTGAGTAAAACTTCAGCTTGGACACCCTACAGTCCATTTTTGGCACAATGACCTGCATCAATACTAAGAACACCATTCATTTTTTATTTTGCTCGTAAGACCAAATAATGAGGTTTCTTGATACTTTGAGTACAAGACTGGCCCCGTGACCTAAAACATCCCAGGTAAGCCCCCACTTTACATGCCAGGAAAGGGAGTTAGCCATGTCCATCAGCACCTCCACCGACTGCACCATGGGGTGATCAGACCAGGGCTCCTTTCACATTGGAGCCCGGTAAGGGAGGAGCAGCATTCGCCTCAATACAGTAAGGGAGGCTTGTCGTCGGAGTTGGGAGTGGTGGGTTTTATGATGCTGGTGTTGAAGAAGGGATTGCTTTTTGAGACTTGTTCAGTTTTCAATATTAAACAATTTTGAGACGATTTGAGAGAAAAAAAACTAAGCACAATTTTTAACGAGTTGTAAGTTTTAATGAGCTTATAGGTCGAAAGGATTAGAGATTAAAGAAATAAAGGCTTGCATTTAAATGGTCTCTTCATAGCCTTGTCATGTTCCAAAGCACTTTACAGCCAACGTATTATCTTTTGAAGTCTAGTCATTGTTGTAATGTTATGGTGGGAGGATTGACTGGTATCAGGTTATTTGCAGCGAAATCCCTCTCTTCTTTGGATTTACTGTGCCAGTTTTTCAACTGGGACTTGGTATTTGATGTCAACAATAAACTTGATAGATAATACAACTGGGGAGAAACATGATAGCAGAAAGGATGATGTATATTTTTAATATCTCATTTCAGACAGCTTTTGTACTTTGAGCTGTCCACTACTCAACTTCCTTCATACCTAAAATGAAGAACAATTTCAGTCCCATGGTGCAGCCATGCCAACTGTTTGGCAAGACCTGCCTTTGCACCCGTGGTTGGCCCGTGTTACTAATTTTCCATTTGTGGATGGCACTCCAGGGCCTTCAATGCATTTGGACCCTCGTGATATAGCAAATATCCAAAGGAACTTCACAGATAGGAATTGGCAGCAAAGAGGATGAGAGTTAGGAATTCTAACTAAGGGCAAGGCCTGGAAAAAGCTTTTAGTGAGGGAAAAGGGAGAGTGGTTTTTGCGCAATATGCGAAGAGCCAAGGGGACTGGAGTAGTGTTGGGAGTATAGTTAGGGTCGGGGTGGAAAGGAGTGTACACAAATGGCCAGGTTTGGAAAACTGATGGGTACGTGCAGGAGGTGGGGGCTGAAATGTGAGGCAAGACCACAATGTTGGGTGTTAAATGCTGCAAAGTAACATAAAGCTTGAGAAATTTGAATTCCATGCATTATATGGAGGCCAGGTTTTCCCACAAGAGACCAGGTGGGTAGACTTGACCTTGAGTGTACCCTTGTGGCACATGTTGGAGTTTAAATAGTCATCTGCTTACCCTCTTGTTCAGGAACTAGTGTCCTGGGGGAGCTAATAGAGAGTGAGGCTTTAATTCCATGTTTATTCCTTCTTCATTCTGGTTTCTCGGGCCCTGTACGTATATGTTTGACGAGGGCTATTTTCCTAAAAAAAATACTTTACTCATAAAATTTAAAGTACATTTCAAAACGTTTTGACTTGAAAATGACAAAGTACAGTAAAATTCAACTTGTCTCCATACAGCATATTCCACTGAGGTGCCTCAATACAATGTCAAATTCCAATTGACCCCAACTGCTTGTACCTTGATCCCAATAGGGGTTGTGGCCTACAGTTTGAGATCCCCTGCTCTACCACATTGTTATTACAGAGAAGTAACCAGTTAATAGTATCATAATGAAGACTAGTCCAGGTCTTCTTTAATTTGCATCTTAGTGTTCTGATATTTACAATATACACTCCATGCGAGGCACTCAGCTTAAAGGCCAAACAAGTTGAAAATTACAGAGTGTGCAATGGAATTCAATTTTCCACTCTTGAGGTGCTTCAGTGCAATTTCAATATTCTTGATATTTACAATACACCTTCCTTGTCAGGTGTACGGCCGAAGGGTTCTACGCAGTTTCTAGCCCCTCGGTGCACTATGGCTTAAAGGATTTAGACAGACTTACAACCGACCTCCAGAGCCTGCTAAAAGCTGATCAGAACCAGTTCTGATGGGACACATGAGAGCTGTTCAGGACAAAGCTCCTTCCAGTCCTTCTCACTGCACCGCTTTCAACCATTAGTTGTCGTAACCTTGATGCAGACCTTGGACACCTGTTGTGAATAGATTAAGTTCTCTTTCATCTTTGACACCATTTGCAATGCTCAAACGCATTGCTGCATTGCAGTCCCTCCTTGCTAATGTGTGCAATAAATTTCAGCAATTTCTTACCCTCCTGTGTTGCGCCAGTGCTGATCTAAATGAGTCTGGATGGCACACTAAGCTGGGTGTTAGAGATTGCCAAAGTGCAGTTTAATGAAGACTAGGACACGTGACACTATTAACTGGGTACTTCTCTGTAATACCAGCAGCATGGTAGAGCAAAGGTTGCCAACCTGTGGGTCATGACCCCTAGTGGGGTCGCGAGCTCTGAGGCAGCAAAAGCGGCTGTGGAGCGGAGACCGAGATTCGACAACCCTGGGATTGGCTGCGAGGCCTCTTTGAGTGTGCACGATTTTTTCCCCCTGTGGGCTTAGCCCAATCCAATGAACTCTTGAGGCCTGAGCACTGACACCAACAGAGTCTGCAAAGTGGGACGCGTCTTTAGTTGGGTTTTTTTGTGCCTGTATCCCTGTTGTTTTAATCCTCAACCACCTCAACAGCTCTTTTCCTCCCACCCCCTGCCCCTGCAATTTTCACTATGGAGTCACGCCAAGTGTCGCATTAGAACAAAGTTTGGGAAGCGCTGTGGTGGAAAATGTCTTCATTTTAAATGACTGGTTGACTAGGCAGCATACTCCTTTGAAGGAGATTCAAATTTGAAGAGTTCCATTTATGTAAATAGGCATGCTTTGGTACTTGTGCTTTGATATAGAATTTAGCTTGTTGCGTGCTGTGTTTTAATTGCATGTGCATAAACATTACAGTCACATTGACTAGGTATGTCTTGGACCAGCTGGAAATTGAGCCTTCCTGCAGAACAGCAACTGAAGAGGTTATTTTTGTGGCCTGTCATTTGAGCAACATTAGGGAGTTTGGCGGGTCGAGTTCCTGTGTTGAACACTCGGACTTCTGCTTCTGCTGTAGGTGTAATGAGAAATAGAGTCCAGGAATATGAATAATAAGTTCTCTGAACAATACACAGCAAATCACACAACTTGAAAATTTCAACTTTTTGCCATTTGATTGAGAATTTGACTTTTGTTTTTTGTATAATGTATAGTCTACTCCCCACCCCACAAGATATTCTATCCGTGGAATAAAGGGAACAGGTGGATAATCTAATTCGAGGCCTTTCCCAAGGGTGTTGTCAGGCAAATATTGTAATTACATTGAGCTCTGTTGACTCACCAAACAATTTATGTTTTAAACAACCAACCTCAACGATATGAAGCATCTCTCCCATTGGCGTGGCTCCAATCAAAATGCACATGTCATTGAAAGCCATATGCCACTCCTATTAATTCTGGTCATTAATTCAGCTGTTCAGTAGATTCTCTCAAACAGATATCTTGTATACGTGTAACCTCAGAAGTTTTGAAGACGCAATCTGTCTTCAAACACAGAATGCATTAGGCAGTGAAATTCTGTCCCCTTGCGCGTCCCTGATTTTCATCGCTTCACCATTGACAGTCTTTAGCACCCTGGGCCCTAAACTCTGGAAGTCTGGCTTTGTTTGCTCATTTAAAATGCTCCTTAAAAGCTACCTCCCACTTTTGGCCAAGACCTTGGCCTCCTTAAGTGGCTCGCTGTCAAATTTTGTTCGATAATGTTCACATATAGTACCTTGGAATGCTTTGCTACCTTAAATATATAATACCTATAAATGTACTATATAAATGCAAGGTGTCATTGACAGATCATCAAAAACAATCGGAGGTGGTTCTACCTCTTCTCCTTTCACATCAATAAAGACAGGTGTGGCAGTAAAACCTGGTAGTAATTGTGCTGAAATGAGGAAAGCAGCTCGTACCTTCAGTACAGGTTTTGCTTTGGACCGATCAGGTTATCTTGGACCCCTGCATTGAGCTGTCAGTTTACACTGCACAAATGGCACTTCCGTCAGCTGCTTCCCCTTCCCACACTCAGCTCCTCCTTAGTCAGATTCTTTGAATGGGTCAGTGCTCAGTGCCAACTGGCACTTCAAACAGCCAAGCTGCTCACTTCTTTAAAGTGGCCAATGGCGTGATGCTGGTGGATCAGTCAGGTACGGCCAAAGTCGACATTAGTACTGGATTCAATTCAACAGTGGCTGCATCTACTTCCATTGTGTTATCTTAATGCATGCCACAGCCAGACTGCAAAACAATAGTTTTGAGCAAATGAAAAATAACTTGAGTATTTCAGTCATCCCGAATAAATATTTGATGCATTTGTCATTTATAAATAAGTTGGTTTCAAGTTGTGGAGAAAGTTGACTCATCAAAATGATTTTAAAATACCGTAGTTTCCTCAGGAGACGTTTCAGTTGCAAAGACTAGACCTGTAATTTGGAGCCTTTTTATATGCACCTTTAAATTAAGTTGTACGTGTTTAGGGTTATCCATAACTGTCATTCTTTCCCACAGTACAAGTTATGTAGATGTGATGGGTGTCTTTGTTGACCTGCACGAGGGAAATAATGAACAAAGCTGTTCTGTTTCTATCACTCAAAAGTTTGAGCTGAATGTCCAATGAAGATTAAATAAAACAAGACGAAAGATGTGAGATCAAAATTCAAATATAGATTTAGGCACGAAAAGAGCTGTGGTAGTTGTCCCCAGCATTGGAACATTGTTGGGAATCGAAACGCCAATGTTAGGATTAACATTCAAGTCTCGGCTTGTTAGCATGCTGACATTTGATGAGTTGTGATGGAGTTATAGGTGGAGATGGCATAGTGCCACTGTCGCTGGACTAGTAATTCAGCAAATCCCCTGGGGGCCGGATTCAAGTCCCAACATGGCAGATGGTGGAATTTAAATTCAATTAATAAAATTTGGCGTTGAAAGCTATCCTCAGTCACGGTGACCGTGAAGCTGTCGTTAAAAACCCATCTGGTTCACTAGTGTCCTTCAGGGATGGAAATCTGCTGCCCTTACCTAGTTGGGGCCACATGTCCAGGTCAACAGCAATGTGGTTGACTCTAAGTGCCCTCTGAAATGGCCTAGTAAGCCACTCAGTTCAAGGGGCAGTTAGGGATGGGCAATGAATGCTGGACTTGCCAGTGACAGCCATGCCCCACAAAAGAATAAATACAAAAAAAAAAGGTGCAGTGAGGAAAGTTTTTTGATCAAGTTCCCGAAAGGAAGAGACTCAAGGAATGCAAATACTAAATATTTTTTTGTAAGTCTATAATTTGGGAGCAAAAGACTAGATTAATATTAGACTAAATTGTTTGTGAAATCTGGAAATAAAGCAGCACTGAAGCTTGAAGCCTGGACATGAGAATAAAATGAAAATTGTTTCCAGAATTAATGCTCTGGCTTGTGACCCTTGCAAAATACATCAACATAATCGTGCATGTTTGTAGAAACATAGACTTCAACCGTTAAAACCATTCTGTGTCTTAAGAATTATTACAGCTACATTGTGTGCAGTGAGAGGGTGAAGCGTTTGCCCACAAATCTCAAACTACGAGCAATTAATTGATGGAGACAAATTCCTTCCCTTTGCACCATCGCAAATAACCAGTTTCTTTAAGACAGCCTCTCTCTGTCAGCAAACCTGAGAACAGTCAAGATCTTTGTTTAAGCTTAGCAGGCTGAGGCTGGGCGATGGGGAGCAGAAGGTGAGCCTAGAGCATCAACAGCATTGGCAAATGTCATTAACTTGGAAGGGTCTTTGAAGAGAGGAAGGCCTTTGCTCACAGGATTTCCTGGCATTTGTTAAACCCTTTGTCTCCTGCCAGCTTCTTTTACTATGACACTAATGACTTGCATTTATATAGCACCTTCAAGCGAGAAAAATGCCCAAGAGATTCGGAGAAGGGAAATGGGACAAAATGGTCGACATTGCAGCATACATACGCGTGCATCAGCCTGGAGTAGATTTCTCAGCCCCTGTTTGGGTTTCGGGGCCAATCCTCATTAGCATGTAGCAGAAATAAGAATTCCAAGGCAGCCCAGAGGATGTTATTACAGTACTACATACTCGATTGGAATTGACAGGAGCTTAATGTGAATGATTGCAACACTGGAGTTTAAATTACACATGCTTTTAGGGTAACTTAATATCTTCCGTGAGTTGAGGAGTGTTGTAGGGAAATTCGTGGTTTAGATATCCAGCTTAAATGCTTTGTTGCTATGGCGAAAATAATTGATTCATCAGCCAGGAATAACCGTTTTCACATCCCTGTGAAGGGTTTATTGTCAATCCCACGCACACCGGGCAGGGTATTCAAAAAAAAAATGAAAATTTAATGGCTGAGTTATCTTTTAAATTCAAGGTGGAGCATTGTGTGCTGTATTTTATGAGACAATTTTGACCTTCAGTGTTTGCCAACGAGATTACACATAGAAACCAGATTAATAATTCCATTGCAATCCTGTTTGGCAACTTCCAATATTTTTTTTAATATCAATCATTGTTTGAAATTTTTTTGAAATAGTTTCTTCAAGCCTTCAGTTTGTTATATTTTCATGCTGGCTGTCCTTAGCTAGGCCAGCATTTATTGCCCATCTCTAATTGCACTTGAGCTGATGGTGTGACCACAGTCCATGTGGTGTAGGTACAGGTGTAGCTGCAGCTAGGTAGGGAATTCCAGAAATTTGACCGTCGGTAGAGTGAAGGAATGGCGGTTATACTTACGAATCACAATGTTTTCTGACTTGAAGGGGATACTTGCGCCCGGTTGTGTTCCCACGTTCCTGCTTGTTCTCCTAGGTTATAGAGGGTCACGGGTTTGGCAGGTTTTTGTGTCTGATGCCATCCATCTTGTAAGTTTGACTCAGGTGTCATCAGTCTCCCTCTGAGCCAGAGGTTTTGGGTTCAAACCATGTCCCAGGTACTCCTGGTGTCTAATGGAGACTGATAGGCCAGTGCTGCATCATTGGAGGTACTGTCCTGCGGGCAAGCCATTGCATCTATCATCCATTTGATAGTGGAAAATATCCTTTATCACCATCGGAAGTTCTCCCGGTGCCTTGGTCAACTTTGACCCCTCAAACAATGCCACCAAAAATGAGTTTGTTGGTCATTCATCTCATTGCTGTTTGGGCAGCTTGCTGTGTGCAAAATAACTGCCGTGTTCACCTGGCTAACAATGATCACTGCACTTCAAAGTAACTCACTGTATGTGAAGTGGTTTGGGAGTGTTGCATGAGTTTGTTCTTCTGTGAAGGCTGTTTGTTTGACACTTCCCGTCTCAGCGTGTAGTAGAGCAATGGCAGTTTCCGAATACACAGGAAATACAACCTATGCATTGCAATGGGACGTTACAGTGGAGTTATTGTCTGAATAAAGCACTCGTTTGACTGTCTTGAGCTATAGCCTTCCCAAAGGCCTCAAAGTTATTCTGTAATTATCGCCATTTGAGAGGTGGTTTGAATGCTGCCCTATCGTGTGTTTGACCTCAGCAGTTGTAAACCTTTATAAGGGCTGGTTGTGGTACTCTGCATGATGGGTACGTGGTTTTGAATTACCACAGTGGAATAGAGAAACTATAAAATTGAGCCAATAAAAATTCAAAACAAACTCCAGCAACGAGAAAAGGACAGTGTTGTGGGGCGATTCGACTTCATCCCTAATGTATCAGAAGTGTACCATCCATTAAAATCAATGTTCCCTTATATATCCAATTACTGTTGTACAACAAAGAAAATTCTTCGGCTGGAAGTGACACTACGCCAACCTTAATATGATATCAGGTTACTTTTGTAACTGTTAAGTTTTTGGGTTTTCACCTTATCTACCTCTTGGATCCAGCGTCATGGACCACTCCTGTAAGCAGATCCCATGACTCTAATACCTGGAGGGGACCTTTGCCTGTGCAATCTCTCTCTAATATATCACAAGTCTTGCATGTGTGCACACCTTATCAAACAATGATTAGCTTGTGCAGTGCTTTGTGGCCCTATTTACTTTATTGATGCTTCAGTGCCACTTATTTAGACTTCCCAGCCCAGTGGCACTGTGCCAATGCTGTGTGAAGTACAATTGCCTCTTACTGAAACTGGGGAGAATCATCTGATTTGATCCTCATTGCTAGGCCTGTGAGATCTGTCTGCCTTTTTTAATCCCTGCCTTGCCTGCTCCCCTCTGTCTGACCATAACCCCACTTTAGTTCCCCTGCCTTTTATCCCCAGCCTGTCCCACACTACGATCTGTTCAAATCTGGAAGCCTTAGGCTAACATTACCCCCCCGCCCCCCCCACCCACTCCACTCAACTCCACTCCACTCAACTCCACGACCTGCTCAATCCCACATGGATTTTGGACTTCATATTGCAATCTGTTTTTCTTTCTCCCCTTCATATCAAAGCATTGGGTCAGTTGTCTAGCATATGTGAATATGTTCACGGCTTGCAAGTATTTTACCTGGGCATACAGAGAGAATTTCCAATATGGAACAATGCAGAGGCTCCATTAATAGCCATTAAACAGCTGTGCTGTGTCACCATGCTGATTGGGAAATACCTTTGATTGTAATGAGCTGAACGCCAAAAAGATTTTTTAAAACCCTTAAGATGTTTAGGCAGAGACATAATTAACAATGAAGTGCCACTTAGTTGGTTTACGTCTGCAGTCATTGTTGCTTCTGTTCGCCTCCTTTTGTGACTATTATCTTTGCTAATGTTCTTTTTCCTAATCCTAACGATGAGTGCGGTTGCATTTCTCCGACCCTGCTGAGACCTGATTGTTTCAGATTATGAATTCCAACTCGTGTACCAAAGAGAAACACTCAAACTAAGGGCAGCTGTGTTTTTTTTAGTTTGAGCAACTTTGCGTGGTAATTGGAACCAGAGGGCATTCCTGCACATTGAAAATCAAAATTAATTTGTAGAAATCATTTCACTGAACAAATGAAATGATTTCTGCAAGTGAATCTATGGAATAGAAACCCCAGGAAGACATTGGTGGCTCAAAACTCAAAAATTAGAATATTTTGAGCTACAGTATAGGAGTAAATTGATCATAATAGTGTCGCATATGCTTGTCAGGAACAAGTGACTTTGGGTCTTTAGCTCCCAAAGCTTTCCTCCACTGCAGATTTTCCTCCCCTCATGCCTGGGTCTGTTGTACACTGTTGATCGTTGTGATTAGTGAACAACTCCATTATTGTTGTCATACAACCATCAGGAAATTAGAAGTCGCACTGGGTTGACCTGACCTTTGTCATTTTTCGTCTAGCAACCCTTATGGCTGTAGGCTTGAGGGAAACGTTCAAAAACATCATGACAGATGCATACAAGCCTCAATGGAATTGTGTAAATGCTTTTTTTAAAGACTTGTACTCTTAAACAGAACCTCCCCAGGAAGTTTCAAAGCCTCAGTAGAAATTGTAAATGGTTCTTAGTTCTTGCCTTGCTTAGATGAGGAATTCTGGAAGACCGGTCTGGAACTGCGAGTCATGTCTGTTGCAACTACTCTGGACTTGTGTGTGAATTTGGCTCAGAGTGTGCTCTGCCTCAAGGTGAATTGTTTACCCCTTTCAGTTGATTTTAGGAGCTCTCCTGCATTTATTTAAATCAGAGGTGGATAATGAATCACAAAGTGGTGAAGACAAACTGAAGGCTGTAAATCTGAAACAAAAAGAACCTTTCTAACATTTGCTATTTTTATTTTCATGGTGAAACTTATTCATAGAAGAAAGAGCAATTAGGAGTTGGAGTAGACACAATTGCAAAGTAATAGAGGAGATGGGGATGAACTGATTGTCTATTAACTGGTCTGGTTGCTTTTATGTTTCACTTGAAATAGGTAGATGGCCTGTTTTATTTTCTTGTAATGGTTTTGTGTTCAGTGGTTAGTTTTTATTTTTATACATGGCCGAGAGGACCTTTTCATGCATTCAGCAGTCTATTGGATAGGATGGGTGTGTTTCCCTCTGGAAGGGCTACACATTGTTGGCCTTGAATGACAGTGTGGCCTTTTCCGTATGGATGTGGGGTTGAGTGGTTGTGGGGCTCTGGCTACATTGGCCAGCAGTGGAAATTGTGGCAACACTACATGGGAATAGTGGAGCAGTGGAATATCGTCTTCATATAACGTGGTGCATCCACCTAGATTAAGATTCACAGACGTCCCTTGTAATGTTAAAGAGTAGATACAATTCTTTGTGGAGTTCCACATCAAAGTTGGCGATGCTGAATTGGGGTGTGCTGTTGAGAGAGTGGAGAGAAAGGCACTTCTCAAAAGCTTATTGTCAAAAGGTTATTTTCCTAGTAGCCCTCGTGGCTCTGCATGTTTCTGAACAGGGATGGGATATGTAGTCTGCAGCAGGCATAGAGAAGCGTGTGAGAGCACCGCCAGATTATTCATCTTTCTCCTCTGATGGGGAGTGCCTCGCCTTCCTCTCGTTCAACCCTCGAAGATCTCATGCTGTTTGGGGGGAGCATAAGGACCAACCCCAATTCCCGCTCATCTTTTTCTTTCTGGTTCTTAACTCATGAAATTGTGCCCAATGTTTTCATGGAAGTAAGACAATCATCATTTCTTAAGAGTTGTTTACATTACAGAGCGGTTTTATACCATATCAAAGCTAAAGCAAATGTAGATATTGTTAAGTTACAGAGGAAGCTTGTCACTCTTCAGCCTTCTTGGATCAATGGCAATAATTTGTAAGAAATTTCAGAGCATGAAATGTACCTGAAGGTGGGGGAGCAGAAGAGGGAAGAGTCTCTGATGTATGACAATTAGGCATGGACTCTACATAATGAGCTCCAGAAGCCTTTTCTTGCTTTGACTTGGCTGCATTCCAAGGCACCTGCCATGGTGCATATCACACTTGCAATAGCTGTGTTAATTTACTGATGCCACAGGTGCCTGCAATCCTCTCCTTAAACTTCTCTGCAATTGAACCTTTCCCTTGTACTTTTAAGGCACTCCTTGAAACCTACCTCTGACCAAGCTTTTGGTCATCTGCCCTAATAACCCCTTGTAGGAGGCAGAGTTTAAAAATAAGGGGTCTCCCATTTACGGCTGAGGTGAGGGAGAATTTTTTTCTCTGAGGGTTGTTAGTCTGCAGAATTCTCCTCCCAAGAGAGCAGTGGAGGCAGGGTCATTGAATATTGTTAAGGCTGAGTTAGGTTCTTGATTGACAAGGGAGTCGAAGGGTTATAGGGGTTAAGTAGGAATGTAGTTGAGGCCACGAGCAGATCAGCCATGATCTTATCAAATGTCAGAGCAGGCTCAAGGGGCCATTCAGCCCCAACTCCTGCTCCTAATTCATATGTTCTTGTATGTATGTGTGCCTTAGCCCTGAATTGGGTGATGTGTTGGATAGCCATAAGTAATATATAAGTAATCTGTGATTACTTAGTGCAGAACTGTGACAAAGGATATCTCACATGTACAGTATCCAAATGTGTCTTTGTCTCTTTCTTTCTCCATCCCTTTTAGAACCGGCTGATTGAGCACTGACCAAAGACTCAAACATTGAGACTTGATTGTCTGTTATCTGGATGAACTCCTCTGAGCTGTGAGAGGACTGAGGAGTGGTTTTGTCTTGTAATGGGGAGTGAACTTCTGCCCCATTTCTGGGACTATCAGTGGGTTTCCATAATTAAGGATGTGTGCAGATCTGTTAAGGACATTGTGTTTTCACACTTTGCTGCTGCTTGTGTGATTGCAAGAAGCCTGAGCTCATACTCTACAGTACAGCCGCAGTGAGTTTAGCTAATGGTATGTTTAAATTGTTCAAGTCTGTTAATTGTGTCAAGCTGCCCTTCTGAGGAGTTCTATTGAAAAATAACTTTTAAGCAGTTTTGAAAGTAAAAATTTGTTTAAGTTTTTTTTATAGTTTGTGGTGAAATCTGCTGCATTGTTAAATAGGAACTGAGTCACCTCAGAAGATCATTAAAAGCACCTTATAAATATCTCTACTTTCGAACAGCTGTACATCCTCTGCTTGGTTGGGTAACCACAGATGGCTGAAAATGGTGCTGCACATTGTTTTAGTGAGGAAGTACCATTTAAGGAAGAATTGCTTCCCATAAAATGTCAAGTGTTTGGTCAGTCCTCCCAGTATTGACAGTATTGATATGTCTGGGATGACATTGCACAGGCATGTACCAAAGTTAGAATTATAGAATGATGCAGTACAGGAGAATGCTATTCAACTCATTGTCCCTGTGCTGGTTTTACAATTAGCCCCACTCCCCTGCTCTTTTCCTACAGCTGTGTAATTTTTTTCCCATACATTTATTTAATATTTATATTTATTTATCCAATTCACATTTGAACATTGCTATTAAATACGCTTTCAAGGCAACTCTTCAGTGTTTACCATAAATAAAATGTTTCCTCTGGTCTTTTTTCCCAATCGCCTTTAATCTGTGGCCTCATTAACCCCATCAAAACCATTCTTGATTTTGAACACCTCCATGTTTGACTGTATTACTCTTGTATGGCCTGTTGGCAACTCAAACACTAATAGTTGCTGTCAGTTTGAATTAACACCTCTCCTGCACGTCTTTGTGTCAGCCACAGTATTAATTGGAATAACAAATACAACTCTCAATGGCATAAACGTAACTACTGTGGGGGTCTGACTGCACATGGTCATACCAAACCCATTGAGGTTTGGATATGAAAGGAGGCAGGGAGATGTCAGTGGAGAAGATAACAGAACAAAAATGCAACAATTTACAGTTGTGAGATTGTGGGCTAGGATTTATTTGTAGGCCTGGTTACTACTCAGATTGCAGGTCAAGATCCCTGTGTATTCCACTTCTTTTCCAGTTTAGTTTCATCCCACCTCGGTGATTTCCATGATTCGTACCACTCTTTGCCAAATTCAAAGCACTTCCGGCTGACCGTCATGAACCCCCTCGTTCCAAGTGTCGCTATGGCTTCACCGTGTTATCACCTCCAAGTGTATATCTCACAATCAAATGCTCCTCACTCTCCACCACACCATTGGCAACTGTTCTTCCCAACACCACCATCCTCTCAATCTTAAAATAAAAGCAAAAAACTGCGGATGCTGGAAATCCAAAACAAAAACAAAAATACCTGGAAAAACTCAGCAGGTCTGACAGCATCTGCGGAGAGGAACACAGTTAACGTTTCGAGTCCGTATGACTCTTCAACAGAACTCAGGAAAAATAGAAAAGAGGTGAAATATAAGCTGGTTTAAGGGGATGTGGGACAAGTAGAGCTGGATAGATCCTCTCAATCTCCCTGCCTTGTCACCTCTCTCCCTGTTCCAAAAGCTTCCTTAAGACCCTGCGGAGTGACTTCTGCACCCCCTGTCTTCTGTTTCTTGCCCCCTTTTCACTCCTGCTAAGCTGTCCACTTTTCAGGACATTCCTTGAAACGTACTACTTTGACCAAGCTTGTGATCAGCTGTTCTAAAATCTCTATGTTGGCTTGGTGTCAAATTTTGTTTGATAGAGTGCTTATGAAGTGCCTTGGGATGTTTTAGCACATTAAAGGCCCTTTACTACAAATGTTGCAATTCATATTTTTTTGACTAAGGATCGCAGTATCATTGTACCAGTTTACATGGGTCTAACATCCATGCTGCTAGCGAGACTAGAATGTGCATATGTACCTGCACGTGGCGCAAAATCAGGTAAAAGAGAACAACTTCAACAAAACCTGTCGCTCTAAATTTGGTATTACTGCACGGCCATTCCAGGGAGTTGGATTAAGAACAAAGGAAAGTACAGCACAGGAACAGGCTCTTCGGCCCTCCAAGCCTGCGCCGATCATATTGCCCGTCAACTAAAACATTTTGTACTTCCAGGGTCTGTATCCCTCTATTCCCATCCTATTCATGTATTTGTCAAGCTGCCTCTTAAACACCATTATCGTACCTGCTTCCACCACCTCCTCTGGCAGCGAATTCCAGACACTCACTACCCTCTGCGTAAAAAAACTTGCCCCGTACATCTCCTCTATAGCTTTCTCCTCTCACCTTAAATCTATGTCCCCTAGTAATTGACTCTTCCACCCTGGGAAAAAGCTTCTGACTATCTACTCTGTCCATGCCACTCATAATGTTGTAAACTTCTATCAAGTCGCCCCTCAATCTCCGTCGCTCTAGTGAGAACAATCTGAGTTTCTCCAACCTCTCCTCATATCTAATAACCTCCAGACCAGGCAGCATCCTGGTAAACCTCCTCTGCACCCTCTCCAATGCCTCCATATCCTTCTGGTAATGTGGCGACCAGAATTGCACGCAATATTCCAAGTGTGGCCTAACCAAGGTTCTATTCAGCTGCAGCATGACTTCCCAGCTTTTATACTCAATACCCCTGCCAATGAAGGCAAGCATGCCATATGTCTTCCTGACTACCTTATCCACCTGCATTGCCACTTTCAGTGACCTGTGGACCTGTACACACAGATCCCTCTGCCCGTCGATGCACTTAAGGGTTCTGCCATTTACTGTATAATTCCTGCCTGTATTAGACCTTCCAAAATGCATTACCTTGCATTTGTCCGGATTAAACTCCATCTGACATTTCTCCGCCCAAGTCTCCAACTGATCTATATCCCGTTGTATCCTTTGACAATCCTCTTCACTATCTGCAACTCCTCCAACCTTAGTGTCGTCTGCAAACTTACTAATTAGCCCAGTTACATTTTCGTCCAAATCTTCTATGTATACTACAAACAGCAAAGGTCCCAGCACTGATCCCTGCGGAACTCCACTAGTCACAGCTCTCCATTCAGAAAAGCACCCTTCCACTGCTACCCTCTGACTTCTATGACCAAGCCAATTCTGTATCCATCTTGCCAGCTCACCTCTGATCCCGTGCGACTTTACCTTCTGTACCAGTCTGCCATGAGGGACCTCGTCAAAGGCCTTAAGTACCTCCTCCCTAACTTGTGCTCACAGTTTGAATGGGGCAAGTGAAACACACCTAAATCTCCAGTGCCAAAGGCTCTGATGCGTAATCGCATCAGTGTAAATTGAATTAAAGGTAGGCCTTTCCCAACATAGGAATGCAGTAACTGTTGATCTTGTAAAACCAGTTACTGTGATATCGACAATCTGGTTCCTCCCAAGATTGCTTAAGTACAAAGGCGTGAATGATGCTCACAGGGAAGGGATATAGGTGCAGTTCAAAGTACAGCAGTGCGTGTCAGGAAATCGTCCATCGAGTCATCAACAGTGCTTCTATTTTCAGTCCCAAAAATGGATGTCAGAGAACCTTAGAGGTCCACAAGATTTAATTTAACAGAGAAAGTATGTCTTGAGCACTACTTTCAGGATGAAGTGAAGCAAGTTCACAGTTGTGATGGGCAAAGTTAGGACAAGATGCAAATTATTACCTAGTTTATACAGCTCAGAGACAGGCCATTCAGCTCACCAAGTCTATACCAGTGTTGTCCTCCAAAAACCCTCCTACCCTTCATCAACCCCATCTATTCTATTCCTTTCTCCCTCGTTTTTCTTTAATTTCCCCTTAATACATCTCTTCTATTTGCCTCAACTGCTTCTTGTGACAATGAATTCCACATTTTAGCAAGAAGTTAGGAGTTATGGCTTTACACAGAGCATGAAGAACAGATGGGTTAATTGCTATGATAAAGGTTAAGGTACTGGACTTGAGGAACAGCACAGAATTGATGGGAAGACTGTGGTGTTGGGGTGATTTCTTTTTATTCTTTTATGGGATGTGAGCATCACTGGCAACGTCAGCCTTTGTTGCCCATCCCCAGTTGCCCTTGAGAAGGTGGTGGTGAGCTGCCTTCTTGAACTGCTGCAGTCTGTGGTGTAGGTACACCCACAGTGCTGTTAGGAGGGGAGTTCCAGGATTTTGATTTGCAAGAATACAATCAAATAAGTCGAAAGCTGGTTTCTTCCAAAGTTGTCTTGCGATACCCACACATAATGCATGTTAATGTGACAGCCAACGTGGTACACAGCAAGATCCCACAAATTATAGACCAGTGACATTTTTCAGTCATGGTAGTGGGGGGTGGATTGCTGATCAGGACTCTGGGCTTACTCATTACTTCTCTTCAAATAAGACATCAATGCACTGAGTTGGACCTTGGTTTAACATCTCCAAAGGGCAGTGTTTCCAACAATACAGCTGTGTTTCAATGCTGATTTGGAGTGTCAACCTTGTTTTATACACTGAAGTGGCACTTGAACCTTCTGACTCAGATGTAGAAGTGCAATGCATCAGACCAACAGAATATCTACAGAATAGATTAACCATTAGGATTTCATTACTACTGGTTTTCTTGACCGCGTATGGTTAATCATTGAGGTAGTCTGTGCATGTCAGGTGTAAGTGAATTGCACTTAGAATGTTAATCCTGCTGTGCACTGAAGTATCAATGGAGATGTATCCCACTGAGATGGTGTCCAAAAATGATGACAGTAAGCAAGTTCCTCCAAATTATCAGTTCTCCACTGCTCCTTGTTTCAATCTTTGTCACAAACTCAAACAGACAATAACTTTAATGTTGTCAATTGTGGCATTTTTATCACCACCATTTCTGTTCCATCCTTGAGACAGTCCTGGTTTATGCTGCACTTAACATTGTGTGCAGATGAAATTCTTGGAGGAATTGCCTTAATTCAATTTGTTTGGCAAGTAGTTTCCAACTGGCCTTCAGTCAGATGTGGTCACATGTGATTTGAGCTGAAATGGTGAATTTTATTTATTTATTTTGACATGTATATATTCTGCAATATATCAATTAATTTTTGGTTTTTGCTCTGAAAGGATTAACGCAAATGGCCCATTAGTGCTGTCGGGCAGTCACAACTTTGTGCATTGCTGCATTTAATCTACTCATAAATATAAGATAGCCACTAATAAATCCAATAGGGAATTCAGGAGAAACCTCTTTACTGGAGTGTCGTGGGAATGTGTAAGCCACAGCCGCAAGGAACAGTTGAGGTGTCTTGCACAGATGGTATATAAGGGGAAGCTGGATAAACACATGAGGGAGCGAGGAAGAGGAGGATATGTTGATTGGGTTCGATGAAGAGTGGTGGAAGGAGGCTAGTGAGGGGCATAACTCCAGCAAGGAGCTGTTGGGCTGAATGGCCTGCTCCTGTGCTGTAAATACTATGTAACAGTCAGTGCCATGTGTTCTTAAATTGTTATCGTCTGATCCTGCACAATGCTCTGAAATGTAAGTTAGTGACCATCAAACTATACTGCCTGGCTGACCCTTCCAAATGTTGATGTGCTAGATAACTACTGCCTAATTTCTGAAGGACAACGTCATCATTGCGGCTGTTTTTATTAGTATGCAGTACTGTGGAAAGATGGTGGCGTAGTGGCAATGTCACTGGGCTAGTAATCCAGAGGCTAAGGATAATGCTCTGGGGCCTTTGGTCCAAATCTCATCATGGCAGCTGATGGAATTTAAATTTAATGAATAAATCCAGAATTGAAAGCTAGCCTTAGTAATGGTGACCGTGAAACTATCAGCAGTTGTCATAATGTCAAGGAACTATCATATTTTCCTAATATTATTGTGGGATACTTTAAAGCAGGTGTGTGTGTGTCTAATCTAATTAAACTAGAGATAGTTAGGCTGCAAGGTTTAAATTATCAAAGAAGTGAGGTGTAAACCAGGCAATTGGAGATGAGTGAGCGAGGGGTGAGGTCTCAGCAGGTACGGTGTGAATAAAATTTACATTTTTAGATAAGTGGAGAAGTGTTCAATTTTCAAAGGGACGTGGAAAGTGTTTACAACTGGCAAGATAAATAAAGCAAGGTTATTATGTTAGTTTTTCCCAAAAGTGCTGGCCATAATGATAACGTGAAAGATTGTTATATTCTGGGAAATGTAACTTACAGATCGAAAAGGGCAAAATTTATTTAAAGAAGGATGGAAGGCTGTGTGAAGTGTGGCCGTGTGGGGTCTTGAAAGGTGACTGCGTGCAACAGACTTGGGGGTGGGGTGGTTGGGGGGAGGGAGCCTGTAGCTACCCTGCAAGTGTTTGCTGTTCCAGTAACCAAAGTTGTGTTAAGCGCCTTTGGAATTCCATTGTCCAGTGGGGGTTTGGTAATATTGCCGCATGGCTTCGCTGTAATTACATCTTCCCGCTAATGGAGACACTGTATGCCACCACTGATGGGAGAGACTTTTTACACTGGGCCGTTTCCACGATAAATGTGGATATAGGAATTTATAATGGGATTAGATAGAAATAAGAACAGAATAATGACTTTAATTACATATGAACATTCTGACTCAATTTGAACCTGGTTCAGCCAAAGACACTTGATTTGGATCTCGCATGTGCCAAACGCACGAAAGATTGCAAAAAAATTAACGCACAGTACGGAATTCGGGATGCGCTGTTGCCGTGACTTAAGAAATGGCCAGCCCCAACGAGCAGAAATCTGCTGAACTTGCAATATCACTCCTCACGGAACTTCAATAGATTTCTGTTTTGATATTTCTGAGCCTGGCTGCTTTGTCTTGTGTCATTTCTGGGCCAACTATTTCTGTTGTTTTGTATAATTAAAAAAAATTTGTGCAGGCTGAGTGAATGTGCTTGTTATTGTCATGGTGTCTGCATTATTTTGATCTATATCTACAGTTCTAATGAATTCCTGACCTAAGGATTGTTCCCCCACCTACCCATCTGCTTTTATTTGTTGCATGCTGAGTATTCTGTGTGAGAGATTTGTGATAAACCAACCCTGTTTGTAGAAAAGGTAAAATTTATAAGCCTTGAAAGAATCATTGAATTATATAAATGGTGTTCTGTTCAGTTTAGCTGGCACTGATGTAGACTAAGTGGGCTTATTAATTGGTAGACCCGTTGTATGTGTGAGGTTTAAAATGTAGTTTGAAATAACTAATGAAATAAATTTAACAGCACTTTTGACTCACTGACAGGATTTAGGACTGGTGTATGTCAGTCAGTGCAGGTCTTACAGTGTAAGGAAGGATGTGGGAGAAATGGAATAAATAATTTAACTATTACCTTGTTAATCTGTGATTCAGACCTCTTCTGCTGAAAGCCTAATTCAGAATGTAATTGGGTCTTTTTTTAAAGTAGTTGTCGCCCACACACTTCTATGATGATGCTGTGAGCATTTTTCCAGAAACATAGACTCCATTTGGGCTAAATCTTCTTCAACTGAGTGAAATCAGAAATTACAGTTTATAGTATTGTCTGGAGGCAGAAGTCACAGTCTGGGAAATGGATCTTAAAAGGGAAAGTGGTGCATAGTTCAGATGTTTTTATTAAGTGCTCCCTGTCAACATGTGCTTGGTTAATGGAGAGACTTCACCCGAAAAGCTGGACTCATAAATTGCCTCTTGCAATTTTTAAGTGTTTCTTGGCAAATGGATGACTCTGGCAAGGCAATACCCATTGCCCATCTCTCTTATTTCTGAGGACATGTAGTGTGGCTCTTCCACATGCCGCATGTAGAAGGCATGGTCTCTTCCTTCAAGGATATTAATGAGCCAGTCGGGTTTTAATGACAACCCAACCAGATTTCAAAGTCACTTGTCTGCTGCATCCTATGTACTGAATTCAGTTTCAAAGTTTACCATGATGGCATTTAAACTTAGGCCCTTTGGTTTGCTGGCCCAGTGCTAAAACCATTCAGCTGCCATCAATATCCAATTCAATCTGGGGGATTCTACCCTTTTCAAACTCTTCCACTACCGCCTCCTGATAAACTGGTGAGTTTTATAGCTGGCCTGGGGGGATGGGTGGCTTTTGGTAATGTCACAGGACTAGTAATCCAGAGGCCCAAGTTAATGCTCTGGGGACATTGGTTCAAATCCCACCATGGCAGCTGGTGGAATTTGAATGCAATTAATAACATCTGGAATATAAAGCTAGTCTCAGCAATGGTGACCATGAAACAATCGTTGATTCTTGTAGAAGCCTATCTGGTTCACTAATCCCTTTAGGGAAGGAAATCTGCCGTCCTTACCTGGCTTGGCCTACATGTGACTCCAGACCCACATCAATGTGGTTGATTTTTAACTGCCCTCTGGAATGGCCTGGCAATCTACTCCATTCGAGGGCAATTAGGGATGGGTAACAAATGTTTTCCTGGCCAGTGACACCTACATCCCATGAAAGAATAAAGGGAAAAAAAAAACTAGACCAGGATGGTTTTGGGTTCAATCCCTGGTTTGCACTGAGCTAGTGATCCATACTGGGGCTATCCTGGGGATGTTATAGTTGTGTTCTCTGCTCCTGGGTTAGGACTGACATTTCTGATTTGTTTTTCCATTTATCCCTGCTGTCAGTCCATGGTGTGTTTGGATGTTGGACAAGGGCATGATGGACACTGACTTTGATTTTCCCTTTTTTTAATCTTGCCCCCCCCCCCCCCCCCAAGTGATGAAAGACCCCTCCACTACTTGCTGTTGAGCCTCAGCCTTTAGGCCAGTTAATAAAAGTTCTCGGACCGCCACAGAACCAAACCCTGCAAAGTGTTGATGCCTTCCAGAGTGGTGGGGTTTGCTCAGTACTTGGTAGTGCCAAGGCTTCCTTCCAGAACATTCTAAAGACATTTCAACAAGTTCCTTTGCAAGATTTGAATTGTGTTTCTTCACAATCGACCACAGGGCTGCAAATATTCAATATGTTAGTTAATAGTGTGTCAGCTGATCTACCTATCAGTGCTTCAACAAAATAAAAACCAAGTTCCTTTAAACCTTGGCACAGACGCCTACAGCTGTTCGAAACAAAATCCTGTGCCAGTTAATGAAGGTGCTGGTGAAATGGACAGTGATCGAGTGTCAGAGCTGGTCCACATCAATTACTTCATAGTTTGATTTGATGAGCCTTTCTAAGCATCGTATGGTGATTGGTGAGGGCTTTGCACATCAGTGCGATGTCATTGTGGATCGACTGCGCAGCGGAGTGCGATGTGATCTCAATTGCCGTTGAAGCTGAAGCCTAACTCCCGTTTTAGACAAACCAACGGCCCAATTCCTTACCGCTATCCACCAGAAAGATCTTCGGTAATATTTTAAAATAAGTTTGTTTTTTTCCTTCAGCCTCGGCATTGAGCTGCACAGTGGCTAGGGTCAGGAGTGGTGGGCTCAATCCCCTACTTCAGGCGCTGACCATTTGGCTGAGAATCGTGGTGACATTCTGGGTTAAGAGTTCAAAGACGTCCTCAAAAATATTTGCCCAGGTTGAGGGTAAATGCTACCATGACCAGGCCGGACCACGTTAACTGTGCCCGTGTTATATTTCTGTACTGTGTGAGGCCCTGTTTGACTATTGTGCTTACTCCATAAAATAGATGCAAGAGTAGGTTGTATGGCTTCTGCTTTACCATTCGGTAAGATTGTGGTAGATCATCTTTATGAACTCCACTTTCCCTGTTCCTTGATCCCCTCCTTAGCCTTCCCGCATCTAGTGATGCATGTGGCAGACGGAGCACATGTCTGTTTTCATAGCTTGTTTTTCCTGGACCTGGTCACTAGCCTGAAACCAGAGGCTATAGCTTGAGGGGCGTCACTCCACATCAAGCATGGCCGACCAGGCATCTCTCCCGCTCTTGGTACCCGCCATAGGCGCAGTGGAAGGATTTGCAGGCTGACAATCCACCTGCTTAGCTGTGTTATGAGTGCACCTTCCGTGACCATTGAGTTCTAAGGTGGCTCGGGGCAGGGACGCTGCCAACTACTGTGTCACAAGACCTCCTTGTCCTTAACTCCCTTATCTCAGTCCTGAATAGGCTGATCCACTCGAGCGTGCATAGCTTCTGGTGTCAAGAATTCCACTGATTCACAGCCCTCGAATGAAGAAACTTCTCCTCTCACCAGCCTCAATGGATGGCCCTTTTTCCTGAAGCAATGACTCCTGGTTCTCGACTCTCTCCAGCCAGGGGTAGCAGAGTTTCTACTGACAACAGGGGAACCGCCCACTAATTTCCATTCTGCCCGGGATTTGTGATGTCGTTGTGTGCACCCAATATTGTTCCTTGAACTGACACTGTCAAAGGCAAAATGACCCACTGATGTGTGTAGACTTGGCTTTGTGCAAAATAGTCACTAGGTTTATGGACATGACGAGTATATTTCAAAACAATCGATTTCTTGTGAAGCGTTTTGACAGGTTTGACAGACAATTAAGTTTCTGTTATGAATGTGAGGTCTCTTGTACTTCACTTACCATTTCCAGGTTAGAAGCTTGTGTCTGTCTGATGATCCTTTCTTCTTCAAGATGTTTGATCTTGAGGGATTTCTGCTCTAAAACTAGGCAGCTTTTCCATCCGAGCCTTGGCAGTTTGCCTGTCCTCTGGTATGTTTATTGCGACTTGCAAGGTCCTCTCCCTTCGCAGTTTCTTGGTTTTTGTTTGTTCATTTTTAAACACCAGGATTAAATTGACTAGTCTTTTATGTGAATGTTCTAACAAAATTGCCTGTCATATTTGCTTAGGGTGAGAAATTAATTTTGCACTGTGCTGTATAAATTCAGTGTGTAGCACTTAGATTAATCCTAAACCCATCTCTCATCATGTTGCAGATAGGCTGCAGGACACACCAACATGGCTGCTACACCATGTAACGCATGTTGTATTATTCTGCTACGTGGATTGGCCCTTGAAGGAAATGAGACCCAGGGACTGTCACATTCTGAAGCCCATTAGCATGGTGCCCTGCAGACTGACAGCTGCTCATAAATCCCAGGCTTCTCTCCAAGGTCAGAAGGAAGCAGGCTGAAACAACTGGCTCTCTAAGCACGCAACTGTGCGTGTATGATGAAGTATGACGTGCCTCAAAGCACTTTTGTGGTGTCTGTGGCACTAATGATTTTCTGTTTTATGATGGGAGCCTTATATCGCAAAATGCACCATGTCTCATAGTGATGGCAAGAATTTTATTGAGGTCAGCTGTGGCTGAGTTGATAGTGCTTTCACCTTTGAATGAGAAGACTGGGTTTCGGAGGAGGCAATGCCTTCATCCAGAGATGCTGAGAGCAGTTGTAGCGTTTTTGTTGCCAATTTGCACACAGCAAGGCCCCACAAATAGCAATGTTATAGTCGACCAGATAATCTATTATGTAGTGTGCACAATTTTGCTGCCCTGTTTCCTACAGCAGGGATGATACTTCCAAAGCCAGGGCTGTAAAGTGCTTTGGGGTGCCCTGGGATGACATGAAAGTTGCTATATAAATGCAGATCTTTCTTTTGCTGCTCCCTAAACACTTCCTAAAGGAAGCCATTTCACTACTGAAGGCAAACATACTTGAAATGGGTTGCGGAAGTTTAATATGAATGGGTTCTGTGTTTCTGAAGTAATATCTACCTACTAGGAAATTTGTCACGTCTTGAGTTTTAAATTAAGAAAACCTTAGAAAATTTATATTGCTAAAGGATGATGTTTAATGCCATTATTATTCTAAATCCTGCTTGAATTAATAGGATTACTAGAGAAATGCCTAGTGGCAACTGACACATTCTTGTGGTTTCTAAGCAATCACAGTATAATAGTGCCCCTCACGGTCTAATTATAATGGTGTTTGTAATTTATTTACTGTACTTCAATGTTTCCACGCAATCAACATTCTTCCTCACTGGCTTTCTTGACCTAGGTGTTTTGAGTTGTCTCTAATTGTTTGGCTAAGGTTGGCTACAGAAATTAGATGACAGTTAACCAACCTGTTGCAACATGCCTTGGTCAGAAGGGCAGTGCCTGTGTGCTTTGTGCAGCATATCAATGACATTTTCTTTTCCCAGCACCGATTTTACAGCTAAAATGCAGCAAGACTTTGTAGGATATCAGGCAGATTCAGCTGTGATTAAAAGCACAACCCTGCCGTACTGCACACTCTGGTTGAAGGGAGCTTGGTAGGTGAGGTGTCCCTTGGAACCTGTAGCTCTGTTTTGCAAGGAGCGGCTGAGATGTCAACCAGTGGGGCTGACGTGAAATCCTGTTTTTCGCTCTCGCTCCCTTGACCCTTTACTGGACAAGCACCTCCCTTCCATCAGACAGGCCACCTTACACTCAGAACTTGATTTTATAAAGCAGAAGTTTTCACACTGAGGTGCACAAGGGAATTGGGGAGTCCACAGCAATAATTAAACTTGTGTAATTTGAGTTATTTCTGTAGCTATATTGCAAATGTGTGAAAAAAAAAATCTCTCATTTGCATTTGGTTATCCAAATAACCACATCCCCACCCCTCACCCCACAAGCCCCAACAAGCTGCAAGAAGGAAGTAGTAGACTTAAGATATCTTCATGGTCATTCATCTGGATTCCTATCTGTCAAGATTTGCCAATATTTCATTTCTCCATCAGCCAATATCACCATCTTTAATAGGGTAGTTTATAACCATTAGATATGATTGCTCGAGACCACAAGTTCACTAAAAACATTGGGACAAGTCTTGTTTCTTTACAAAGGGTGCTTATTTTTCTTCTCGTGATGGGCAGCAGTCAAGTCTTGTTACATAGAATAAGTTATCGGCCATTCAGCTCAACTGGTCCATGCTGGTGTTCATACTCAATACTAGATCCCTTTTACCTCTGACAAACCGCAGTCCCAAAGAACAATGGGGTGTAGCTCCAGTAATAAACTGAAATGGGTTGCTAAAGTAGAAATGCTTGTTTTAGTCTCAGAAGCTCATAGCAACATAGACTATATGTTCTGAATATTGCTTTGTTTACATGTGAAATTAACTTCCCAGTGGAGAGGGAAAGCGCTGGAATCGATTAAGGAACCAATGAATGTTGTGACACTTGGGGGGGTGGGGGGGTGCCCTTGTGTCTTTTGCCGTAAACCTATTAAAATAAGCCAAATGGCCTTTCTCATCTTTGTGTATGTTTTCAGAACTTGGTGTCCCATGGAATGCACACTGCCATATCTTGAGTGGGTGACAAAGTTGTGTCTCAGTATTTGCAATGTTTTCACATTGCGCTGAAGAGAAACATTGGGATTTGAAACAATGAAACATCATTGTTGCCAATAACACAAGTGTAATTATCACTAACCACTTTCGGCCTGTTGTAGCGCTCGTTTAATGTCAGAATTTTAAGATTTGAAAATGATTGATGACGTTGGACACTTGCTGTAATTTTGATGTTGGCCATATTGGTGATGATGTAGACATCTTGCCTGTGCTTGTTTCAGTGGGTGGCAGGATACCTCAGTAGCACTGTATAACGATCAGTAATAGTCCTGATGTAAGGTATCCCTCTCACGTTTTGAAACTGTCTAGGCTGTGCCTCTTCCCTTCACCAACCACTCTTCCACGCACTCCCCCCCCTCCCCCAGTATCCCAGTGTATTCAAAAGTATACTGAATACTTGGGTGCCGTCCAAAATTTTCCAGCATGCTTAAGATGCCGAAAGGAGCAAGGAATTTCTTGGTATCCTGTCTTGACCCTGCAGAAGTTAAAAAGAGAACGAGCTGCAAATACTGTACACAGCAGGTTAGTGAGCACCCGGAAAAGTTAGGATAATGTTTCTGAGGGAGGATCTCTGGCATTGACCTTTTAAGTCGCATTCCAGATACTGACTGTCTTGCTGCATTTCTTTTTACTTTTATCTCATTGCTTGGAGGAACCTTTTTGAAGCATCTCCTCATTCCTCTTGGGAAATTGCCCTCGAAGGTCAGTTGCACAATGTGGAAAGGTGTGTGTTGAGCACACTGTTGTTTGGGGGAACAGTGATGTGAGGCAGGATAAGTATCTAGTGGTGAGTTTTGTGGCACAGTCTTTGTTTGCATCTTGACAAGAAACTTGGGAGTTGATTTCGCAGAAAATCCCTGTGTATAATGAAGCAATGTGTCAACAAGAAACAACTCAACGAAAAGTATGGTTTAAACAAAAGGTCATGAAAGATGAGTCATTCCCCAGACTTGTATTGCCAACACAATTTTATAATGGAAGTTCTTAGACATAAGAAAGTGATGTATTTAAGCATACGTTTCCCCCTCATAAAATTCAGGAATACTGTGAGACAGTGTTGCTTACAAGCTATTGTGTTACTTCGTACATGTTAAGCTTGTTGAAGCTACAAATTGATACGCTCCCAATGGGTTTTGTCCCAATCTTGAAGCAGTGATAGGGCATTGGTACTCAGCCAGAAGGACAGATAGTGACTGATTCCCAGTCTGGTGACCTGCTCATATATCAATTGATGCTTGTAATTGCAATTTACTTGGAGTCATGTGGGTGTCATGACCCCCTCCGTTTAATGTCACAACATTGAGCTTACAGCACCCAGCTGAGGAATCAGAGAGCTGTATCTTGAAACATGAGCAAGAGGATGAGGAATAAACGAATCTATTCCTTCTGCTTTAATCAGCCCTCGATTTTCCGCTCATTCCCAGTGGGCGCCGTGTCATCTGCCAATAGGCAGTTCCAGCATGCGGGGGTACCGTGGGCACAAGCCAGTCTGAGCATCCATGTGCTTAGTCACATATGTACACATTTATATTTCAAGTCAATTTGAAGGTGTCATTCATCATCCGTCGTCCAGATGTTTATAAACGGTTTGCATTTCAGTTTTTGTATTTTTATGATGCCCACACTGTTCACAATTGCACGTTTATTCCATTGAGTGTAAAATGTCGTTAGAAGCTCTAAAGAATAGTTTTAGTTATGCTGCGGAGGGGAGATGGGCGAAGAGGGTAAACCAGCAGCATTATCATTCCCTGGACCTGTTGTGTGCACAATGCCCAAGGATTGGGAATAAGGCACGTGTGACTCTTGTGGCTGGTAATTTTTTTTTTAGAAAGCTATTCTTTCATGGGATGTGAGTGTCACTGGTAAAGCCAGCATTTGTTGCCCATCCCTAATCCCTTGAACTGAGTAGCTTGCTGTCAGCCATTTCAAGGCAGTTAAGAATCGGTCACATTACTGTGGATCTGGAGTCACATGTAGGTAACTGTGTGTGTGTTTGTATCTGTTCGCAAAGTTGTGGAAATAAACATTGAAAAATGGCTTGGCGTTGGCACGGCAGAAATTATAAGCATTATTTCTGACTGTTAACCCACTCAGTAAGTTGACTTTGAAGGAATTACAGGATAGTTACGTTGACTTGGCATTTTGAAGCGTTGAAGTGTTTTTAAAAATTTTGCATATCCATCAAAGCCACAAAAAGACGGTCCTGGTGATGCTTTCAGTTGAAAGCGTCACAGCCGGCTGAATGCAGCAGTGCCAATGCAACCTTTATTGTTTGCAGGGTGAGGAGATATTTCAAGTTGTGCATCATTCATTCATCTTAAATTGCAGCTCCTGTCTATATAGCTGAACCTGACTGTTGAGCACTGATGGATAGCGTCATAAGTGAGACCCAGCCATAGAGCTGCTGCTACTCCCTTCCCCTGTCACTTCAGAGACCTGTGGGTGACTGCTAATGCATCTTCATTGCTAGGCTCGCAGTCAGTCTGCGTTACCTTATCCACTCCTGTACTGATTGAATTTGCAGCCAGAACCGACTCAACTTGAATATACATAGTAAAGGAGATACTGACTGTTTTGCTGCATGTTTCAAGCGTTTTTTTTTTAACTTTTATCCCTTAGATACACAGCAGATGTGACATAGGTAAAAGTGATGCCTCACAAATGCATTGCCAATTGATTTTTTTTTTTACTGACTGGCATTTGCAGTGTAAACAGATCCTCGATGCTGAAACTGGCATCAGTGCACCAGGTCGCTGATCCAAATGATTTAGCATAAGGGAGAAGCTATCATATCGCAGTATCAAAGAAGGTTGTTTTGTTTTCCTTTAACCCTTTCATGGGATGTGGGCTGCAGTGGCTAGGCCAGCATTTGTTGCCCATCCTTAATTGCCCTTGAACCAAGTGGCTTGCTCGGCCATTTCAGAGGGCAGTTAAGAGTCAGCCACATTACCGTGGGTCTGGAGTTACTTGTAGGCCAGACCAGGGAAGGATGGCAGATTTCTTACCCTGAAAGGCATTAGTGAGCCAGATGGGTTTTTTTATGCCAGTCGACGATGGCTTCATGGGTCACCATTAATGTGATTGGCTTTTAATTCCAGATATTTATTTTTATTAATTGAATTTAAATTTGACCCCATGTCCCCAGAGCATTAGGCTGGGCCTCTGAATTACCAGTCCAGCCTCAATACCGCTACGCCACCCTCTCCCCCAGAAGTGCATTCTCTATGCAAAGGGAGACGGCAGCTGAAATCAGTCCTGGTCGCTTTCAGTAATGCCGTTTCCAGACATGATTGTCGGAGACATTTTCCAGTCATTTCCATTCTGCTTGGAATAGTGGTGTCACTGTACCCCGCCATCACTCAAGACCAGATTTTTTTGAAACATAAATTCTGAACATTTGAGTGAAATTTGCCCTTCTGCATCACCTCTTCTACAGTGAGCTGGCCCTATTCATAGATCAGCTCCTGTGATTACCCTTCCCCTGCTCTTGCCTCCTGCTCACAAGCTCTGATTGCTGCTTTATCTTTGTGAAGTTAAGAGCCTCTTGTATTAGCTCAGCACTGTCACATTGTCAATGTTTCAAAGATCTTCACAGTGAATCATTTCTGGTGAACCGTGTCTGGTCTGCAGATGAATATGACAATCATTCTGTGCCACCAACAACAATAAAAGGCATACTTGTATTTATGTAGCGCTTTCACAACCTCAAGATCTCCCAAAGTACTTTCCAGACATCCAAGAACTTTTTTTTTTGAAGTGTATTGCAATGTAGGAAATGTAGCAGCCAATTTGACCACAGCAAACTCTCGCAAACAACAGCAGATAATCTGTTTTAATGATGAAGGTTGAGGGGGATTAGAAATGGTGGACGTGAGATATTTTGCACCCACCTGAACAGGCAGGCAAGGTCTCGGTTTCACATCTCATCCAAAAGATTTGAATTTCCTGACTTAGAGCTATATCGCCGTTCCTTCACTGTTGCTGGATCAAAATCCTAGAACTCCCTCCCTAACAGCACTGTGGGTGTACCTACACCACATGGACTGCAGCGGTTCAAGAAGGCAGCTCACCACCACCTCCTCAAGGGCAATTAGGGATGGGCAATAAATGCTGGCCCAGCCAGCGACATTCACATCCCATGAATGAATTTTTTAAAACTCCCATTGACATTTTTAGTGGTGCTGGTTAAAGAAAGAATCTTAGGTGAAGCATTGATTAAACTTCTTGACCTTTGGGATTTTAACATCATCCATTATGGACTGACAGGACTACATGATCACTTTTCATGCTGCTACATGATATTTGATTTATTTTTTTTGCTATGGAAAAGATAAAGTTTGTGTGTCTATGAGATAGAAACCGATAAATTTGTAATCTAAAGGGGGAAACAGATTGAGAAGTGAAAGTAGTTAAAAGCTGCGCAGTGAGAATGGGTGAAAACAGCGAGTGTTACTGCAGGAAGTGGATTTCTGTTTATATTCCCTAGATTCGGAAACATTAGCTCACTTTATCGAGCATTTAGTTCAGAGAAACGGAAGTTAAACGGACCCTGTACTGCAGGAGTTATGTAATGGTACAGCTGTTTCCAAAGATGTTCTTGGTTTTGCACAATGCCTCAGGCATTGTCCTTTTATCTTCATTTTGATGTGTAGCCCATCTGAAGTGTAATAGGCCTGTGGCTCTTCTGATTGGTGGGTAAATGTTTGGAAGGTATGAACCGTTTGGAAGCTTCTTGCACAGTCGAGCCTGTTTTTAAAACTCCAGTAACTAAGGGAGTTAGATTGGAGTTGACAAGCCTTGATTGTAGCGGGGGTGGAAAACCTCTGAATCATTTTCTCTTTACACACCTGGACTTGCTCCTCTTAACTGAGCACAATAAAATAAAAACTCTTCTCTCCCCCCCCACCACAGTGTACAAAAACAGAATGATCACTGGTTTTCTGTGGGAACTGTTGTGAATAAAATGTCCCAGATTGCGCAACCACACGTGAACATAACAAACAAAATCGGGAATTATGGATTGCAATTCTGAGCGAGTCCTGCAGAATAAAGTAAAATTGCGGCTCTTCAGTCACCATTAACCAGCGAACCTGATTACACGAGGTTGCCGCCCGTTTGGATATGACTAAGAGGCCCAGTAGTTCTTAGCTTTCGAGGAAAGATGGACAGAATTGTGGATTGCAATCCCCTAAACAGTTACAGTTAATAAAAGCAGAACTGGATTTATTCACACACCATGCCCCAGCGAGTCTATACCTGATGAATTTAATTCTGTGCCCAGATTGAGCCCAAGTTACCTATCTGGCTGCATTTTCTATCCTTAAATTGGTCTTGAATTAATAATGGTAGAATTATTTTTATTAAATTCCTGGGATTTTACTTCAAGTTTACGCTTGAGACAAGACTTGCCCTTGGTTGTCCCAGTGTGTGGGTGTATGTTTATTTGTATTGCAAATCAGTTGGCGGATACCAAGGCAACTGAAGCCTTGTGGGCAGAAAGATCGCGAAGAATACTTGTGTGTGATGAGCTCATCCAATTACCAACCTTCCTCCGAAGCTGGCAGTAACCTGCATTGGCTCCAGGTGCATTACTGTCCAGCGATGCTGCCCACAGGGTTCAGTTGCCTTGGCATTTGCCAGCAGGCTCACAATGCACACGGCCACACACTGGAATGACCATTGGAGAGTTTATCTCAAAATTACAGAAACACTCGGCCTCTCAGGAACATTCAAAGGGGCGGTTGTCTCCTGTAATCCGGTCCGCTGGTTTATGGTGATTGAAGAGGTCAGCCACTCATCATCTGTGGGCTAAGCCGCTGACCTTCAGTTGGTTTTTCGGCCGTGGCAAGAGTGGCAGTGAAGCCTCCACAAGCCCAAATAAGGCAGTGTTCTCCAGCAGGAGTCACTGGTTAGCTATTTCCTTAGACAGCACCTTCCAAACCCACAATCACTACCATTTAGAAGCACAAGGGCAGCAGAGACATGGGAACACCACCACCTGGAAGTTCCCTGCCAAGCCACTCACCATCCTGACTTGGAAATATATCACGGTTCCTTCACTGTCACTGGGGAAAAGTCCTGGAACTCCCTCCCTAACAGCACTGTGGTGTATCTACACCACATGGACTGCAGCAGTTCAAGAAGGCAACTCACCACCACCTTCTCGAGGGCAATTAGGATGGGCAATAAATGCTGACCCAGCCAGCGACACCCACATCCCGTAAATGAATTTTTTAAAAAAATTACTCTGGCTTTACTCCTAACCCAAGAATAGGTCAAGCAATGTCAGCATCTCTCTCACCTCTAGCTAGGATCAGTTAACTACATGGATTGGGAATCAGCCAGGGAATTCAGTGGACTGCACCACAGTGCACAGTCATTCAGCCACTGACCGGTCTGACTGCACTGTGCACTGTGTGGCGTGAGTCACTTTACCAAAACCCTGTCTACATAGTGCCTTGGGTGGGCATTAACTATCCCATGGCAGCATTCAAAGAAAGGCAGCAGAGTTCTCCCCAGTGCCCTGACTAATATTTATCCCTCAACCAACATCACCAAAAAGAGCACCTGGTCATCTTCATATGTTAATTTGTGGGATCTTGCTGTGCACAAATTGCTGTTTTTCTTACATTACAAGTGTGGCTAGGGCTAATATGGCTGGTTACGTGCGTTAGGATGCCCCGAGGCAATGGAAGGCACTATATTAATGCAATCCCTTCGATCGATCGAGGGAAGCTTCTCGGTGGATTTAAAAGGCTCCCTGCGACCCCTTGTCTTCTAGACCAATGGCTGGGGAGTGGATGAAGATGCTGGAAAGCGGGCAAGCGTTTGTGGAGGCAGCAGAAGAGTTGACGCTTCATGTTGACTGAAATGATAATGCGTCTGCTTTCTCCCTAGATTCTGTCTGCTCTGCTGAGTTTTCCCAGTGTTTTCCAGGATTTCCAGCATCTCCACTGGTTCGCAACTTGTTCAAAAAAGTGCAGGGACTTTGCTGTATCTCTGATCTCCAATTAACCATCGGCACCCCTTGATTTGCATGTGTTCAGTGATTACTTTCTGCCTGTCTATGTGTCTCTCCTTTAAAACATTACTTCAAATGTATCCCTGGCATCAATCTTTTGGTCACCTGTCCTGCTTCTCTGTAAGTGGGTCAGTGTCAAACACTGTCTGATACCACTCAGCTAAAGTGCCTTGGGATGTTTTACTCTAGATAAATACAGGTTGCGTTTGATTCAAAGTGTAGCAGGAACCCACTGCTCTGTTAGCTGACAAATCACAATAAGGCTCTGTTAAATTGCCTGATGGTGTTAAATGTTCAGCTGTTTATTTTCTCGTGTGCCCGAGCTGTGTTAGGTGTTTGAGTTCTGTTTCTGCCTTGTCGTTAGGGATGGGGATGGAAGACAGACTGGTGGGTCAGGCTGATACAGTTCAGCCACTGTGATCCCCACCCTGCCATATTACCCATCCCGCAACTGGACAAAAGCTTGACCAGTCAGTCTCCATTTCCCATTTTCCAGTATAAGGATTTGGGGGTCATGCACCCCTCTAAGGCAGGAATAGACTTGGCAGCAAAACTTTGTTGTGAATCAATTTTATTGAACTAAAGTCAGGACAATTTAAACTGTCGATGAGTTTAATTGGGCGATGATTTTCAATTTAACGCGGATTATACTACCCATGTCGAGACCTGGACAGCAGAGTGCACGAATCTCCTTCATCTATTCTCATGTATTCCTCATTTTACTGTTTAATTGCCTTTGATCACTGGGGGTGTCTGCCAAGGTCTCCACGCAATCTCCAATGGGTTTCTCACTCCCAAAACGTGTGCTAGCTGGACTTGCAAACTTGAGATCCATCCCCTTCTCTCAAAACGCATTCCTCCAAGTCCTGCCGCACGGTTGCCAGTGTAAGAATTTGGGGGAAGTGTCTTGCGCCCCTTTCAGTAACTCAGTCTACGGGAATATCTCTTGCAGGATAACCCGAGATGCCCCCCCATCTCTCCCTGTCGCTGTACTAGCTGCACAACAAGAGTGAGAAATGGAGCCGCAATTGTCAGCAACTTGTGATGACTTTGTTTAGGCAACGGACAGGGCCACCATTCTTGTTGGTGAGTGAATTCTGAATTGGTGCCAACGTAAATGATGCATGTGGCATCATGTCAAGCAGTGAACTTGAGATGAAACCTCACTCATGTTTTCTTTTCATGATTTCTGAGCTGTTCCTGTTCCAGCCCAGTGCATCCTCCAACACCTCTTCCCTGCACCATGTCCTACTTATTTTATTTACCCTGTGAAAATGGTCAGCCTCAGATTGGCAGAGTTGGTGGCATTCCTGTCTCTACATCAATCAGCTTCAGGGTCCAGTGGGCCCAGGTATGGTCGCCAACCCGGATTGTACACAATCCTGGAGGCCCTGACACATGACCCCCCCTTCCCCTCTCCTTCCTGCTGCACCCCCAACTTAACTCTCCATCTGTCCATTGCGCCCACTTTCACACACCCAATTGGAAAGCAAACTGACTCTTAATTAGCTGATTGGCTGATGCTTGACTATAAGCTAAAAAGCTTTTTATCCTGCCTCCAATATTTTTTATTGACTAATAAATGTTCAAAACAAATTTTTTTTAAAAAGGCGCTTTTTTTTTTAAACATTGTTTTGACTATTCTCCTTGTTTGCTCGCAGCAGTGCCCTGGAGATTAATTGTTAGCTCATGAAGATCCCAGGACAATTCTGGGGAGTTGCCGATCCTTGGACAAGGAGAGCGAGTGCCTGAATCTATTCTACTCGCGGTGACCTAATAATTCTTTCCATTTTCCCTTTTGTGTTGCATCCTCTGCAGCATCAACCCAACTTTGGCTGTTTTCCCCGTAACAGCCCTGCAAAGATCAGGAGCTGGAGTGTGTTGGTGGCTTGTGCTAGTGAGCATTGCAGTTCATTATTCAGTTGGTTTTGATGCACAATAAACTCCCAATGTGTTGGGTAAGAACGATAACCATTGTGGCTTCCTTTAAAGCACTGACCCCCAAGAAGTGTTGCTGTGTCATTTGCAGCTCTTGCAGCACTCTTCTGTGCAGCAAAGGAAAGGTTCACAAGGACTGCAACTGAGTTGGTGGCATTGTTACCTTGAGTCAGGAGGTTGTGGGTTCAAGTCCCACTCCGGAGACATGAGCATAAAATCCAGTGTATTACTGAGGGAGGGCTGCACTGTCGGAGGTGCTGTCTTTTCCGATGAGGTGCCCTGCCCTCTAAGGTGGATATAAAAGCTTCCATGACCATGTTTTGAAGAAGAACAGGGGAGTTCCCCCTATTTCCTGGCCAATATTTATCCCTCAATCAGCACGTTTTAGAGAGCATTATCTGGCTGTTATCACATGGTGGCTTCTGCAATCTTGTTCGTATATTACTTGCCACGTTTCCTATGTTACAACAGTGGCTACACACTTCATTGAATAAAATGCTTTTGGACATCCTGAGCTCTAGTTCCTTTAATTAGGACCAGTGATGGGTTGGTGCCATGCTGGTTTTGGAAGACTGTCTGTACAGCCTGGTGGTGGACTAAGATTAAATTGCTGAGCCCTCGTTCTGCCCAGTGCATCCTCTTCCCAGGAAGCTCGTCCACCGCGCTCTGCTTTCCATCTGCTTTGCCTGCTGATATGGTTTTCCTCTTCCAAAGCTGTCAGCTCTTCCAAGTTCCAGCTCTGCTTGGTTGGCTGTCTGTGCTCTTGCTTTGAAATTCTTGGCGCCTGTGGTTTCGACACCCGCTCCAAGACTCGAGCACGTAATCTAGGCTGACAGTACTGAGAGAGCACTCTCCCCCCTCGTGATGGGGGGAGGCCCCATCTAGCAGCTCCAGCTGCAGAGTAAAGCCCCATTGACTCTCGGAGGAGCGGGGAGCTCCCCCATTGCCCCGGCCAATATTCCCCTCAAACTCAGCCGCCAAAGGCAGGGTGAACTGTTGATTCATCTGGGTGTTTTTGGGATCTTGCAGCATGCAAACAGTTGCTGTATCATGCTACATTAAAAGTCACTACACTTAATTCATAATATGGAGAAACACATTGGAAATGTGGTGAGTGTTAGGTAAATGCAAGTTTTAAAAATAAGTCAGACAAAAAATTTACTGCAATGAAACTTACTGAAGCATCACCAAGGCAGCACCCTACTTGTTTGGAGTTGGAATATTCATGAGCCTTGGTTTAGGGGTTATGGTTATGGTTAGATGCTGTGATTCCAGTACTGCAGGCTTGATTCTGTTGACATGCAGTTTGGCTGATACTGTTTGTGTGTAGGATCAAAGGCGGTGTAATTGTGTCTGTGCTTTGTATCCCCTTTAGTTGCCTAGATATCAGCAGCACATGTGAACAGCTGATTGCAGAATCTCCGTGGTTTCATGGCCCTGGCTCTTGTTCAAGGACAAGTGGATGACAAAGCTTGAAAGATTATTAAAACTCGAGGGAGAAAGGGAAAGATGATCCACCCAGATCACGCTGCACTTCTGTGTTCGTGGGACTAACTATACGATTGACTACTCTCTGTCCCATTCACAAGATAAGCAGCTTTTTCAGTGAAATGATTATGTAAATATTTCCTCTTCTGTTCCTCTGGTTACCTGGAGCTGTTCGTCTATCCTCATAACTTCACAAAGCCCTGTACAAATCATGAAAGGTCACTAGGTAGTACTGTTTGCAGCTAAAACTCTCATTACTAAAACGCTGACTGTATTAACTGTAACTGAACTGATGTTTCTTTGTGCTTCTGCTGAATAATCCTTTCATTAAATTGATCCATATTTCAAGAGGAAAGGTGAGGTGGAAGCTTATTTACAAACAAGAGTTAAGGATGTTGCATAATAGCACTGGCCAAGGTTGTTCGATACAGGTACAGGCTGTGGGGACATGGTGGTGTAATGGTAATGTCACTGGACTAGTAATCCAGAGGCCCAGCCTAACGCTCTGGAGACATGGGTTCGAATCCCACCATGTAGAGGAATTTAAATTCTGGAATCTAAAGCTAGTCTCAGTAATAATGACCATGGTAGCTATCATCGAAAACCTACCTGGTTCACAAATGTCCTTTAGGGAAGGAAATCTACCATCTTTACCTGGTGTTGGCCCCACAGCATTGTGGTTGACCTAGCAAGCCACCTAGTTCAAGGACGTTTGGGGATGGGCAACAAATGCTGGCCATCCCATAAAAGAATAAAGAGAAAAAAAGTACAATTATGTTTTGCTTTGCTGTTACAGATTAAAGATCAAGTTAGGCATTGGATTTAGGCTCGCAAATGCCCATACGTTCCTAATCGCAAAGAAAAAGATTTGCCTTTTGTAAACTGACCTATCCTAAATGTCTCAGCATGGTTCATACCCAGTTAAAGACCTGGGGAGTGCAATAGTGCTATACAGACAAACCTGAAGGAGGTAGTTGGGAGGAAAACTGTTGACAAAAGAAAGGCATGGGAGCATCTCGATTTCATAAAGGCTGAAATAGCCCATGTGATGGGTCATGTGACTTGTACTTGATGCTGTACTTTGTGATATTACTGTGGATTTATTGTGATAATATCAGTGTATTGTAATTATTAGGTTGAGTCATAATCCATGTGAGTTTTTTTCCACCCCTTACACTCTGTACTTTGGAAGGAAACTGCAGTACACACAAAGGTTGTGATTTTATAAATATTTTCCTTTATTTCATTTATTTTTAGTTAAACCTCTACACCCACTGCTCCCTTTCCAAGTATCGCAGTTCTGTACTGTTTTACCTTCTAATCTCGATATTTTAAGGAAGCTCCTATCTCTCTTTCTACCATAGCTCGAACATCTGCCTCAATGAATTCTTGAGGGGAATTATGCTACCACTTGTTTCCCTCCTCTCCCTTAGAGATTGGCATTTGTGTGTCTGTCCTTTTTACTCTTGAGGTGTCACTGAGGGTGGAATCTGCAGTGGAACGGAGAGACCCAGTTGGTGGAAACTTGGGAACTAAATACAGACACTTCCCGCAGTCTAACATAATTCTGACGTTTGTAGAGTCATATTTTCTCTAGTTTCTTATCTCCACTCTTGCAATGCCTTTGATGCAAGCTTATAAATTCAGCTGCCATTAGGAATATTGCTCAAGGGCAAGTCCATTGGTCATCTCTCCACACCTCGCAATCTCACACTGTCCTCTTCAGTTGCTCATAGGGCCCTTCCATTTTCAACTTCAATGAGCGATATAACTGGGGAAAAGAATACTTCAGGTGGCTTCCTGTTGTCTTCCTTGTGCGCTCAAAGGAAACACAAGTCCTCTTCATGAAGGATCCTCCACCTTTACACAGCCAATTTCCTAAGGTTCCAGCTCTTAACACTAACGTTGCTGAAATTTTGCTGGTTCTGCTGTTGACCATGGCTCATAATTCTGGGCATGGAACCCTTAACTGGGCCTGGGACAACTCGCAATAGGGCAAGGGGCAACCACCCCCTGAGAGCTCAAATGGCTGCTCATTGGCACTGGATAATTTTGAATCTCAGATTCATGGGGCACGGTATAATGTTGAATAATTTGATAGTTTCCTTCCCCATATTGAGGTAGTTAAATTAAATAGGAATTCTTATAAACCCCAGACTTTGAGCCTGCTGTAGGATTTAATCTTAAACTGTCACATCAGTTATGTCCTGAAGGAGCGTTGCATTGTTGGGCTGTGCCAACTTTTAGATGAGACATTAAAATGCCTGACTCTTCGGCTGAAGGTAAAAGTCTCCATGGCACTATTTTAAAGGAAAAAAGACAGACTTGCATTTATATAACGCCTTTCAAGTTTAGAGCCAATGAATGAAGCACTTTTTTTTTGAAGTGTAGGCATTGTTGTAGGAAACGTGGCTGCCAATTTGTACACAGCAAGCTCCCACAAATGGAAACATGATGGTGACCAGAAAACCTGTACTTGTCATGTTGACTGAGGGATAAATATTGGCCAGGACACTGGGTACAACTCCCTGCCCTTTTTTAAAAAAGTGCAGAGATCTTGAAGAGTTGTAAGGTTGAAGGAGGTTACAGGGATGGGGAAGGATTTGAACAGAGTGGTGATAATAAAAATTGAGGTGTTGCTGATCCAGGGTGTAGGTTAGGAAGCACAGATAACTGGAAGGCTCTGTAACTGCAGATAAAATGGAGTGAGTTATTATATAGTATTTATAGGACTGGAACAGACCATTCAGCTAGAGGTTTGGTGATTTTTTTTCAGCTACTGAAGCTGCGTGAGACTGTGCTGGAGCCATGGTGTGTGAAAGCTGTAGTACACCGAAATGGTGCTGGATGCTGACAGCCTGTGGCTATATGAAGACACTGATGTCAGTGGGAAAAGCATGGGCTCTTCGCTCTCATTTGGAATTGAAAGAGTGTGTAATTTTAGCCTGGACATCTGTGGGAGACATTTCCTGTGGAGCGAGAAACTGGGGAGTACATCAGCCCTTTGCTACTCTTGAGCCAGTCAGCTCGAAGCTGGCCAAGTCGTACAATGGCAAAATGTTGGAAATGGACCAAGCTGTCTGACCACTTAGGGACTAGCATGCAAAGAGAAAAAGGTATTGACTAAACCTGGGCTGAGGAGAGAATCGGGGAGACAGTTGGGATAATCCAAACTAATCAGAATTGTCCTTTCCAATCTCCCACTGTTGGCCATTCCTGCCAAGGCTGAAGTGCCCTCTTGTGTTTGCACAACGTTTAAAGTGGCAGACATCATCTCCCATGACCACATTCTGCCTGCACCAGAGGCTGGTTCAGTGCCACAAGACGCTCTGATTCTTGCCCCACGTGTCGTGCCAAAGGTGGAGTCATGTAGAGTAAGGTCACATACTTTGCAGTTTTTATTCCACGTGGCAAGTGCGCACACTGCCTTCTGCAGTTCCTGTACCTGATCCATCTCGTATTGTGATGCTAAAGCCAGTGTTTGATTATTGCAAACAGCTGGTACAACAATTTTCAATCCTGTTCCCGTCTGTGCTATTATAAACATGTCAAGCATTTTTGTTGGCAAATTAATTTCGAAAGGTATTAATTTTGTCTTCTTTAATGGGGCACTCTTCAGCAATGTTGACTGCCATGCTATAAAGGAACCTTCTGTTTGGTATGTTGCTCCCAAGTATCTCATCTGTTCAGTCTCGAGCCTTTCAATCACACGGTAAACTTCAGTAAATGGTAATACCCTTTTAATAAATATTTTTAAAGATTATTCCAATTTCTTCCTTTTACCTGATGTAGCCTTACTAAAGTGTAAACATTCCCATGTGAGTTTTGGCACACATACTCTACGCTTAGCATAACGGTGAAATTTGTTTCCCTTGGGAGAAAGATGTATTTCTAATGCACTTGCTCACCACTCAAACATTCCAATGGATGTCTTTGAGGAGAAGTTGAATAAACACATGAGGGAGAAAGGAATAGAAGGATATACTGATCAGGGGGACAGAACATAGTCATAATGTTACTAGACTAGTAATCCAGAGGCCTGGACTAATGCTCTTGGGTCATGGGTTCAAATCTCACCACTGCAGTGGGGGAATTTCAATTCAATTGATAAATCTGGAAGACGATACTATTCTCATTAATAATCATGAAACTCTCGGATTGCGTAAAAACCCATCTGGTTCACGATGACCTCCAGGGGAGGAATTCTGCCAAACTTACCCGGCCTGGCCTACGTCACAGGAACAGGCCAGTCGGCTTGAAGTGTTATGACTGTTATGTAGGCCAGTGCAAGCAGCCATTTTGTGTACAGCAGACGAGGCAACGGTGGCTGAGTTTTATGGTGACTATGTAAAAAAAAATATACATCTCGCATTCTTATCAGGTGCTTTTGCCACTCCTCCTGCCACGGATGGTTTTGAATGGCCAGGGAGGTCAGAGATTCACAGGTTACAACAGTAACCTTCAGCCCAGGTTCATCTTTGGAACTCTTCTTCCTAACTCAGCTCTAGGGTTGCCAACTGTGATTAAATGTATTCCTGGAGGTTCACCTAACTTTACCCCACGCTCCAGCCATTAGTCGCCCAACACATTTCAATTTGTGACCCCACTGCTTTCCGATGCCAGTAGAAAGCAAAAAGTTCCTTTACCCAATTGGACGATGCTTGACCCCAAGCAATCTTTTTATCTCCCGTTTTCAATATTTGTATCTGGTAAAGAGAAATGTTCAAAGAAAATGTCAAAAGAGACGATTGTTTTACTTCCCGATGATGTTTCTCCAGGGTCGCACACAGCAGTGTCCTGGAGATTGATCTTCAATTCTTGGAGACTCCAGGCCAATCCTGGAGGGTTGGCAACTCTACTCAGCTCCCAAAATCTAAGGCAAGCGAAAGAATTGTGGCTCCCAGCAACAGCTAGCCCCGAATCAAATGTTATTGTTTCATAGTCCAGAACAGTTGATATACTAATAACCTGGGCCTCCAACACAGTTTAGGCTTTAAATGCACTTTTCACGCCATTCAATCTAAAACGAGAAGGGCAGAGAAAAAGTGCATTAAGTTTCATAAAGAATTGATGGAAACAATATTTATTTCATACCGAGCATTCTTGTGGAAATCATTATTTAAATTCTGCATCAAAGATTAGACTCTTGAATTTGATGACCTTGTACTAGCAGCAAGTCTCTCTGCACTTAGACACCCCATCATGTCCCCATGTGCTATGTGCTTTGGAGCAGAAAATCGATGGACATTTGGCCAGGTTTAGTGAGGGGACACTGCCAGCATGCTTTGTATGCAGAAATGTATTGAAGTTGGATCTGGGGATAAGAGGACTTGTCTTCAACTGCAGCTCTTCTAAACTTTCTGACCCCAGCTAAACACGAAATCAGATTCATTGATGCCAGCAATCGTAATGTCCATCTTGGGAAACAGACTTCACAAGTCCCATTTGCCAATTAACGACTCAAAAGCAGCCATAAAGCAGATGTCTGGCTTTGATGAAAATCAGAAGATACGGGAGGTTAGATGAATCATTGTAGCAGCATGTTCAAAAACAGTACCTTCACTCGCTATGGGCCCTGTTGGCTTGACATTAGTAATTAAGATATTCACAGCAATCATAGGCATGGTTTGATGTCACTGAGCTCCTTCGTTAAAACTCAACATGTTTTTTTTCTGTTAAACTGTCAACAGCAATGAGATTTTATGCAGGACAAAGAAAATTCTTAATCTCTTATCATTTGACCTCTTTTTTTTCCACATTACTACTTGCTTTCACGCAGCCCAATATAACTTTTCAACGTGAGGGGAAGTGGGCAAAAGCAGGAATTCCTGGTTTGCAATTGAGTAAATCCTGTTTTTGTGACTTTGTGTCAAAGTTCAACTAAAATGAATTTTGAAATAACGAATGTTTCAAGGCCGCAGCTTGCTAAAGCCGTTAATGATGTGTTTGGAAATTTGATTTCCTTTTATAGGCGCATATGAGTTCGGACCAGGAGTAGGCCATTTGGCCCCTCAAGCTTGCTCTGCCATTCAATAAGATCACGGCTGATTTGATTTGTATTCTCAACACCACTATCCTGCCTACCCCCAATAACCTTCGACTCCCTTGTTAGTCAAGAATCTAACTACCTCTGCCTTAAAAAAAATATTCATTGACCCTGCCTCCGCCACCCTCTGGGGAAGAGAGTTCCAAAGATTCACAACCCTCTGAGAGAACTTTTCTTCACATCTCTGTCTTAAATGGGAGACCCCTATGCCCTCTTGTTCTAGTCTCTCCCACAAGGGGAAACATCCTTTCAGCATCCAGCCTGTCAAGCCCCCTCAGGATCTTTTATGTTTCAATAAGATCGCCTCTCAATCTCCTCAACTCCAATAGATACACACCCAACCTGTCCAACCTTTCCTCATAAAATAACCCCCTCATCCCAGGAATCAATCAAGTGAACCTTCTCTGAGCTACTACTAATGCAATTATGTTCGTCCTTAAATAAGGAGACCAAAACTATACACAGTACTCAAGATGAGGTCTCACCAATGCCTTTTACAACTGTACAAAAACATCCCTACTTTTATATTCCCCTTGCAATAAATGACAACATTCCATTTGCCTGCCTAATCACGTGTTCTGTCTGCATACTAACTTTTTGTGGTTCATGCGCCAGGACACCAAGATCCCTTTGTACTACAGAGCTCTGCAGTCTTTCTCCATTTAAATAATGTACTGCTTTTCCATTCCTCCTGCTAAAGCGGACACACTCACATTTTCCCACATTATACTTCATCTGCCAAATTTTTGCCTACTCACTTAATCTATCTGTATCCTTTTGCAGGCACTTTTATGTCCCCTTCACAAATTACTTTCTTACCTACCTTTGTGCTATCAGCAAATTTAGTAACTATGCATTTGGTCCCTTCATCCAAGTCACTGATATAAATTGTAAATAGCTGAGGCCTCAGCACTAATCTCTGTGGCAATCCACTCATTACCTCATGCCAACCTGAAAATGACTCATTTATGCCTAATCCCTGCTTCCTGTTTGCAATTAGCTTCCCAGGCTTTCAATACATCTCACCTTTGAATATTGCTGTGAAGAAGTAATGGAAGTCTTGCATATATGTAGATCTTTAACTTTGGCTATTTGGCCCTTGGGACATCCCAGAATAGTCACTGTTGCATGTAGGAAACGTGGTAGCCTTTGTGTGCACAGCAAGCTCCCACAAGCAGCAATAAATTAACTGAGCAGGTAGTGTTTCTTCAAATGAGCAGATAGTGTTTTTTTTCTAGTGATGTCGGTTGAGATGCATTTGGCCGGGATACCATGGAGAACTTCCCATGCTCGCTTTCAAAATAATACCATGGCATCTTTTACGCTCACTTGAGAGGGCAGGTGGGGCCTCCATTTAAGGTCTCACCGGATTGACGGCACCTTTGTGCGCAGGTCTCTGGATTGGGTTTTGAACCCATGATCTCCTAACTCTAAAGGGTTTTATTCACTGAGCTAAAGCTGATTTCCTGGAGTGTCTCAAATCCACCTGAGGCACCAGAACAGTTCAAATAGGTCTGGCACCATGACCCTCTGTCTGGCCCTGCTTCCCCCACCCCTCCCAACATTTGTGTCCACCATTTCCTGTAGCAGATAGAATGTCTTATACTGCCCAGGCCACATATGCCTTGGCACACCCATCAAGATGACTGACCTGTTGGATTTCCTACCTTCCCAATTGACCTTTCTGTAAGGAGGGTGTTTCGCACTGGCAGCTTGCCTATTCTACAGAAGTGGGACCAACTAACATAATCAAGTGAGCCTCTTCCTGTTAACCACAATGGGCAGACGAGCAGTTATACTGCGCTCAATTATTTTCAATGCCCTATGTGTAAATCGGCCTCAATGTTTTAATGCTTGCTTAAGCAATTAAAGAAATACTGTGATTTACATCATGCCTCAACGTATCTCTTAAGTGCAGTGAGTTACTTTTGAAGTGCAGGGACTATTTAATTGAAGGTGGCAGAGAACTGCTTAAAATTCCCCTCCAAAAGCATTGAGACAAAAGACCAGTTGACTTTTTTTGGTAATGTTGGTTTGAGCAAGGAATGTGCTCCTTGAACAGTCCCAGGCGATCTTTAATATTCACCTCAACTGGCAACACATGGAGAGGAGGCCTTGGTTTGGCATCTCATCACCGACCACATGGCACTCCCTCTCCACTGCAGTGGAGATTGTGTAGTGAAATTGTGGAGATGACTTAAAATATTCTGAACACTTAATCACCTCAGTGTGGGGGTGTGTGGTTAACATTGGTCCCCGTGATCACAGATGCAGCATTGTGAATATGGGAAAATATCTTCTAAGAGATTGCAGTCCCTTGTCTGGTGTTTTTCAAATTGAAGTGTTTGACATTTTCTGTGCTAAGTACACTGACCTGACCTAAAGTTACTTTGGGTAATGAGTATTTGAGCATGTTCATAACGCTGTCTAATTTGTCGACGATTAATAGAGGTCCCTGTCGTTCATTCTTCATAAACAAGCAACTCCCAATTTTGCTGAGTTATGTGAACATTGCTGTTCTAGGATCTTGCTGCACGCAAAACAGCTGCTCCATTTATCTAACTAACAGCAGTGGCTGCACCAAAATTAACTCCTGCTTTAGGACCTTGCTGAGATCAGACCAGATGCTACATATAAAGCCTGTCTTTTTCTTATCTTTCTCGATTTATATTCCCCTCGATTTTTTTTTCAGTGCATTGACACCCTCTCAACACCAGACCTCATTGATAAGTTTTTTTGGATAAGTTGAGACTTTTTTTTAAGTGATGCTGGATCATTATTTGTTACATGCAAAGGTGTCAAATTTTATTTGATGTTCCTGTGAAGCTGCATTAAAGGTGCTATATAAATGCAATTTGTTGTTGAAAGAGGACTGAGACATTTGATTATTTTTCTTGGATTTTGGGGAAGGAATGCGCTGCTTAGTGTTAGGAATATAAGAAATATACATGGACGCTGGATGGAGAGAGCTTGATAGATTGAAAAGTTTCTGATTGTTCTGGTCTTTGTTCTATTTTGGTGGAGCCTGTAGTTGACATTCGCAAGAAAGTAATCATCAATTTACAACAAGTGCTCCCTTTTACTAGGAAGGCATCACTAAAACAATTGCCTCACTACAAACTAATGATGCGTGTGAATTAGAATCACAATGGTACAGCACAGGAGGAGGCCATTCTGTCCCTCATGCCTATGCTAGCTCTGTGAAAGAGCTATCCAATTAGCCCCGCACCTCTAATTTTCAGCCCATAACCCTGCAAATTATTACTGATCAGGTACATGTTCAGTTGCATTTTGGAAGTTCCAATGGAATCTGATTAAAACACCCTTTCAAATACTATTGCGTGTTCCAGACCTTAACTGTGCTAAAAAAATGTTTTAATCAGTTTCCTGATTTGTTTTTGCCAATTATTTTGAATTCCCTCATGGTGACCAACCCACTAGCCAGAGTGTAGAATAATCTATTTGGACAGTCATTTCCCCCCCCGGCCCCCCTTTCCAACCTCCTGTTATTAGACTACCATATTCAGCATACAGCTGCAATGACAGTGTAACTAACATCATTGCGGAAATCCATCACTGGATTCATAGTCAGTTGCCCATGTCACGTAAGGATATTTTGAAAGTATGTAGTTATTTTGGGATTTGTGGAACCTACGAAGTCTGATGGATTCAGGTCAAACATGGGCAAGGGAATCTCCTGCTGGTTATCACCTGCTGTCTCCCTGCCCACCCAGATCCCACCCCCACCGTCACCCCCTGCAGCTGATGAATCAGTATGGAACACCACTTGGAGGAAGCACTGAGGGTGGCAGGGGCACAGAATGTACTCTGGGTGGGGGACTTCAATGTCCATCACCAAGAGTGGCTCGGTAGCACTGCTACTGACCGAGCTGGCTGGGTCCTAAAGAACATAGCTGCTAGACTGGGAGTGGCAGGTGGTGAGGAAACCAACAAGAGGGAAAAACCTACTTGAACTTGTCCTCACCAATCTACCCATTGCAGACGCATTTGTCCAAGAAAGTTTTGGTAGGAGTGGCCACTGCACAGTCCTTATGGAGACAAAGTCCCATCTTCACATTGAGGATACCCGCCATCATGTTGTGTGGCACTACCAGTGTGCTAATTAGGATAGATTTCGGACAGATCTGGCAGCTCAGAACTGAGCATCCATGAGGCTGTGTGAGCTGTCAGCAGCAGCAGAATTGTATTCAACAACAATCTATAAACTCATTGCTTAGCATATCCCCCACTCTACCATTACCATCAAGCTGAGGGATCAACAATGGTTCAATGAAGTGGCAGGAGGGCATGCCAGGAAGCAGCATCTGGCACACCTTAAAGTGAGGTGTTAACCTGGTGAAGCTACAACACGGCTGTGTGTGCCAAACAGCGGAAGCAGCATGTGACAGACAGAGCTAAGAGATCCTACAACCAACGGATCAGATCTAAGCTCTGCAGTCTTACCACGTCCAGTCATGAATGGTGGTGGACAATTAAACAACAAACTAGAGGAGGAGGCAGGTGGTAAGGGAGCCAACAAAGGAAAAAACATGTGTACTATCTACAAGATGCACTGCAGCAATTCACCAAGGCACCTTCCAAACCCGTGACCTCTACCACTTAGAAGGATGAGGGCAGCAGATGCATGGAAACACCACAACCTGCAAATTCTCCTCTAAGCGATCCTGACTTGGGACTATATTGCCGTTCCTTCATTGTCACTGGGCCAAAATCCCGGAGCTCCCTCCTTATCAGCACTGTGGGTGTACTTACACCTCCTGCAGTGGTTCAAGAAGGCAGCTCACTAGCACCTTCTCAAGGATAATTAGGGATGGGCAATAAATGCTGGCCTAGCCAACGATGCCCACATCCCATGAATGAATATATTTTTTTAAATTCCTTTAAAATGCCACAAGAACAACGCATTGCTGTGCGCCACAAGGGCAGGTTTCTTAGTTAAGGTGAGGTTTGTCCATTGAATTATCTATCCATTGTCTAGGTTTGTGGGTGAGTGTTATGCACACCCAAAATGGTCTTGCATCAATGCAGGGCTGACAGTATAGCAGCAACCTTGGATTAGAATTCATTGAGCTTTGGTATAGTGACATGACTGTCGCTAAAATAGGCAGTGATTGTGGGTTTTGGATCAACAGTGGGGCTTGCACACGGCTTCAAACACAAGATTATAAATCATACCTTCTATAAATTGCTGTGTGCGCATGTGTTGTTAAATCCTCTTCATCATTGTCACATTGTGTTTCCCAGTAACACAGAAACTCGGTGCGACTTGGCACTGGGATAAATATACCATGTTCCTTTTCTCCCCCCTCCAGTGTCAGCATAGAAAATTTGCCAGGTGTTTTACATCTGTCTTATGTGGAGGACAATCTCAAGTGCACGGGATTATCCGCAGGCTTCCCTAAGGACTAAGGAGTAGTCATTGCTGAGACTGCATCAAGATCAATGTCTGCGGATTTGGAATCCTTGTGGTAATCACGTTTCAGTGAAAGGCAGGCTGGCTGAAACACAGCTCCTTTGCACTCAATATGGGATTTCCTCTCATACACGAACAGAAAATGAAAGACCATCGACCTGAAACGTTTGCTCTGTTACTTTTTTTCACACATGCTGCCTGACATACTGAGCCGTTCCAGTATTTTCTGTTTTTTATTTCAGATTTCCAGTGCTTTGTTTTGCCCTGGGAGGGCTTTCCTGTCCTGTGTTTTGCGCATTATAATCAATGAGGCTGGTGGGTGGTGGTTGCCCATTCCTGCTGGACTGAGCAGAAACTCGTACTACAACGAAAAAGAACAGCAAATCAAATCATTCACTGCTGCCTGTGGTTGTGCTGACGCCTCCTTATTTTAAAGCCAGGTCTCCAATCGATTCCTGTCTTAGTAACTGAGTAGGAGAATCCCTAAAGTGAATACCATTAAGAAATCTAATCTTGAGCTGTGTAACCCGCTGGGGACTTATAGGAGAAGCTCGTCCATGAACCACAGCAATGTTGCTGACACATACTGCATCCACCTCCTCAAATTCCATTTCTCATTCGCATTCTCATTCTCAACTGCTGCAGGTTACTAGGTTCCCTCCTCTCTGCTTTTCCCTTCCCTTCCCTCTATTCCTATCCCAGACCTCCTAGGCACTGCTCCATGCTGCCTTATGGCAGTGCTGTGACTAACTACTGGCACGTACCCAATCTCTGGCATGAAACAGTGTCACTGATAGTGGAACAACGCCGCCCGCCCCCTCCACCCATCCCCGTAGAGTGGGGTTAGGACCCAAAACGACCTGACTGGAGGGTAAAGGTCTACTGCAACTTTGTTCTGCAAATGGCAGTTGATTCTAGATCAATTAAGTTTTAATCTGAGACTGATGCACTTTTGTTATTCAGAGATATCGAGGGATACGGGGCAAAGGTGAAGCCGGTTTGCAGATCAGCCATGATCTTGAACAGCAGAACAGGCTCGAGAGGCTAAATGGCCCCCTGCTGTTCCTATGTACCATGGAACTAAGCTGACACTTAACAGCAGAATTCTGATAAACCCCACAAAACAGCTGCGAAAGTTGGTGTTTGGTGACCATCCCAATTTTCAGTCGAATTAGCTTCAATTTCCCAACGTGTATCTTCTGTTTTGCTGGTCTACACATTTTCCCCAACTGCTATGCCTCTGTTCTATTAATGATCATCTTGACATCCCTGCAGCCTAGAAACCACCTTCTTCAACCTTTGTGCTTCATCACCCTCCCCAGAACCTGCTGCTTCCGTTTCCTCATTTGCGACTCTTCCTGCTTAATCTTCTACAATTTCTTGCCATGTTACCTGACAAGTGCCAGTTAATTTCTAATGAAATCCCCCTCGCTGCTATCTGTCCAACCCAGAGCAAACTACAGTTCATTGAGGGCAGGATTTTGTTCTTCCTGAGCTGTTCATGGTTTCTTGATGTTTTTCAATCTTCAAAGGCGCATTTAGTCAAACTGCAGTTCAGAAATCTGCCGGCAACTAGGACTCCAGAAGTTGTGGAGTTTTTCTGTGTCTCTGTCTGTGAGATGATGAGCTGCTATGTCTAACTCCTACAGGTACAATCAGACAAAGCATCCTCCTAGTGTGTGGTCACCATTTCATAACTCTAATAAAATAGATGAACTGATGATTTACCTTTGAGTGGAAATATTTTTGAGGAGTGTTTGTTGGCCAAAACACTACCTTGTGCTTTACCCTCTTGCCTTCAGCTTGATTCTCCCTGTGACCTGTTTTACCCTTCACCCCTGTGCTTGTTGACCTTCCTTGGCACCCAGTCCAAAAAGCTCTGAAATTCAAATTCCTTATCCTTGTTTTCAAATCCTGCCATGGCCACACCCCTCCCTAAATCTTCGATAATCTCCAGTCCCACAACCGTCCAAGGTTTCTGTATTCCTCCAACTCTGGTCTTCTGTGCTCTCTGGTTTTAATCGCACCATCATTGGTGACCATGCCTTCAGCTGTCATCTTAGGCTCTGGAATTCCCTCCCTAAATCTCTCCACTTAAAAGAGAGCAGAGAAGAGGGGTAGATGTCCCTGAAAACCTACCTCTTCACCAAGCTTTTGATCACCTGTCCAAATATCTGCTTACGTGGCTGGGTGTCAGGTTTTAAGGACTGTTCTAGTGTAGCACCTTGGGATGTTTCACAATGCTAAAGGTGCTATTTCAATCCAAGTTGTTGTAATTCGGTGGGATTTGTAACCGCTGTGCAAACCATCAGAACAGGTAGACTAACATAACACCTTATATAAAGGATGCAGCACTCCCTCAGTAGTGCACTCATTGTTAACCTAGACCACAAATTGAATCCTGGAGTGATCTGGAACTATAATGTATAGTTGAAGCTATAATGTTACCACCTGTGCTAAACTGGCCCTTTTTGCCCCAGTATGATGATGAATGTTATTGAACCCACCCGGATTACTTTGAAGGACAATTTCTGAAGCAGGACAACACACAAGTACCATCTGTTCCCCTTTCCAGTGTTTCAGCTTGAAAATGCCCAGAGTTTTCTGAAATGGTAGGGGTGTTCTCCTTCTGGCCAGCAATGCCCTTTCAGCCAACACCACTAAAAATACATTAACTGGTCGTTGATCTGCTCTGCAGTTTGTGGAGTCTTGCTGTGTGCAGTGTAGCTGACAGCTTTGCCTCAATATAGTAACTCATTTGACGCACTTTGACATATTTGAGCCACACAAATAAGGTCCTTGATTCCATTCCCTCTTACCTGTGACCCACCTGGGATGGTTAAAATACAACACGTGAGAGTTTGCAACGTGTGCCCATGACTGTAATGATCTGAAGATGCTTCTGTTGGAATTCTAGGATTGTACCACTTTGTCTCTGCGGCCCTGATTAACGGTCCATGTAAAACAGGCCAGGGAAAACTGTTCGCAAGTGTAACTAAGCTCAAAGTTCTGAGAGCAGTCCTGTGGCTTCAACAACTCTCATTGTCCATGGATTATGGACATTGGCCTCGGGCTCCCAATTGCTCTAATCCTTCTTAATAAAACATGCGATTAAGGAGTGAAAGACATGAGGAAGCCATCCCTTTCAGGCTTTCAATCCCCATGGTTTGTTTTTGTAATCCGCTGTTAAATCTCTAGAGCCAAGCTACCCTTTTGAACGGTTTTAGGAACGTTAAATCGATGTGCAGCAGAGCATTTGTTATGTTTGATACCAATGCTTACAGAGCACAAAGAAGCTGAAATAAAACCAGTTCAACATGGAGAGAGTTGCTGAGCACAGTTGCCCTGCAGGAACCCATGTCTTGAGTCACTGAACTAAACCATTCAACTTATCTTTTGAACTTGCTTTGTGTACTGCAGAAGACGAAAGTTGCCAAAACTTAACCAGTCGTGACTGCAAATATTTTTTTCTCACTTTGAGAAGAGCTTGGAACAAAACCCAGGCACTTGTTGGAACCAGTCAGCAATCTTTCAGCTTTCAGTACAGACCCAATTTATCATCCTGTCACCTCTCCTTGTTAATGATAGGGCACTTAGAGATTGACAGAAGGGCTGCATGCATTGGCTTTGTCAGCTCTCCCAAGTATCATGATGTCTGCTGTCTTAACCTACTCACACACTGAATGTACCACGCAGGTTGAAGTAGCTATTCTATGTACTGGATCTGTAGCGTTTAAGGCAGTGGGTCTACCCTTCAGTGAATGGAGCTCAACTTAAAAGATGGAAAATGTTGCAACCATTCTCTAAGTCAAGAAGGTGTGATTGAATTGAGGTGTTTGAGACGATCAAAGGATTTGATAGGGTAGATAGAGAGGAACTGTGTTCCTCTGTTGGTGGAGTCTAGAATACATTAAAGTGAGAGCTAGGCCATTCGGGGGTGATGTAGGGTAGTGAAAACTCAAAACTCGCTCCCCCAAAATACTATTAAGGCTGATGGTCAACTAAAAGTTTGAAAACTGATAGATTTTTGCTTAGCAAGGTTGGTAAGGGTGATAGAATCGAGCTGCGTATATGCGTTAGGATGTAGATCAGCCATGATCGCATTGAATGACAGAGCAGGTTCAAGGGGGCTGAATGGCCTCCCTCCTGTTCCTATCAAATGAGAAGTCAGCTTTGCCAAAGTAAGTGCCGTTCTCTTTTTCACCCATCGGTTTATTGGCTCCCTTCTTACTCTTTCCATTCTGCATTCATTAAATAATGAAACATCACCATCCACAGGAAAATCGGGTGCATTGACGATGGGCCCCTTTGCTACAGTAATGAGTTGCCTTGCGTAAGCATAATATTTGTCTTGCCTGTCAAAGGGTCACCAGTGCTGCTTTATTAACAGTGTCATGGGGTGGGGAAGAGAACCTTGAATTGTTGTGACGTGGAGGCAAGAAACAGCATAAAAACAGAAAATGCTGGAAAAACTCAGCAGGTCTGGCAGCGTCTGTGGAGAGAGAAACCGAGTTAACGTTTCGAGTCCGTCTGACCCTTTTTCAGAGTTAAAGAGAGGTAGAAATGTGACGGATTTTATACCGTTTGAGAGGGGGTGAAGCAGGTGGAACAAAATAGAAGGTCAGGGATAGGCGGGAGCTCAGGAGAGATTTGGCAAAGATGTCATGGACACAGGACAAAGGGAGTGTTAATGCTGGTGTTAAAAACTAAAGTTGCTGATAATGACATAAAGGTAAGATAGCAGAACAAGGGTCAGCGCTCTGAAAGGAAAACATAAGAACAAGCGACAAATGGCCCTGTGTGGTGAGGTGGGGAAATGGGGGTTGGGGGGAAAAAAATTGAATTGAAAAAGGGGTCAAGATGGAGGAGAGAGTTCAAGGTCTGAAGCTGTTGAAATCAATGTTAAGCCTGGAAGGCTGTAAAGTGCCTAATCGGAAGATGAGGCGCTGTTTCCCCCAGTTTGCATTGGGCTTCACTGGAAGCAGGGCAAGGAGGGACATGTGGGCATGAGAGCAAGATGGTGTTGAAATGGCAAGCGACAGGAAGGCCTGGGTCATGCTTGCGGACTAGGCGAAGGTGTTCCACAAAGTGGTCACCCAGTCTGCGTTTAGTCTCCCTAATGTAGAGGAGACCACATTGAGAGCAGTGAATGCAGTGGACCAAATTGAAGGAGGTGCAAGGGAAGCTCTGCTTCACCTGAAAGGATGTTTGGGGCCTTGGGTTGTGAGGAGGGAGGAGGTAAAGGGGTAGGTGCTGCACCTTCTGTGATTGCATGGGAAGGGGATGAGAAGTTGGGGGTGGTGCAGATGTGGACCAGGGTGTCACAGAGGGAACAGACCCTACAGAATGCTGACGGGGGTTGAGGGGGAAGATGTGTTTGGTGGTAGCATCATGCTGGAGTTGGCGGAAATAGCAGCGCTTCACTTGCACCTCCATCAATTTGGTCTGGTGCATTCGGTGCTCCCAGTGTGGTCTCCTCTACACTGGGGAGACCAAAGACAGACTGGGTGACCACTTGGCGGAACACCTTGGCCCAGTCCGCAAGCATTACCCAGACATTCTGTTGCTTGCCATTTCAACACACCATCCTGCTCTCATGGCCACATGTCTGTCTGTGGCCTGCTGCTGCAATGTTCCAGTGAAGCCCATTGCAAACTGGGGGAACAGCACCTCATCTTCCGATTAGGCACTTTACAGCCTTCCGGACTTAACATTGAGTTCAACAACTTCAGACCATGAACTCTCTCCTCCATCTTGATGCTTTTGTCAATTCAATTTTTTTTCCCACCACCACCACAGGGCCATCTTTTACTTGTTCTTATGTTTTGCTTTCACAGAGCACTGACCCTTGTTCTACTATTAAAAGGTTCTGCTATCTTACCTTTTATGCCATTATCGGCACCTTCTTTAGTCTTTAACACTACCATTAACACCCCCTTTGTCTTGTGCCTTCCACCTATCCTGAGCCTTCTATTTTGCTCCACTCCTCTTAAACAGTATAAAATCCATACATTTCTACCCCTCTTCAGCTCTGAAGAGTCATACGGTATCGAAACATTAACTCAGTTTCTCTCCACAGATGCTGCCAGACCTGCTGAGTTTTTTCAGCATTTTTTTGTTTTTATTTCAGATTTCCAGCCTACGCAGTATTTTGCTTTTAAGATGGACTCTGGTAGTTCACTGTGTAGCTGTTAGGCTACAGGGTTTTTGAATGCAATGTGCCATTTATACTACTACAACTGAAGAAGAACTGACCGGTTCAGCCGATGGCACTGTCCTCCTGAGTCAGGGTCAAGTCATGGCCCATCCTGGGGATTCATTGGCCATCTTAAAATGCTTGAAGTACAGGTAAAAAGGGAAAATGTGGCAGGAAATTGGCATATGGCCAGAGCCTATCAACAATGACCTCAGGGCTCATAGTCCCTGCAGTGGATCAGGCTATGCTGTACAGATGGGAACGATTGAAGGATTACACGACATTAGGCTTTGCATTTTCTGTGGTTAAGGGCCATTTGCTGACTCTAGTTGGTGAAACAGAAGATATTAGTCCCTTATCAGATAAAGCAGGGAAATGGGATTAGGAGGGTTGTTTTTAATAGTGAGATGGATAAATTGAGAAGATGGAATAAGTCTGTTGAAAGTCTGCCAGGAGCTAGTATTGTTGTGATTTATTGGAATGAAAATGCCAAGTTGAGAGAGAGGGTTTGGCAGTTTCAGCAGAGGTGAATTCGGGTCAACCGGCACATCAAATCTGAACACATTCTTGAACATCCATTTTTGTCTACCTGGTTGGAATTATAATATGCTAGGAACTAAGACTTTCATTCCTTTAAAATTAACCCCGCCCTCTTGAACGTGTCTGAAAGCATCATGTGCAATTTCATTGCAATCCACTAACTGTTTGGCAGTCAAATGTGGCAACCATTTTATGCCCAGAAATATTCTACAGCAGCAGTGTGGAGTCTGCCAGCTCTCGTTGGATGTATTCCTGGAGGTTCCAATAGTGCTTCTGAGTGATTGGGTTACTGTGAACACACCCTACAACACACGAATTGAGAGCAGGAGTAGGCCGTTCAGCCCCTCGAGCTTGTTCCGTCAGTCAATAAGATCATGGCTAATCTGACTGTGGCCTTAACTCCATCCTTCTGCCTCCCCCCCCCCCCCCCCCCCAACCAAATAATCCTTAACACTCATCAATCAAAAATCTGTCCAACTTGGCTTTGAATATATTAAGTGACCCAGCCTCCACTCCTCTCTGGGGAAGAGAATGCTCCAGAGAGATAATATTTACCTTCATCCCAGCCTTAAATGGGAGACCCCTAAATTTTAAACTGCACCCTCTAGTTCTAGACTCCCCCACAAGAGGAAACATCCTCTCAGCATCCACCCTGTTTCAGTCAGATCATCTCTCTCTCGTTCTCCTAAACTCCAAAGAGTATAGGCCCAATCTGCTCAACCTTTCCTCATAAGACAACCCCTTCATCCCAGGGATCAGTCAAGCGAGCCTTCGTTGAAAATTTTCTAATGCAATTATAACCTTTTCTTAAGTAAGGAGACCAAAACTGTATGCAGTACTCCAGATGCAGTTTAAAATAAATCATAACTCAACTCAAAGGTCATGCACTATTGCTGGGCACCCTGTTCTTCAAATAGAGATCTTTAGCATTTGCCCTGAATGGAGGATGACAGCTTCAAGTTAACTGCGTGAAGCATCTGCGATAAGATAGACGAATTAGCGATACAAATAGAGATTCAAGATTTAGATCTAATTGCCATTACAGAATCATGGTTGCAAGCAATCAAGGTTGGGAAGTAAACATTCTGGGGGCACACACTATTTCAGAAAGACAGACAAAATGGCGAAGGAGGTGGGGTAGCCCTTATAGTGAAGGATGACATGAGGACATTAGTAAGAAATGATCTGAAGATCATGAAGTAGTCTCAGTATGAGTGGAAATTAGGAATAGCAAGAGTCAGAAAACATTGGTGGGAGTAGTTTATAGGCCCCCTAATAGTAATTATACTGGTTGGCAGAGCATTAAACAAGAAATTAATGGAGCTCGTAACAAGGAAATGTAATAATTGTGGAGGACTTTAATCTTCTTATAGACTGGGACAATCAAATTAGCAAGAATGGTCTAAGAGATGAGTTTGTAGAAAGTTTTCGTGGCGGTTTCTTGGAGCAGTTCATATAGGAACCGACTGGGGATAAAGCTATCTTAGACCTAGTATTGTGTAATGAAGCAGGGTTAATTAGTAATGTCATAGTAAAAGTTCCACTGGGAAATAGTGACCATAATATCATTCAATTCCATGTTAAGTTTGAAAGCAACATTTTCCAACCATAAACAGAAATCTTTTTAAAAAAATAACTTAAGCTAATTAAATTGGTATGAGGGGAGAACTGGCTAAGGTTAATTGGGTAAATAGACTAAAAGGTATGGAGGTAAATGAACAGTGGGAAGCATTTAAAGAAACAATTCAATCTGTTCAACAAAAACGCATTCCACTGAAGAACAAAAACTCAGCAAGAAGGACTCACCCATGGCTCACTCAGGATGTTAAGGATAGTATTAGACTAAAAGAAGCGGCTTACAACGTTACAAAAAACAGTAGCAAGCCTGAGGATTGGGAGTATTTTAGAAATCAGCAGAGGGTCACCAAAAAGTTGATAAAAAGGGAAAAAATAGAATTTGAGAGTAAACTAGCTAGAAATATAACAGATTGTAAGAGCTTTTGTAAATATATAAAAAGGAAGAGAGTAGCTAAAGTAAATGTTGGTCCGTTAGAGCAGAGACAGGAGAAATTATGATGGGGAACAAGGAAATGACGTAGGCATTGATCAAATATTTTGTCTGCCTTCATTGTGGAAGACACAAGTTCCATACCAGAAATAGATGACAGCCTAGGGGCTAAAAGAGTGAGGAAATTAGGGAAATTAATATCGGCAGAAATCAAGTATTGGAGAAAATTAAGGAACTAAAACGTGATAAATTCCTGGGACCTGATGGCCTACACCCTAGGGCTGTAAAAGAGATAACTGCAGAGATAGTGGATGTGGTGGGTATGATTTTCCAAAATTCCATAGATTCAGGAACGGCCCCACTAACTTGGAAGTTGGCAAATGTTACATCACTTTTCAAGAAAGGAGGGAGAGAGAAAACAGTGAACTATAGGCCAGTTAACCTGACATCAGTTGTTGGGAAGATGCTAGAATCTATTTTTAAGAGAGTCTTAACAATGCACTTAGAAAAGTATGATTAGAACAAGTCAACATGGTTCTGCTGAAGGGAAATCCTGTTTGACAAATTTATTCAAGCTTTTTGAGGATGTAAGTAGTAGGGTAGATAAAGGGGAGCCAGTAGATGTGGTGTACCTGGATATCTAAAAGGCATTCAATAGGATGCTGCACAAAAGGTTAATAGGCAAAATAAGGGCTTGTAGGCTTGGAGGGTAATATATTAGCTTGGATAGGGGATTGGTTAATGGATAGAAAACAGAGTGGGGAAAAATGGGGCTTTTTCAAGTTGGCAGGCAGTGAATAATGCAGTGCTGGAGCTATTTACAACCTATATTAATGATTTAGATGAAGAGGAAGAGAGTAATGTATCTAAGTTTGCTGCTGATACCAAACTGGGTGGAAAGGTAAGTGGTGGGGAGGACGCAGGCTGCAAAAGAGATGTAGACAGGCTAGGTGAGTGTGCAACAAGATGGCAGATGGAGTATAATATTGTGTGAAGTTATACACTCCGTTGATGAGAAAAAAGCAGAATATTTTTTAAAAGGTGAGAAACTTGTAAGTGTTGGCGTTCAAAGAGACTTGGCTGTGCTCATACAAGGAATGCAGAAAGTTAGCGTGCAGGTGTAACTAGCAATTAGGAAGGCAAATAGCATGTTGGCCTAATGGCATCCCTGATTGCTACACAACTCCACCAGTGCGTTGAAGTGCTAGTCTGGATTATAAATTCAAGTCCTGGTCTGAGGTTTGAAACATTGACCTCTGTTCAAAAGGAGCATTACCATCTGAACCAAGCTGAGTAGCATCAAATCAAAAGGTAACTTGGGTTTAGTCTCCTACCACAGTGGATTTGCCAAATAATGCAGTAAGCAAACTAATAACCTTCCAATAGAACACAGCCCTGCACTTCACTGCACACATCATATGCTTCCAAATCTATTGTGTAGGCAAAACACAGAGCTCCTGTCACAGGAAGTAGCAAAGCATCAGTCATTAAGCATGACTGGAATATGTGGAATATGTTTAAACAATAAGGTTATGTAAAATGATAGTTGAAAAGGCACCTTCCGTTTGACCATGAAGTTCAATTTCCTCAGCACACTGATTCGTGAGTTGTTGATGAATGGATTGAGGACCACGTGCAATTTTAACAATCAGAAATTCGACAATGAAAGCGTTTTCCACGACCCCAGGACATCCCAAAACACTTTCCAGCCAATTAAATACTTGTCAAATGTATTCACTGTTGTAATAATTGCACAAGGGAGATTAAACCTAATATACAAGCCTTGCTTCACTGTTCCCTCATTCAGCAAGGTTGTGTTCACTATCATCATTAGTTTTCATATTCCAGTTTTTATTTTCCATGGCGGCTGGGACAGTTTCATCCAGTTGAGCAGTAGTAGTTTTAGGGTGAGCATATGACTCTAATTGAGAATCGAAATGATTGAATTCCAACATCAATTTCAGGCGGTAGTATTCACTCCAGTTAGCAATCCTCTCTCAACCAACTAGCCTGTTATTACTGTTCCGTTTGCTGCTCAGTGCTTCTTAAATAAATTTCAAATATGTTCCATTCAATTAAGGCGATGCAGCATTATATTGTCAAAAATAAATTCACCCCTTTGTTACAATTAGCGTAGTTGAGGCTGAACTGTCTAGTTATAATATTCTCCATGTTCCTGATATTCAGCTGAAATGCCAGTGCCAAATGTGAGCAAATTCACTGGAGGCTGAAGCAAATGCAGACAGAAGGGAACAAGAAACAAATAGAGAAAATACTTATCTTCAGCTGAATAGATCAAGTCAGTAACTTTAAGGAGGATTAACTGCTCATCCACCTCGTTTTGCAAGCTGCCTAGAGTTTAAAATAGTTACTGCATTAATATAACATAAGAAGTAGGAGCAGGAGTAAGGCCATTTGGCCCCTCAATTCTGCTCCACCAGTCAATAATCCTTGCTGATCTGAGTGTGGCCTTAACTCCACTTTCCTGTCTGTCCCCCATAACCCTTGTCAAATCAAAAATCTGTCTAACTCAGCCTTGAATCTATTCAATGACCCAGCCTCCCACTGCTCTCTCTGGGGAAGAGAATTCCAAACACTAACGACCCTCTGAGAGAAGAAATTCCTTCTCATCTCCATCTTAAGCGGGAGACTCCTTATTTTTAAACTGTGCACCCTAGTTTGCAATTCCCCCATGAGAGGAAACATCCACTCAGCATCTACCTTGTCAAGCCCCCTCAGAATCTTACGTTTCAATAAGATCTCACACATCATTCCTCTAAATTCCAATGAATATAGGCCCAACCTGCTTACCTCAGGAATCAACCTAGTGAATCTTCTCTGAACTGCTCCTAATGCAAATATGTCCCTTCTTTGGTAAGTTGACCAAAACTGCGCGCACTACTCTGGGTGTGGTGTCACTGATGTCTTGTACAATTGTAACAAGACTTTCCTAGAGTCATAGAGTTATATAGCACAGAAACAAGCCCCTCGTGTCTGTGCCAGCCATCGAGCACCTTTCTATTCTAATCCCATTTTCCAGCACTTGTCCCATAGCCCTCTATGCCATGGCATTTCAAGTGCACATCTAAATACTTCTTAAGTACTACTTTTATGCTCCTACTTTTATACCTGCTTGCATTGATTGACAATTTACAGGTGTGCAATAACCAGGCAGTGAAAATTGATATTGGAGCTCAGTGGAAGCTAGACCCAACTTGTCAAAGTCACCAGTTTAAGGTTCGCAGCTGGCAATCTCCTGGAAGCCAAGTCAAATATGAAAGCCACTTCAGTGTTATACAAAGCCAGTTCCTTGGCAATGACGGAATGTTGTGATCCCATTCACGCTATGGAGGAAACCCATTATATTTGCTATGTGTAACCCCTGTGTGTTGGCAACTGGCACCTTATGCTGGGAGGGCTTGGAGATTCCTATACCCATGATAGATACTCCTTGGTCAACATTTAACACCTGCCATTCATTCAGAATTTAAAGAGAGGGGATGGGGAGTGTTATCAAGCTAATAAACCCATCCTGAAAAGGGACTGGTTGTTACCCATTACCCCCAAAGACAATGGAACAGGCGACACAAAATCCCTTAAATGAAAAATGAGGGGGATGATAATTTTCTGAAAAATGTCAAACCTTTTTGCACCAAAGTTGCTACTTTTTTAAAAGTTACATAAAACAATTTTGATCTTATGGTGCAGGCAACCAAATTCACTGATATAGAATGGAAGATTTCACAGTTGTAGGATTTTATCAATCCGGAAGTTAGCCATCTTTTTATTTATTTATTCATTCGCAGCCTGAGGGTGCCGCTGGCTAGGCCAGCATTTATTGCTCATCACTAGCCTCAGAAAGGCAATTCTGGCCCATCACTCTTGTGCTGGCACACCTGCACATGCAATGGGTTTCTTCCACAGCCACTTAGTCCCATGGCTCTGCCTTTTCCCCGTACCCTTTTAAATGTTTCTGCAAATATCTATGCGCGTTCCCCTTTCACTGTATAGTTTTTCTTACAGGTAGAATAGGGAGTTGGGGTATTAACCATTACTGCACTGTCACTGCAGGGGTCAATTGATTTAAGAGGTGTCACGCTGCTTGATTGCAATATTGATTGAAGTCATTATCTGAGCAATCTGCTGATCCATGCAGTGAGACCCGGTTCAGAATGATCTAATACACAAGCTTTCAAGTTTAAAAGTATTGAATCAATTGATTAGATGTGGGGAAGGGAGTGTTCATGAGTTTCAGCGGGAAATGCAATTTATTTTTTTCCCTACGGTGAAATTTAGGTGAAAGCCACTGAACGAGGTCGATCAGCAATAAACTTGTCAGTGACGTTAAGCCGTACGACTTTTTTTTTAAAAAAAACACAAGTGAAATTGCGCCCTTCATTTTTGAGATTCTCGTCCTTGTTTTCAAATCCCATCGTGGCGTCGCCCCTCTCCATCTCTGCAACCTTCCCCTGTCCCGCAACACTGAGATTTCTGCATTCCTTGAATTCTGGCCCCTTGCACATCCCAGATTTTCGCCATTCCAACAATGGCTGCCATGCCATCAGCTGCTTTGACCCTAAGGGTCAGGACTTTGCTCCTGAAATCTGTCCATCTCTCTAGCTCCCTCCCATTTATAAGACTCTCTTTAAAACCTACCTCTTCACCTAACTAATAATATCTTACATGGGTCCTGTTAAATTTTATTTGGTAATACTCCTGTGAAGTGCCGTGGGACATTTTACTAGTTAAGGGGGTTCTATGAATCCAGGTTATTGCTGTTCAACATGACATGAAAATAAAGGTGACACCAGTGTTAATGTGACGTCGTAGTGTGTTTGAATGTGATTTTGCATATGATCAACATTGCCACAACACAAGGTGACATGTACTCTTTCTCTCACTGTATCCATCCCACATTTAAATTGTAAAAGCAAAAGACTATAGATGCTGGAAACCTGAAACAAAAACAGAAAATGCTGGAAAAACTTAGCAGGTCTAGCAGCATCTGTGGAGAGAGAATCAGAGTTAACATTTTGAGACTGTATCATACTCGAAACATTAACCCTTGATTCTCTCTCCACAGATGCTGCCAGGCTTGCTGAGGTTTTGCCAGCATTTTCTGTTTTTGTCCCACACTAAGTTCGCACCCAACCCCTCTGCCGTTGCCAACTCCTATGGTTCCCACGATCCCCAAGAGACTGAACTCAAAATTATCATACTGGTATAAAAATTCCTTCTTCAGATCTACCCCTTCCCCGCACATCTCTCTCTCTCTCTCTCCCTCTCTTTCTTTCTCTCTGTAAACATCTATCCAAAAACTATTTCATTACTCCTTCATTTTCTCTGTCTGTCTGCCTCTCTCTCTCTCTCTCTCTACAATGAGATGACAATTTGAGGTTGGGTTGAAAGAAAAATTATTTTCACATCAGCCAACAGTGGAAATTGAGGGAGGAAGAAGCACATTTGGTCTGCTTTAACTGATGTCCTGCCCTGTGCCTAGGTTGCGTTCAGTAGCTTTTCCTGAGACTGATTTAGAATTAATACACAAGCAAAGTTTTTATTTGTGATCTATTGAAAAACAGGCGTTCAAAGGGGAATTCCTAGGAAATCAATTCTATCAGATTAACCGTGCGCGTTTTCCCCACAGTGCACATATTTGGATGTCGGGGTCGGGGCGAAACTGCCAGAAATGGTTTTTTTCCCTTCTGCAAGATTCTTAAGATAGTCTTTTAAAAAGATGCCGCTGAGCACTGGGCACGAGAGTAACGGGATGCCCAATTCTCCTGAGTTGCTGGACTTGGCTTATGATGAGGCAGGCAGTGGAAGGTTGAGAGGCTAGGAAGGTAGAAACAGGTTTATCTCCGGAGCTCCCTTGTACTTCACTCAATAACAGGCAAGCAGCCGCAGCAGAGTCCTCTCCAGTGGGCTGCTTGAAGAGGCGGTAATAAAGCACCACAAAAATAGCATGACCTTTTCTGCAACCAGAGCACAAAAGACTTTGTAAAATATTTATAGCAAATATAGATATATTGTTCCGCCACCATTGGAGTGCTCTGTGTGGTTTTTCACATGTTGTGAGAAAGAATATTAGAACCATGGTGCAACATGTAGACCCATTGGCCTGATGCCAGGCTTGAGTGCTACAATGAAGGTTTGAAAGCAAGAGATGTATTCACTAGGGCAGAGAAGGTTAAGGGGAATCTATTGCAAGTGTTCAAAATTCTGAAAGCGTTTGAGAGGTTAAAAAGAGAAGTATAATAATGGATAACGAGGGACATGAACTCACATTCATGTCGGAAGGAATGGGGGCGGTGACAAAATTTTCTTCGGAGTGGTTAGGATTTTCATTGTACAAACACAAGTGGCAATTGAAGATATGTTGGTCACGGCATTTGAGAGGGTATTAGATAAATATTTGAAGAGGGAGAATAATAAAGGCTTCAGAGAGAGACCAAGGAAACCGCATTAGAACGGAAGGTTCTAGTATATGGCTTATGAGGATATGATGGAGTTCCTACTGTTCTGAATATTCCGTAACAAAACATTAAATTGTCTCTTGTGTAGCCTTAAAATGATTACTGCATTTTGTTTTTGCCTATCAGGGTTAAAATTTGGCAGTTTTGGATATCTGTAAATTAAAGGACTGGCTTGTGTTTCTATAATCTATGAGTTGTTAATTGGAGAGCTGGCAAAAGACTATTGTTTATCACTGCTTTCACTTCCATTTTTAAATAGTGGATTAAAGGCTGTAACTTTGATTTGGTTTCCTCCCTTCAAAGGCCTTTTTGATGTTTGTTTTGAAGAATTCCTTTTGTCCAATTCTCAACAATTCAATTCAGCTCAATGATTCACAATTAACATCCAAACAGAACATAATGTCCTCCATCCACTCAACACATCCTGCACCGAGGACCCAAAGCTAATTTATACTTGCTGCATGCGAGATTGAAAAATATCTCCTGCATGGAGGGCCTGATTAAGTGTTGACTTAGCTGATTTTAAAAAAGACTACCATTGCCACCATTCATCTGCAACTGTGAATGAGGTGCCCGATGTTATGGAAAGGAAGAATGAATTTGCATTTGTATAGTACCTTTCATAACTCTGGGACAATACAAAGCGTTTTACAGCCAAAGAAGTATTTTTGAATTTACAGTTATAATTCAGGAAACTTGGCAGCCAATTTGCACAGCAGCTCCCACCAGCAGTGGAGACGACCAAATCATTTGGCTGAGATATAAATATTGGCCAGGAAACAGGGCAGAGGGCTGAAGCCCCCTCCTCTTCTTCGAATAATGGCATGGGTCTTTTATGCCCACCTGAGAGGGAAGATGGGGCCTTAGTTTAACATCGCATTGGGAGAAAAAGACACTTCAAACAGTGCAGCACTCCTTCAGTACTGCATGTAGTGTCAGTCTGCATTTGTGCTCAAGTGGGATGTGAGCCCACAACCTTGTGACTCGAATGTGAGAGTGGTACCTGCTGAGCCACAGCTGACACACATTTATGTAAGATGGAAGGAGAGTGAAATAAATACAAACCCTGTACCATCTCTGACAAATTGCAATGAACTTCCAATGCTGAGTCGCTGCTTAGATTGAATAATGATTTGCACAGAACAGGCCTCTGTGTGTAGCACTGTTTCTGTTTGTGTGCAAAGTAACGCACCGATTCTCGACCCAAGAACCTGCCACTGAGCCCTCAGCAGAGCTAAAAGACACGTACTCTGTTTGACTCAGTATCATTAATGCTGTGCATTGGGGGATAGGGTCGAAGTTTGAAGAAACTGTGAAATGAATGAATAGTGTGGAAGTACATTGTGTATAGTTCAAAAACTATATGGGCAGAATTTTACCGCAGGGGGCGGGGCCCGCTCGCCGACGGGGAAAGTGACACGGGATGATGTCGGGCGCAACCCCTGACGTCACCGCGCCCCATTTAAATTTTCAGGAAGGCGGGGGCACAGCAAAATCAGCTGTGCGCCCGCCGACCTGTCAATGGCCAATTGAGACCATTGACAGGATCAATTAAGCAATTAAAGGACCTGCCCATCCAACCTTAAGGTTGGCGGGTCGGCCAGGAGCCCCGGCGGCAAATAGAGAAAACATGAAACCTCATCCACCAGCGGGACAAGGCTTCATGCAGGGTTTTTAAAAATTGCAGTAAAGTTGTTATGGAAATTATGAACATGTCCCAACTCAGGTGATATTGTCACATGAGTTGGGACATGTAAGGGATTTTTCTTTTCTCAATTTTTAATATTTTTAAAAGTCGAGGCGATCTCCCTGAGGCTGCACTTAGCCTCAGGGAGATGAATGCACTCTTTCGTGCGCGTGCGCGACAGAACGCAGTCTCTATTTTAGGGATTTTCTCCCCCCACCCGCACAGGGAGCGCATTGCGCTTCCCGGCGGACGTCACACTGGGCGGGCCTTAATTGGCCCGCCCAGGTAAAATGGCAGTGCGGCTCCGATTGGCTCCACACCTGCCCGCTATTGGGTCAGGCCCGCCCGCCCAACGAAGAGAAAATTCAGCTCTATATGTGAGAGGTGCATCTCTGAACTTGTATTACATCACTGATAAACCTCCTTTGCTCACAATGATTGCAGCCTTTCATGATGTGCTGATTCCCATGTTGGCATGCACACAATCTATTACCCTGAAGGCAGAGCTGTATTTAAGCTTGGAAAATGTGTCTTTAGTGCACAAAATCTAATTCCTGTAATAACCCATGATTCCGGGGCCAGCTAGACTTTAATTGCTATTGGTGAGGAAAATTTGAAAATTGTGTGCACTTATAAATGAGCGCTCACTGGCCCCTTAATCACCCTCATGGATAATTTGCAGATTGGCAACTATTGATTTGCTTATGACTAAAACGCTTGGTTGCTAATTGGTTATTTTTGCACTGATTTTGATAAGTTGCAAAGTTCTCAAACTGTAAATTGTGGTTTGAGCACAAAATATGAGTAAATTAATCTTAATTATTACAGTGTATTGACCCTTGCCTGAAGTAAGACAGCCAATAATGTATGATGAACAGGAAATTCACGCTCGTACCCTTTTTAATACACGACTCGAAGATCTCTCGTCCTGTTGTATATTGGGAGTTGAGATCAAGTGATTGAAGCAGGATGAAGAGACCAGGGGCTAATTTGGACCGTGATGCACAGATGTAATTCGGTCTGCATTTCAATCTCGCATTCTGTCTTTGGGGCTGATGGATTAGGCACTGCAGTGTTGGCTGTGGATAGAGACTACTGCTGTATAAATGTCTGTTTTGGGGCTGGTTTGCCTGATCTGTCACGCTCCAGTGGCTTCTGATAAGTAAACTTTTGTGATTTCAATCTTGTGTACATTCTATTTTGTTGACTCTGTCCCCTTGTTCCACAAGTTGTTGTCACTTGTTAATTTGCAAATCCTTCTGCAATTGTTGATTAATGAGGAACAGTTATCTTTGCTTTTCTCTGTTCCTTTGCACTGATGAGATTAAATAATACTTGAGCGTGCCTGTGCTGAATGACAGTCGTGAAACCCAATGGGGCTGAGGCAGTGTTTGACAGCTCTGTGCTCAGGGAAATGGTTTAGCTGGGAACCCAGGCCATCATTGGCAGGAAAACGCACCCATTCTTTCTGGTGAAAGACTCCCCTATTCCATGAACCCAAAAAGTTCCAAAACCAGGATAAGGGAAGTGGCATTTTAGTTGAATAGGTTGCACTAGGCACAGACATGAGGCCAAATGGTCTTTTCCCATGTGTTCTGCATATTGAGAATAATGTGGCAGCAGATAGTGGTGCGGAGTAACTGTTTGGAATCTATTTGAGGTCGGAGGGATGCAGGATGAGTATGGGGGAGAGAGAAGCGGTCTTAAAAATTGTTCCTGATGCTAAAATCGGAAACACTGAAAGACCATTCGGCCCATCAACTCTGCCCCATTCAAAATCCATATATGATGATTAGATTGTGGGGCACTTTGTACTTCTGCCCATCTCCCAACCCCCTCAAAACATCAGCTGTCAACTTCTTTCTTTGAAAAACCAATCAACCCTCTACTTGCAAAAATAATAGCCAAGCAATGATATTAATATCTGTTAACGTTCAATCACCCAACACATATTTATCCGTTTCCCTTTTAAGGTGCTATTTAACCCAAAATGAACACTCTTCTCAGGGAGTCTGCGCCACGCTCCTGTTTGAATCTCGTAACACTGTTTGAGGGTTGTGTATTCTGTACTGCACGTCACAAGTACTTCATTGGCTGCAAAGCACATTGGGATGACCTGTAGTCATTAATGGTGCTATATAAATGTAAGCTCTTTCGTCTTTCTTTATTCACTTATGCCCTTTACTTCTCCTGCTCGTTACCCAAGTTAAAATGGTTTGCTAACTTCAACCATAACGAAATCTTTCATGACTTCACACGCAGCCTTATTCCATCTCCAAAGCATTCCAACCATCAGCAAATTATTTTGAAGTGCAGCCACTATCATTGTGTCAGGGAATACAGCAACCAATCTGTGCACAGCAAGCTCCCATTAGCACATTTTGACCAGTCAACCTGTGGGCTGGGAGACAGGAAGAGCTCCCTGGTTTCTCATCAAATGGTGTCATGGACCATTTACACCACTAGCCTCAAAAAAAAAACCAGCCTTGACCCTTCTGCCGTTGTCAACCATTTGTCCCATCCCTAAGCTCTGGTACTTGAATATGCCATCACTGCCGAGTTTCACGTCCACTTCTTCCATAACTTCCAGTTTTAACCCCTTCCATCTGGCCTCCACCCATTTCCCAATACTTGATTGGCTCTAATTCTGGTACGGGTGCAATGGGATGAATGTCACGGTATTCAAACTTAAATTCAAAATTCTCATCCACACCTTTATTTCTTCCACAATAAAATGCGAAACCAAGTGCAGAAGAATGTCAATGATCTGAGTTAGAAAGATAACGAGGGGAGGGGGAGTAGATACGGAAGAGTAAAGATGAAGTTAGTTGAAGCAATGGGGCAATAGCAATGCATGTGAGGGGGAGAAATGGATGTGTCTTATATACTGCTTTCATTTCAACATGATCAGTTTTTACCTTATAACCAGGAGAATGAGAGATGTACCCATGTGAGGTTGCTGTGAATTCTGAGTTAATGAGGGATAAGTCCTCTCGGTTGCAGTGCATCATCAAAATCTTAGGACAGCAGTTCTACAAATTGTTTTCCTTTGCTTGAAATCTAATCTCTTGTCCTGCCCATCCAATTTATAATGCCATAAGAAATCGGAGCAGGAGTAGGCCATTCAGCCCCTCAAGCCTGCTCTGCCATTCAATAAGATCATGAGTGATCTGATTGTGGCCTTAACTCCACTTCCCTGCCTGTCCCCCATAACCCACTCTAAAGAAGGGTCGTGCGGACTCGAAACGTTAACTCTGTTTCTCTCTCCACAGGTGCTGTCAGACCACCTGAGTTTTTCCAGCATTTTCTGTTTTTACCCTTGACTCCCTTGTCAATCAAAAATCTGTCAAACAGTCTTGAATGTATTCAATGACCAAGCCAGAAGAAATTATAAAGATATTCCCTTTGAGGGAAGAAATTCCTCTTCATTTCCACCTTAAGCGTGTTAGGAAATAGAGATCTTTTAAGTAAGTTAGACGTGTACTTGGGTGTGTTAAGAATACGGTATAGCTTTAAAGTTTAAGTTTGATTTGTATTCCTGTATTTGTGTTAAGAAAAGGTCAAGTTGAGTTTTAATTTCACTTTAAAAGATGCCTGCATTTCTAATAAGTTTTACAACTCCTAAAGGGAAGTTAAGCAAACAAGAGTAGAAAAAACTGTGCTGTTGCCTAGCAACAGGGGTCCAGAGAGGCAGGACCCACCCCACACACAAACAGCAGTTCAGATGGTTTGAAGACAGTTGCCAGGAGAGACTGGACACTGGGAGAGGGAACTACAAAGAGTAGATTTCCCAAAAGAAGCAAAAGGCCCCAAGGCCAAAGGAGTGGAACAGGGGAAAGTACCAAGAAGACTTCTAGTCAAAGGAAGGACAGGAACCTGGAAAAGCTCCTGTTATGTGGTTAAGAGTGAGGAGCAGAGAAAAGCTTCAAGCTTAAAGAGATATAGGCTTGTGAGAAGCCAGAAGGTCCAAAGAGACAACTGAAGGTCTGTAACTCTTTACTATGGACATGTGAAGCAGTGATGTACTGTTGACAGCTGAGTCAGTGAGAGAATGCATAGAGGAAAGCTTGAACGCATGTGGTGACCCAGGGGAGAGGAGCATCAGAAGGAGAATTCGAAATCCCAGAAAGGAACCCTTGCAGAAGGTGCCTGAGAGAAAGTGTCGGTTTGGAGAAGCTTCCAAGGCGAATTCTTGGAGAGTGGAAATTGGAAATCCTCGTGTGAAAGACAGAGTTCAGTGCAACTTGTTGGCTCATGGTGATGAGCGTCTGGTGGGGGAAGTTGAGGAGAGAGTCATAGCATCTGATTGGGGTGACATCTGTCACTTGGTTTCAGAGTGTGGTGTGTCTGACCATTGGTTGCCATTTGGTTTACATGGACTGTACTTACAATGAACATTAGAGTATAAGATAGCTTTTGTAACTTGTGTTATCCTTACAATACAGTATATATCTATAAAGGTATAATTGTGGGTGAAGGAGTATTGTAATATAGTTCATCTCTTCTTGTTTAATAAATGTTTTATTATTTTGTTAAAAGTTCATTAGCTGACTCCAGTGACTCTGTTCAGTAGCTCCTCTCCACGTATCTAAACAAACAAATTAAAAGTTAGGATCTGTCGAGCTGGTTCCACTCTGGGATCAGGCTTGTCCAGTAGTAACATCAGCTGGTTTCATAACAAATGGAAGACTCTTTATTTTTAACCTGTGCCCCCTAGTTCTGGATTTCCCCAGGAGAGGAAACATTCTCTCAGCATCTACCCTGTAAAGTCCCTTCAATCTTATCTGGTTCAAATAAGGCCACTTTTCATTCTTTTAAAGTACAGCGAGAGTAGGCCCAATCTGCTCAACCTTTCCTCATAAGACAACACCTTCATTCGGCAATCAGCCATGTGAACCTTCTCTGAGCTGTTTCCAACGCATGTTGCTCTGATATCTGTGCTGTTGAAAATGTTCTCATGCAGCAGGGTCAAATGACGGTGCAGCTGTTGACTACTGAGAGCCAAAAGCTTGAGCATTGATATTAGAAGTCCATCAATTTTGCCCTTTGTCCTCTTTGTAAGTAAGAGTGTTGGGGAAATAACCTGGCGGCAGCACAGCTCTTTGTTGGATTGGGAAGAGTTGATGGCAAAAGCTCAACAGATTGGGCAAAGGCTTTCCTTAAATAGTGGCAGAGAGGGGCAGAATGTCTATGAGAGCTGCTGTCATTGTTTGAGTTTTCTGAGTTTTGATTGCTTGAGTTGTCATACCAATGCCCTATTTTTTCTGTTCCGAATATTGTATGACTGTAATGTTATACCAGTTCTGGCATAGTATTATCAGTGGAAACAAAGTCCAGTGTTGATGCACAGCCATAGTAACCCATAGTCTCAAGCACTTGGCTTATGTCCAGATTGTCCATGAAGCACATGTGGAAGATAATTGAAAAAAGTCTCATTTATTATGACTTCATTGCATCTCAAAAGTACTTTGTAGACATTAAGTTGCTTTGTAGGAGAACACAGCAAACAATTAGGTTAATCTCTCTTTGTTGTTGGGAGTTGAGAGAAAAATGTTGGCTCAGACAACTGGAGAATTCTCTGCTCTTTGAATATAAACTTGAACATCCAACTGAACCATAAGAACAGGCGGAAAGGGCCTCAGTTCAATGTCTCATTTGCATGGTGACACCTCCAACAATGCTGCATTCCCTCAGTACTATTTGAATCTAGACACTTTAGTGCACTACTGAGGGAATGCTGCATTGTCATAGTTTTTGGATGAGAAGCTAAATCGTGATGCCTTATGACCTCTTGAGGTGGGCGTAAAAAATCCCATTGCGCTGTTTCAAAGATGAACTGGGGAGCGTGCTCTTCCTGGAGTCCTGGCCAATATTTACCCTCTCCACCAACATCTAAAAATAGATTACCTGGCCACTCTCATTGTTTGTGGGACCTTGCTGTATGCAAATGGGCTGAAAAGCTTTTTGGGACGTAGCAAGGTTGTGAAAGTTGCCATATAAATGCAAGATAATTCTTTTAATGGGTGAATGATAATCTGAACAACGCACTATTGGGATCTCCTGTAACTGTGGACCCCTGTAGACAGCCTGTGCTGAGACTGATTATGCATCGCACTATCCTCTGCAGCAAGCAGACTACAAATCATTTCAGCCGACAGACATCCCACCTTGTAACCTTCGTCTGCAGAGAATGACCTCTAGAATTATCAGTGGCACAACTGCAGTTATGGAATCATGGTCTGAATGAAGGAACAGCTACAACTGTAATATGCGCTGCAACAGACAGAAAGAAAAGGGGGGAATCACTCAACCTTCATTCTTCCCCGAACCAAGATCCTTGGGAATTCTGTATTTATCCTTGCTAATTCCAGTGTCCAACAAAGCACAAGCATTCCATCTCACTGGAATTTCCATAATCCAGCCCATTACCCCTTTCCAGTTACAAAACCGTTGTACATTATTTTTTGCATTTGACATTTGCTGCTAATGATGTGACCACCTCCTCCGAGAATAGCCTTGCCCAACAGTCACTGCACATCAAGCTAATTAAATCCCTCGTCTTTCCCAGCTCCTATTACCAGTTATTTGGAAAAGTTGTTTATAATGGTGAGAGTTTCAATTGGCACATTTTCCCTGTACAAACGCATTAAACAAGTTAAGAAAGGAGAATTTAGCCCTTGATTTTTTTTTAAAAAAGCTTTAAGCATCCATACGGGAATGGGACTGGTCACAAGGTCCATCCCATAAAATGTGGGTAACGTGACTTCAGTTGCAGAATTGTAAGGGAATCTCCAATGTACTGCATGTGCCCAGTTGCAGATATTTCAGTTGAAACTGATTGCAGTGAATATGATGTGTTTCTTTGCTTGCCCTGCGTTTTTGGCAGCGTTTCAGTGCTAACTCAAAGCAGCAATCATTTGAGCACTGACCATACAATTTTTTTTATTTGTTCATGGGTTGTAGGCATTGCTGATGAGGCCAGCGTTTATTACCCATCCCTGACTGCCCCTTGAAGAGTTGGTGGTGAGCAGCCTTCTTGAGCTGCTGCAGTCCGTGTGGTGTAGGTACGTCCACAGTACTGTTGAGGGGGCGGTGGGGGTGTGGGGATGTTCCAGCATTTTTGACTTAGCAATAGTAAAGGAACGGGGATTATTTCCAAGTCGGGATAAAGTGTGACTTGGGAGGGAACTTGCAGGTGATGGTGTTTTCATGCACCTACTACCTTTGACCTTCCGGGTGGTAGAGGCTGCGGACTTGGAAGCTGCCATTAAAGGAGTCTTGGTGAGTTGCTGCAGTGCGCAGTGAAAATGCACTGGAGCTGGTGTGGCATCGTTTGCAAGCACCAGGGGATGCTGGACCTTGGGTTTGTGCTTGTGCTATCCCACCCTGCTTGGTTCCTGACCTCTGTTTCATCACTGCCAGCAGAGTACCCAAGTATGAGGTAGAATTATGAGGAAGTTACAACACAGAAACAGGCCAATTTGGTCCAACTGAATGATGCCAGCACTTATGCTCACATGAATCTCCTTCCCACACTTCTTCATTTCACCCGACCAACATATCTTTCTATTATTTCTCCCTCATCCGTTTATCCAGTTTTCCCTTCCATGCACTTCCTTTGAAAGTAGAAAGGCAGGTTAAATGGGTTAGCAGTGCTGGCACCTACTTGCCTGCCATTGTTTGTACCTTGCCTGCTCCCTTGTCCCAACCGTGTGTTGTAATTGTCTCCCCTAATTGTTAATAGTAGTGTTGTAATCAGTTGGGTTGCTCAAAAAAACCGCCAGCCACTCCCATTGTCTTCAAATTGAGTCTGCGCCTCAGCAGAGACTCATGCACCTGACTTTGGCTCAGAAAACCTTCTGGCTGAAGCCAAGCTGCATCTTGCCGGTGGCTGCAATAGCTTAGTGTCGCCTGGGGTGAAAAGCACGTCTTCTACTAGCGTTTAAATGTAAAATGATTCCACTGAACAAGTGTCCTAGACTGTAGAAGTCTCAAAACTTTCTGTGGCTGGTGACCCATGTCATCGCTGAGGGCTAGCCTGAAATCTGTCGGTGTTGCCCAACGATGGTCACTGCTTCAGTGGCAGGTGTTGTTACAGAGACACCTTTGCAGCCACATGCACTCTTATTAGAAGACGCCACACGCACACACTGCAGGTAAACGGATTGCATGTGTATGTTTACTTAACTAACATCTACCAACATTCAGTAACCAAGGTAGTCCAAAACCTCACTATAATCAAGTTACACTTGCCAGCTTTGCTTTCGCCTTAACCATTTCAAAATGGGCATGAATATGCCATGCAGATATAAATATTGAGTTTGCAGGCTCCAATGAGCATGGATATTAATCATTTTTTATTTATTAATCTAAAATGTGACGCAGTAGTAGCATCAGGCTCCCAGGTTCAAGTCCCACATCAGGACTTGATGGCCCTGGAAGGTGTGTTCAAAACATGGCCAAACAGGTTGATTATCAGCCTGGATATCCTTCCAATACGCCTGATGGCAGGTGGTATGAGCAAGAGGGTTTCCTGGTCAACCATACTGCAGATGGCAAGAGGCAATCTGATGCAGTACTTTGCCAAGTGTAATCACGGACCAATCCAATGGAAGTTCATGGTCGCCATTGGCCTCTTAAGGCGTGGTACCTGAAGGAGGAGGGAGGAGGAATGGAAAATGCAATTGTCTGTACCTGGATTCTGAATTAATCACGTTCTGGACAGCAACTGAACTACAGCATAGAAGAAATGCTTAACCCAGCCTGTGCCTGCAAGACCTGGTGTAAACTCTCCCTGGTAATGATTCTACTGTTGTCAGTTATAGCTCCCCTCAACTCATCTTTTTGTTTCTCTACTGGCCCCATTACTAGCTCCTTTTGCCTTGCACTCGTGCCCCCCACCCTCTCTCACACCTACCCCTCTCCTCCTTCCTCCCCACTTTCACTTTCCCTGCCTCTGGACTTGCTTAAACCCTGCTGCCAACTGTAATGTTTTCCAGCTTTGACAAACCGTCTTCGGCCTGGAACATTAGCTCCGTTTCTCTCACTGCATGTTCTGCCTGACTTGCTGAGTATTTCCCAGCGTTTTCTGTTCGCTCACCTTACAGATAAGGAATCTGAGTATGGGCTGAATGACTTTCTGTGACGCAATGACTCTTAAGTAGGTTCCAAGAGCAGTCAGGGCACTTTATTGCAGGACGTCTCTCCACATTTGCAGCTGAAGTTGTTCCCTCAACTCCGACATCTTGTTTAGATACCTTTAGCCCCCTCAACTCCGGGCTAGATCAAGGGCAGAACTACTGTAGGAAATAACCAGGTATCTTTGTCTTTGTTTTTTTTTAAAAAAATGGATTGTTGACTTGTGATTTGTTGGTGCTTTTTACAAAGTGTGGTACCTGGTGCATGGAGGATGCTCTCAAAGCTCAGTAGAAATATTGCAAAAAAAATGGATGGAGGATTGGTTAACTAACAGGAAGCAGGGAATAGGGATAAATGGGTCAATTTCAGGTTGCCAAGCCGTTACTAATGGAATGCCACAGGGATCTGTGCTGGGGCCTCAACTATTTACAATCTACATGAATGACTTGATGAAGGGGCTGAAAGTATGGTTGCTAAATTTGTTGGTGACACAAAGATAGGTAGGAGAGTAATTTGTCAAGAGGACACAAAGAGTGTGCAGAGGGATTTAGATAGGTTAAGAGAGTGAGCAGAAATTTGGCATTTGGAGTATAATGGGAGGTGTCCACTTTGGCAGGAGGATTAGAAAAACAATATATTATTTGAACGGAGAGAGATTGCCGAGCTCTGCGGTAAATAGGGATCCGAGTGTCCTGGTACGTGAATCACAAAAAGTTGGTGTGCAGGTACAGCAAATGGAATGTTGGTGTTTATTGCAAGAGGAATCAAGTTTAAAAGTGGGGAAGTTTTACTGCAGGTGTACAGGATGTTGGTGAGACCACATCTGGAGTACCACATACAGTTTTGGTCTCCTTACTTGAAGGTTATAATTGCTTTAGAAGCAGTTCAGAGAAGGTCCACTTGGCTGATTCCTGGGATGAAAGGGCTATCTTATGAGGAAAGGTTGAACAGGTTGGTCCTATACCCTTTGGAGTGTACGATCCTGAGGGGACTTGACGGGTAGATGACGAGAGGGTGTTTCCCCATTTGGGGGGGGGGGGTCTCGAACCAGGGGGCACAGTTTAAAAATTGGGGGTCTTCCATTTAACACTGAGGTAAGGAAAATTCTTTTTTGAGGGCCATTAGCCTGCAGAATTCTCTTCCTTCGAGAGCACCGGAGGCTGGGTCATTGGATATGTTCAAAGCTGAGTTAGATTTTTGATCAGCACAGGAGTCAAAAGGTATAGGGGCCAGACAGGACGAGAGAGTTGAAGCCACAATCAGATCAGCCAGCTTAGTGAATGGCGGAGCAGGCCCAAGGGGCCAAATAGCCTACTCCTCCTAATTCTTGTGACTCTCGTGAGTCCCATGAAGCCAGCGCAGAGTAATGTTGGGACAGGATGTAAAACCGATCCCATGGAAATCCTGTCTGGCCAGTTAGGTTAAAACCACCCCCGAATTGTTTCCAGCTCTGACGAAGGGATAATATCTGAAAACGTTTGCGCCTCTCTTGCCTTTGCTGGCTTACTTCTGCTTTGATGAGTGTGTTGCAGTAGAGGGTCTGTGGCCTCCCCGTTCACTACTTGAAGGTTTAGCTCACTTTGAAGGTTTCCCACATCTGCCTGCTGTTGGTTCTTGGCACGTACCTCGGACAATGTGTGCACTCAGCAGATCGCAGTGAGTGAGAGAGGTGTCACAGAGCCCTCTGCATTCTATGCACGTAGAGATCCCTTCCCTCCAGGGAGCCGGGATTCCGAGCTAGTGCTTTTCCCCCTACTTAACATTCAGCAGCAGTTCGAAGAGAGAGCAGAGGGAATAGCTTGCAGCTGAGAGCATTCAGGCACCAGCCATGTAACTATGACAGTGTTCTCAAGGCTGCCTGCAATAACCTTGGCTGCAATTGAAGCAGCTGTTCAGTTGTGTACAGCAATGTATATCAGAAGAAATGTGCCGTTCAGTTTCGCCTGCAATCCTTTGTGGATTGTTGAATAATGAGCTGTTATCTCTCCATCTCTTATTTTCCCTCTATGTTGAATTTAACTCAATTAAGGTCTGCATTGGCACGAAAATCTATTTGAAAAGTACATTACAGATTCTCTCCTAATGGTTTGGCTCAGTGTACTGCGAGACGTCATGCCCCCAACAGTTTGGAATTCTCTCCCTTATCCCCCCCCCACTTCAATAGCCAGGAATGCAAATTTGCTCACCTCCCTTAACTTGCATTTGTTGTCCATCCCTGTTGACAGCAAGCTCCCCCCATCAACCCCCTCCACTTAGTGCCTGGAGATGCTGTGGTGTTCTGAAGACACCGTGAAAGTACATGTTGCTGATGGATGGCAAATGTGGAAATTCAGAGCACGCATATATCGGATGGTGTTTGACTACTGCCTGTGTGCAACAACGAAATGCTTTCATGCAAAGCACCTGGTGTTAATATGCCCACGTGCTTTCCCTCAAATGGAGTGATTAAGATCTAGCAACAATGAATCATTGGAGACACAGCCATTTTTCATTTTTGGCACTTGTTATAAAGGCATTAAAGAATCAAGCAGATTGAATCAAAACTGGTTGTTTCGTGGGACAGCAAGTTTCAGCCTCAGCGTTCCTACATTACACTTGGCGTACTTAACCCATTGTTGAATAGAGATTTAAGGGAAGAGGATAGTGATGATGCAGTTGGACGATAACTCCTTGAGTTCTCTTATCTGATACACAAGGCAGAGGAAAAGGCAGCTCCAAGTGGACTGGACGAAAATGCTGATTGAATGAAAAACTTGTATTTATGTAGCCCCTTTCACAACCTTAGGGGAATCCAACGTTCTTTATGGCTTTGAAGTGCTTGTGAATTACAACGACTTTTGTAGTATAAGAAACACAGCCCCCGATTTGCATAGTGAGCTCCCACAAACAGCGATGTGATAATGACCAGATAACCTGTTTTAGTGATGTTGGTTGAGGGATGAATATTGAAGGACCAAATGTGATTTCTCTGGTGCTCCCTCATATGGAGGTAGTCTCTCCTCATGAGGGGTAACCCAAGTAGGGCTGGAAAAAGCATATATAATAATGTTTACTTAACAGGAAAAGTAATTGACATTTCTATTTGATTTTACACTTCATCATTGGTATCAACTTGCTTCATGGTTAGAGGTGCTTCTGAAGCACTGTTACTTTTGTATAAGTTAACATGGCAGTCAATTTATGCACAGCAAGATTCCAGTCGACAGCAAATAAAGGGTCAGTTGATGTAATTTGGTGGTGTTGCTTAAGGGAGGAATGGTGGACCGGTCACTGGGCGAACTCTCTGCACCTCTTCCAATAACATGAAATAATTTACCGGAAAATGTCTTTTTCAAAAAGGCCAGTTTACTCAAAGGCACACAAGACTGTTGCCAGCTGAGCTAAACCAGCCCTACATCTAATTAGCAACAATCCAATACCTGCATACCGCGAAATTGTCTGGCTTTATAACCCTAATGGTGACAGGCCTACATGGAGATTTCTTCAAATTTTTAAAATTTAGTTTGAGACGACACAGCTTCTGAGATCTAGAAGAGGTGTAATCAGGACTTAATTGCTGCTGTTTTTAACTGAATTGCTGTTGGGAGGACAATGTGTTCTGTGCAGGCAGATCCTTTTGATCTACATCCCACCCGCTGCCCTCGCCCCAATTCTGTGACAATTGTGTTAAAGGGGTTGAATGTTTAATACAACTTTTGGGTGAGTCAAATTGGTTAAATAGAGGATAGAAATTGTGTTTGAAAATAGAATTCTTGAAGCTATGCATGTGCCTTTTTCTTGGGACTCCCGGGAAAATCAAATGCTATGTTACGCTAGGAGTGGAGAGAGAGGGGAAGGCGGAGTGTCATGCTAGCCTTGGCTAGCTTCTTCTGTAGAAGAGAAGGGGTCCAAAAAAAAGCTAACCCAGGGATCCCACCGCAATAATATACCAACCAGCTGAACCAACCTGGGGGTTGCACATCTGGATTGGAGCAACATTTTGTGCTGATTTGTGGCAAGTGCCCAGTGCAGAGAGAGGGAAAGGTGTGGGAGTGTGAAGAGTGTGAGGTTAAGCTCTCTGAAACCCAATAGGGGATCAGCCCAGAGAGGAAGTAGTTAAAAGCAAAATACTGCGGATGCTGGAAATCTAGAACAAAAACAAAAATACCTGGAAAAACTCAGCAGGTCTGGCAGCATCTGCAGAGAGGGATACAGTTGACGTTTCAAGTCCGTATGACCCTTCATCAGAACTAAGACATATAGAAATGAGATGAAATATAAGCTTATGCGGACTCGAAACGTCAGCTGTATCCCTCTCCGCAGATGCTGTCAGACCTGCTGAGTTTTTCCAGGTGTTTTTGTCGAGGAAGTAGTTAAGTCGGCTGTTTGAGGATTTGGAGCTCTGCTCCTATTTTAGCTGATGTTGGAATCCCTGAATTGTAAACGTGAGCAATCGAGTTGCCTTCTGTCCTGCTTGCTGTGTGGGACATGCCCTGTCCTCATCACTTATGGTGTTAGGTCTGCATTGCAGTATTGAAAAGCATAATTATTGTATGCGGGGTGCTACAACAGTCTGTGCACCAGTCCAATGTTGCAGCATTATTTCAACATCTGTATTCACATAATTTGGGTCTTTGTGATGCTTGCCTGGATTCATAAAATTAATTTTAGTGCAGATCCATACAAAAATATCCCACCACCTTCCTTAAGGTGGGACACAGAGCACACCGTAGGGTGAAGTCTCTCCTTTTAGTCTAAGTCACTGTTGAAAACGTTATACTTTGTTGGGCAACTTCAGCCTCCAAGGAGTAAGCGGTTTGAGTCTTGTTCGATTGACTTACCTGGAGCATTGTGTGTGAACTCGACTGTATACATCCCCCTCAGTTACAGGACTAGAGTAGCAGCCCAGATAATGTGCTCCAGTCCTGGAATGGAGCTAAAACCCACAACCTTCAGACCCAATGGAGAAGCACTACTAACTGAGGCAAGCTTGATCATTCAGGAAACTCTGAGCATTGACCGGAAAGTAGTTTCAACTCCTGTTCAGTAAGCTGATACTTCAATCCACATATTGTCTATTTAAAAAAAAAATCAATTTCTCTGGTGTGTAATAGCACAGAGGAGGGGAACATAGGAATGTAGGAGCATGAGTAGGCCATTCAGCCCCTTGAGCCTACATTGCCATTTAACTAGATCATGGCTGATCTTCTATCTCAACACTATCTTCCCACACTATTCTGTATCCCTTGATGTCATTGGTATCCAGAAATCTGTCGACCTCTGCTTTGAACATACTCAATGTCTGAGCCTCTACGGCCCTCTGGGGTAGAGAACTCCAAAGATTTACCACCTTCTAACTGAAGAAATTCCTCCTCATCTCCGGTTCTAAATGGCTTGCCCCTTATTCTGAGACTCTAGACCACCCAACCAGGGGAAACATCCTTCCTACATCTATCCTGTTGAGCCCTGTAAGAATTGTGTACACTTCAATGAGGTCACCTCTCATTCTTCTAAACCCTAGCGAATAGATGCCCAGTTTCCTCAATCTCTCCTCCTAGGACAATCCCACCATCCCAAGGATTAGCCTCTGAACCTTTGTTGCACTCCCTCTATGGCCAGCGTAACCAACCTTAGGTAAGCAAGAAATGTCAGGTGTATGTAGAACAATTGGTGCCTCCAGCATTCAAAAATACTGCAGCTGCTGGAAATTTGCGAATCTGAAAGCGATGGAAATCCTAAGCAAGCCTCAGCCTCCGGAGAGGAAAGTATGGTTAATGTTTTGGGTTAAAAAGGAATTACAAAGTATTTATAGCCCATAAACAGGCCATTTGGCCTAACAGACCCATACTGGTCTTTGTGTTCCATGTCAGGCTCCTCCCACCCTCTTCATCTAACCCCATCAACATATCCTTCTATTCCTTTCTCCCTCATGTGCTGTCTAGCTTCCCCTTGACTGCATCTTTTTTGTTATTCGTTCACAGGCTGTGGGCGTTGCTGGCTAGTCCAGCATTTATTGCCCATCCCCTGTTGCTCTTGAGAAGGTGGTGGTGAGCTGCCTTCTTGTGTCGCTGCAGTCCATGTGGTGTAGGTACACCCACAGTGCTGTTAGGGAGGGAGTTCCAGGTTTTTGACCCAGCGACAGTGAAGGAACAGCTATTCAGTTCAAGCATGATCATCTGGTTGTAAGTTCCACATTCTAACCACTCTGAGTAAAGAAGCTTCTTCTGAATTCCCTATTGGACTTCTTCCATTTATGGAAGTTCTTCCAAGAACCCTAGTTCTTGGCTCGCGCACAGCTGTGGGTATTGGCTGAAAGGCCATTGACCTGAATCACTATCCCAATTACCTTCTCTCCACAGAGCCTTGCCCTAAACCTGCTGAGGTTTCCAGGATGAATGGCAGGTGTCACAACTCGTTCAATTAATAGAGCAATACATTTGAATTAGTGATTTTTTTTTCATCAAATGAGGAATGGATTTGATCCAAAATATGAGTGTAAGGCAGAGGTTGTCACTGGGGCTACTGACTCCTTATGATAAAAGATCAGGAAACTCAGGAATTGAAGGAAGAGTGAGATGGGGCCTTGAGTGCATGTAAACCTGGACGGTGTTCATAACCAGTGTTGTGTTGAATTGTCCAATTAATGCCCATGGACATCCTGGTTCACGGGCAGTTTAAAACACCAAGTTGGAGGTTGAAAGTGCATGACCTGTGACCGCTGTGTTTTTACAATTGGTAGCCATGGAGGATGAATTGAGATTGGTTTACGAACATTCAAAAGAACTCGGGTCCAACAATGCTGAGAAAAGGATTCCCTTTCACCAAGTACAACGGGCAAAGGTTATTGTGCCACGATTCAGCTGCTGGTATTTATTTCAAACCACCTTGCTATTCATCTGCTGCAACCTATTGTTAATTGAAGAGATTATCATAAAACTGCGGCATAGCGCAGACAATTGGCGCCATGGAGGAGATTTAAAGTTACTGGCGTTTTCAACCTGAGATTCGGTAAATTGGAGCCCATCAGTTGAACTTCAGAAATGGGGGCACTTTCTGTACAGGCTCTCTGTACATTCTGTAGTGAGGAATATTTACACAAGGTTCCTGCTGGAGTACAGTTTGATGGAAATAGATAATGTTCCTCTTCACCCCTCGTATGATGTGAAAAGTGCCATGAATTGTGATAACGGTGGTGTCTACAAGATTGCAAAGTGAATAAAAATGGTGGGGTGGTGGAATCTCAAGTCTACAACCTTGCTGACCTTGCCAGTTTCTGTGATAGGGTTGCCAACTGTAGTTGGAGTTATTCCTGAAGGTTTCATCACATGACCTGCCGCCTCCAACCACCCTCAAGCCGTTGGTTGTCTGACAAGCCACCCTCACCCTGCCGACCTTCCCAAGGCCAATTGGGTGATAGTTGACCTTCGCTAATATTTTTTAAGCTCATAAACAAAAGAAATGAAGTAATGCCAGCTCATTTTGATGATCTTTCTCTAGGGTTTTCCTCACTGCATTGTCCTTGAGATTAGTCTTTGATTCTTGAAGGAATCCTGGAGGGTTGGTACCCCTGTCCTGTGCATTAGATGTGATGGGGGGGTGGGGGTTTGGGGAACAGCTCCCACATTCCCTGCAATTACAATCAGTTTTGCCTCTGCACAGTGGCGTATAGCCACTCTACAGAGGGGGGATGTCTCTTGGACTGTGTCAGGGGAAGTGTGGCACCTGACAGAAGGCCCACGCTCATTGGCCTGTATTGGCTCCTGGTCCACCAATACTTTCTTTTAAAAAAATAAATTCACTTTTTGTGTTCAAATCCCTGTGGCCTCACCCCCTCCCTATCTCTGTAACTACCTGCAACCCTCAGAGAACTCTGCACTCCTCCAATTCTAACCTCCTGTGCATCCCTTACACACTTCACCCACCACTGTACCTTCGACTGCCGAGGCCTAAGCTCTTGGACCCCCTCCCTAAACCGCTCTGGAGCTCTACTTCTCTCTCGCCCTTTAAAATGTTCCTCCTAAACCCATTTTGATCAAGTTTTGGTTCAACATCCACCACCACCCCCCCACCCCCAACCGCCCCCATGCCCCAAATAGGCCCTCCTTCACTTTGGACTCCATTTTATCTGATTATGCCCCCGTGAAATGGCCTGGGATGATTTCCTACAGTAAAGGCACTATATAAATGCAAGTTTTGACTGGGAATTGTGGTGTCTGACGAGATGTGTGTTGAGGGGAGTGTGGTACCTGATGGAACTCCCACAGCCATACCAGCTGCATTAACTGTCTAAATAGAACCATTCACAGCAAAGAGCATTTTTCTGTATGTTCCCTTACGTGGTTAATTTTCAGAGGGTTTGTTCCTGGCAGGACTTTTCCACTGAACTCTGCTGTGTGGATAATGCCTCCCTTTCAATTGCATAATTTTTCTATGATGAATCACGGGGGTTCCCTGGTGGCAGTTAAGCATCCTACTGATTAACAGCGACTATATTTGGCTGGCGTATCCTAGCAACATACTAGAGTTTTGTACTCTGGTCTAAGACATGTGTACATAGCTGGAGCTGAATGGGACCTTTTCCAAACCGCCCCATACATCTAATTCTCAGAAACTGGTTAAATCAGCATGGTGCCGGACTCAGGTGACACGAAACTTTGCAGTCGTACAGACACCACGGTTACCGCAACTCACGGCACCTTTGACATCATACAAGGGGCGAGGAGGAACATTACCCTTTAGCAGGAACCTTGTGCAAATATTCCCCATTACAGAGGATGTACAGAGAGCCTGGACAGACAGACAGACTTCCCCCCACCCACCCAATTACAGACGAATCCGTGTATATCTCCGTTAAGGAAGAAGTGTATGAAGTTCAACTAATGGGCTCCAATTACCAAATCTCAGGCTGAAAACCCCAGTAACTTTAGATCGCTTCCATGGCGCCAGTTGTCTGCACTATGCAGCAGGCACATGATAATCTCTTCAATTAACAATAGGCTGCAGCAAATGAATAGCAGCAAGGTGGTCTGAAATAAATATGAGCAGCTGAATTGTGGCACCATAACCTTTGCCTCTTGCACTTGGTGAAAGGGAATCCCTTTCTTCGCATTGTTGGACCCGAGCTCTTTTGAATGTTTGTTTACTAACATACCCTGTTGCCATCTTCCCCAACTGTTTTAAGCGGTTGTAATTTAGGTTGTTGGTTTATGGTGTTTGATTAAGGCACATTACAGTTTTGAGTGTCAGCCGTAGCTCAGTGGTAGGACACTCACCTCTAAGTCACAAGGTTCAGGGTGCGAGCACAGAAATGACACTCCAGTACTGAGGGAGTGCTGCACTGTCAGAGGTGCCACCTTTCAAATGACACTTTAAACTGAGGTCCCCCCCCACCACCACCACCACCACCTCAAGTAAAAGATCCTATTATTTCAAAGAAGAGCAGGGGAGTTAGCCCAGTGCTCTGGCCAATATTTATCCCTCGATCAACATCCCAAAAAAAAACCCACATCTAGTCATGATCACATTGCTGCTTGTGGGAGCTTGCTGTGTGCAAATTGGCTGCTGTGTTTCCTGCACGACATTTCAAAAGTACTTCATTGACTGCAGAGCATTTTGAGACATCTGGTGGTCGTGAAAAGCACTATATAAACGCGAGCCTTTTTTGGTTATTATATGAAATTCTGCGATTTTTACGGTCATGGAGATTATGTTCTGCCTTTTTCACTTGTGACCTCGTCCATAAGGTACAAAGTGAGCTGCTGTTGCCCAGGACACAGACGTACGAACGGATGCCCTCTGATCTGTCCAGCCTGGCCCCCACAATTAGGATACCTTGTGTATGACGCTGTTCACTTCACGCAAAACTGTGATCATCTGGCAGCGGCAAAAATCAAATTTGAAAATCCAAGCCAATTTGAAGAAATATAAGAAGTTCGGGAAATTCCTCTTTGACCCAGGGTCGCTGGTTTGTGGCAACCAAGTCAAATTCCGTTTTGGCTTGGCGTGATCTTGGAGCTTTTACTGATGCCTAGCAGATTCCCATTTCGCAGTCCTGTTCATTTTCCACAATAATCAAAGCCCAGTGGCTTTGGATACAGAGGGCTGAACGAAACTTGAAAAGGAATGAAAAAGACGCTAGTATTTCTGTAGCGCCTTTCACGACTGCGGGATGTCCCGAAGCTCTTTATAGCCAAGGAAGAACTTTCTGCAGTGTAGTCACTATGTTTGGTTCCTACATAACAACAATGGGACATTGTGCCTCTTCCCTCCACCCCCACCCAGCACACAAAGTATATGAAGGAAGTGACAATTTTATTTTTATTTCCAAGCTAATTTCAGTTAGTTGGACGTTCTGTCACTCTCTTTAAGAACAGAGGGAAATGTGAAAGAGTGATTTATGTAGGAACGGATTTGCTGGGCTGAACGGACTTGTGTCTCTCCAATGTTTTATGATCTTTTACTCGTGACTGGGAGGCGGGTGGAGGAAAGAAGCTTTCAATTGTTTTTCCTATTGGCGTTTGATTAATTTACCTCACTCGCTGGCCAGAATTACTGAACCAAGCTCAAGTCAGACACACTCTGCTGTGGTGGGAACAAAGGCTGAAAATCAGGATCAAAAACAAAAATACCTGGAAAAACTCAGCAGGTCTGGCAGCATCTGCGGAGAGGAACACAGTTAACGTTTCGAGTCCGTATGACTCTTCAACAGAACTAAGGAGAAATAGAAAAGGGGTGAAATATAAGCCGGTTTAAGGGGGGGGGTGGTGGGACGGTTGGGACAAGAAGAGCTGGATAGAGGGCCAGTGATAGGTGGAGATAACCAAAAGATGTCACAGACAAAAGGACAAAGAGGTGTTGAAGGTGGTGATATTATCTAAAGGAATGTGCTAATTAAGGGTAGAAAGCAGGACAAACAAGGTACAATAGACCTAGTGGGTGTGGGATGGGGGGAAGGGATCAAAAAAGGCTAAAAGGTAGAGATAAAACAATGGATGGAAATACATTTAAAAATAATGGAAATAGGTGGGAAAAGAAAAATCTATATAAATTATTGGAAAAAACAAAAAGGAGGGGGAAGAAACAGAAAGGGGGTGGGAATGGAGGAGAGAGTTCAAGATCTAAAATTGTTGAACTCAATATTCAGTCCGGAAGGCTGTAAAGTGCCTAGTCGGAAGATGAGGTGCTGTTCCTCCAGTTTGCGTTGAGCTTCACTGGAACAATGCAACAAGCCAAGAACGGACATGTGGGCATGAGAGCAGGGTTGAGTGTTAAAATGGCAAGCGACAGGGAGGTCTGGGTAATGCTTGCAGACAGAACGAAGGTGTTCTACAAAGCGGTCACCCAGTCACCGGAGAAAGAGTTGTGGGAGGGGGCCGGAGTAGGACTGGAACAAGGAATGTTCCACATACCCCATAAAGAGACAGGCATAGCTGAGCCATATGGACCTACTCCAGCCCCCTCCCACAACTCTTTCTCCAGTACATCAATGATTACTTCGGTGCTGCTTCATGCTCTCGTCTGGACCTGGAAAATTTTATTAATTTTGCTTCCAATTTCCACCCCTCCATCATTTTCACATGCTCAGCGCAAACTGGAGGAACAGCACCTCATCTTCCGACTAGGCACTTTACAGCCTTTCGGACTGAATATTGAGTTCAACAATTTTAGATCATGAACTCTCTCCTCAATCCCCACCCCCTTCCTGTTTCTTCCCCCTCCTTTTTGTTTTTTCCAATAATTTATATAGATTTTTCTTTTCCCACCTATTTCCTTTATTTTTAAATGTATTTCCATGCATTGTTTTATCTCTACCTTTTAGCCTTTTTCGATTCCTTCCCCCCATCCCACCCCCACTAGGGCTATCTGTACCTTGCTTGTCCTGCTTTCTACCCTTAATTAGCACATTCCTTTAGATAATATCACCACCTTCAACACCTCTTTGTCCTTTTGTCTGTGGCATCTTTTGGTTATCTCCTCCTATCACTGGCCCTCTATCCAGCTCTACTTGTCCCACCCCCCCCCTTAAACCAGCTTATATTTCACCCCTTTTCTATTTTTCCTTAGTTCTGTTGAAGAGTCATACGGACTCGAAACGTTAACTGTGTTCCTCTCCGCAGATGCTGCCAGACCTGCTGAGTTTTTCCAGGTATTTTTGTTTTTGTTTTCGATTTCCAGCATCCGCAGTTTTTTGCTTTTATCTGAAAATTAGGATGATGGATGATCCAATTTATAAGATGGCAAGAAGGAAACAGCAAGCATTTATATAGCACCTTTCATAGCCGTGAGATGTCTCAAACTGCTGCACGGCCAATTAATTACTTTCAAATTGTGGTCCTTGTTACGTTGGCAAATAGAGGGGCCAATTTATACACAGCAAGGTCCCACAAAAAGTTCGGCTGATGTGGTTGAACAATATTGACTGAGGGTGAAGACTAAGCCTGGATTCTGGGAGAACTGCTTCCCCTACCCCCTCCCTCTCCCCTCCCCCAACCCACTCTCCTTGCCCTTGCAAATAGTGTTGTTGGATTAAAGTTTACCTGAACAGGTAGATAGGGTTTAGCTTTTAACAATTCTTGGATAGGAAGGGACCTATTTTCGTGAGCAGAGGGGTCAACCGCCAGGGGACATAGATTTAAAATAATTGATGGAAGGATTCAAGCGGAGGAGTAATTTATTTTTTTTACCCAGAAGGTGGTGGGGAACTGGAAGTCACTGCCTAAAAGCGTGGTCAAAGGCAGAAACCCTCATTGGATTTAAAAAAAAACATTTGGATATGCACTTGGGGCACCGTAGCCTAAAGGGCTATGAGCCAAGAACTGGAAAGTAGGATTGGATCGGGTAGCGCTCTTTTGGCTGGCAAGGACATGGTGGGCGAAATGGCTGCTTCCTGTGCTGTAAATTTTTAAGTTTCTGTGTTATGTTTCTTCTGAAAGCTGGTAACTCTGACATTGTAGGACTCCTTCATCGCTGCCCTGAAATGCCAGTCTTATTTATGTACTCACATAGGCAATGCCCCCGGAGGCCTATCTGGAAATTTGATATAGTGATGGATTTTGTAGACAATTCTACACAAGAACGAAATGATCTTTTGTAGACTTTGCTGTTGCCCTGCTCATTAAACCGCAGAGTGAATCTTCAAGGAGATAAGTACAAAGAAGCAGCTGGCAACCAATTTTTTTCTTTCACTAATGGCTATGAAATTACTCAATGTAATGCCAGTAGGTCATCCAGCTATGATCCCAGGCAGTACACGTGTAACAAGAGTGTGTTTTTCTTAGTGGTAATGACATGAAAGCCCTGATGGCCCGAGAGGAGAGCCACCAGTTGATCCCTAGCGTGAGGAGAGAACCGAGGCAAATAATAATCGTCTGACCTCAAAAGGACCTGAGACCACCTTCTGGAGCTATATGCAGTAAATCTCGAAACAGCTTCAGCTTAAACTGAGATGGTGAAGGGAGCGTGGGTTCAAATTCAGAACTAATTTCAGAAACTCGAACACAATGTCCAATACAAAATGGACTCCACGTAGATTTGTAGAAGCAAATGTCCCCAGGATGGCTGAAGAGGTAGTTGGAGACAATGATGAAGGGATGTCAGGTTCTTTCAGCTGCCCAAGTCCTAAACTCTGGGATTCCCTCCCTAATCCTCTCTACTTCTCTCTCCTCCTCAAACATATTGCTTAAAACCCACCTCTGACCACAGCTCTGGCCAAACGTCTGGCCTCCTGTGCTAATATCTCCATGAGTGCTTTGGTGTGAAATTTTCTTTGTGATGTTCCTGTGGAAGAACACTGGATGTTTTAAAGGTGCTGTGTAAGTGCAAGTTGTTGTTGTGGCTCCCTGTAAGTATTGTGACAAAATGTAGTTACTTCACGACATTTGAAGAAAGAGATGCTTGCATTTCTATCGCACCTTTTATGACCTTAGGATAGCCCAAACTGCGAAACGCCCAATGAAGTACTTTGAAGTGTGGTCACTATTGTGATATAGGAAGCGCAGCAGCTAATTTGTACATAACAAGCTCCCACAAACTGCAATGTGATAATGACCAGATATATTTTTGAGATGTTGATTGAGGGATCACCGGACAGAACTCCCCCGTTTCTCGTTTAATTAGTGCCATGGGATCTTTCACATCGCCTGAGGGGGGTGCTTACAGGGTTTAACATTTCAAAACCTGAGGTGATCCTTCCAGAATTATAACCTGAAGAAACTGAAAATTCTGAACTTGTTTATTTTATTGGCATTTGCCTGATTCATAATGCAAAATGCCATTGTACTTGGCTGCTCTCAATTGGTTATTGACGAGCTATCTCAGTGCTGATTTAGCCTGGCATTACTCCTTCACGCAAGTGCCAAAAATATACAGCAGGCTGCCAGATTGAGTGTCAGAATAAATTTCAGGATTTGCTGCTTTATGCCATAATAGCATAACTCACATTGGAACATTCTGGAAGCATTGGTGTGTTATTATTCTGGAATACGTAGCCAGTGTCTTAACCCTTTGAAGGCCAGAGGATTCTAGTCGTTCATTTCCTGAGTGACTAGCTCGAGCAGTTGGCCAAAGTAGGATACGGTGTCGGTTTTATTGCCAAAGTCTTAAGTGCTAGTGAGCTGGTCCCATATGGATTACTTTAAACATCAGTACAGATGATGGCTCTCTCCAGAGGCACATCACAGAGCTGGCTGCTAGTGATCAGGCATCTGAGCTCCAAGAGTTTAAAGACACCAGGAATATTTACACTGGAGAACAGAAGCCACAGGGTGTTTCATGCTTAAAGCAGTGCTTTCTTGGTGTCCCTCTCTGTAAGAGGTCTTTACTGAACTGATTGTAAGATGACAGCTTACAGAGGTTCCCTCGTGGCCGAGGTCACATGTCCTATATGGCTTGCTGTGGTCATGGAGTACTGTTACATTTCAAAACCCAACCGTCCTCTTTTTCCTAAAGAACAGAAGACACATGTGCATGCTCGATCATGTGTAACTGTGAGTTACCCAAGTTACCCACTATACATCCACTGTTCTCATGCATTAACAACTGTTTGTTCTACTCGTCAGTCTCTGCACCTGCATTCCATACATATTCTTTAAATTGTGCAGGACTCTTAATTGTATGTGTGCGCATTGTCATTGGCTGTTTGTCTGGGTGATGTCGTTCCTGTGGCACTTGTTGCCATGGTACCTGTTGTTGTTCCATATCTGTTGTTGGGGACAATTGGACCTCTGGGAGTGATGGTTGTTCTGTACTCAGTACAGCTGGTGAGATCCCATCCTCTGACCGGCTGGCTGCAGTGAAGGAACAACTTCGCTAGTCGTTCATGTATGCCTGCGGTTGGGCTGGTATATTTGGTTGTTCACTTCCACCATGGGGTGACAATTTCTCTACACATGTCCCACGTTTCCACGTGGGCTGACTCCTGTTGAGTGTTGAAGGTTTGTACCCTGACTGGCTCTCCAGTGTTCAGCCCTGGCAATGGTTTGGCAATCTTGTCAAAATGAAATTTGGCTTTCTGCCATTTCACCTTGATTTTTTTCACTCGCACCTGTTACTACTTCTGGTTTAGTAGCTTTTTTGCTTTTGGAAGAGTAGTTTGTTTGGGGCATGACATTAATCTTTGGACTGGACTACTTTCCATCCCTTCAGTTGGTGTGTTTCTCTACTCGAGGATTGCCGTGTCTACACCTCTGCTCGATTTACTCGATCTCTTGATGATTCTTTTGGCGATTTTCATTGCCACCTCAGCCTTTCCATTCGACTGGGGACAGTGCGGAGATGATGTGCAGTGTTGAATTTCCCAATCTTTTGTGAATCGGCTGAATTCTTCTCTCGTGAACTGAGTGCCATTGTCATTCATCACAATGTCTGGAATGCGATAGCAACTGAAGTGTGCTTTCAGGTATTCTACTATTTCCCCTATCATCATTGAAGTCAGCTGGTCTAACCCCCAGTAGTCAGAATATTAGCATACAGTGACAAGGTTATCAGTTCCTGCTATAGTGAAGAGGTCTGCTCCCAGCTTCATCCATGGTCTGTCCAAGACGTCATGCATCATCAGCGGCTCTCTAGCTTGTTTAGCTTGGTACTCATTACAAGCATCACACTGGCCTATGTGGTCTTTAATTTCATTGTTCATGTAGAGCACTTTTCTTGCCTTTCTGAGACTCGATTCAATTCCTTGATGGCTTGCATAGATGCACTTCAGCATCTCCCTTCTCATCTCCTTAGGGAATAATGACTCTATTTCCTTTGTACAAGATGCCATCTTGGGCTGTCAATTCATTTCAGGATGCCCAATATGCCCTTGTGACCACCTCGATGCTCTCAGGCCATCCTTTCATCACTACTTCTTGTAGCACTTGAAGAGTTGCTGCATCTTGGATAGTTCACTTGATTTGAGCAAGGCCCTTGACTGTCAGATTCAATGTCTCTCTGTTGGATTGATGACTTCCAGATCATGTCAAGCTGCTGCTTCACGTTGAATCTCTGTCAGCAGGTTTAGGGTTACCAGCCCAAGCTTTAGACTTTCTCCAGCCTAGACGAATGACTGTTGAGTCCCACCTATGATCTGGAAATCTAGATGATCCTTCTTGCCATTGCGTTGGGCTCTCAGACTAATTTCTCTCTCGGTATGAATATCATGCCATCGTATAGCCTCAAACTCACTTTCAAGTGCTTCAGTTTTGGATCACCGTGTTGAGCTACATTGCCCAGGTCCGTGACGTTCACGATGTTGCGTGGCGTACCAATGTCTACCTGATGTTTCTAGTTCACTTGGTACTCGCCTTCTGCGGTCGCCATCGTGACAATCACAAACCATTTCTCTCCTACAGACTTGATAGTACCAACCTGTTGCATTGTGTATCGTTCTTCATCAGACTCCTCTGCTGATCTCTCTCCAGTGGCTATTCTGTAAAGGTTTGTTTTGCTTTTTCTCACCAAACACTTGTGTGTGAAATGATTCGGCTTCTTGCAGTTGAAACACTGCTTTTCCCACACTGGAAAATCCTCCTTTTATATTGTATGATGTCCTCCCCAGTATTTGCTTCCTGCCCTTTGTCTGTAGTTGCTCTGCTCTTTTGGATTGGAGTGTGCCTCAGCATAGTGTATCTCCTGGCCTGCTCTGCAATGCATATGCTCTAGCTGATGTTTTGCGAGCTCCACATTTCTACACACATCTGCCTCTTTCCTGAGTGTAAGTTCCTCCTCTTTCAGTAGACTTGCTCTCACTGAGGGGTCTTGTATGCCTAAGAGTATTCTAGCTTTAATCAAATCACTTTTTAGCTGTCCACTTCTGATCACCATGTTTCGTGTTCAAAGACTGCAGTGCTTTCTTACTGTCTGTCTCAGTGAGAGGTCTTTATTGAACTGATTGTAAGGTGGCAGCTTAGAGCTTCCCTCGTGGCAGAGGTCACATGACTACAGCAAGCCAGATAGGACATGTAGTACTGTTGTATTTCAAAACCCAAACACGGGGAGACCTTTTCGAAATTTTCAAGAATTTAAGGGGTAAAAAAACTTGCATTTATGTAGCACTTTTAACACAGTAAAATGCCCCAAGACACTTCATTGGAGCATGAACCGGCAAAATTTGTGACCAATCCACATTCAGCTACACAACATAGCTGACCAAAAATCTTTCAAAGAGGTAGGTTTTAAGGAAGCTCTTAAAGGTGGTAGTGGGGTGGAGGGGTTTAGGGAGAGAATTTAGGAGCTGAGGGCCCAGGCAATTGAAGGCACAGCCACCAATGTTGGAACAAAATAACTTGATGCGCAAGAGGTTGGAGTTGGAGGTATACAGAGATCTCTGAGGAGGAGGAGGTTGCAGAGATAAAGTAAACCCTAAGAAATCACTTAGCATAACGGCAAACTCTAACTAGACAGCAGAGAAATAGGAAGGGAGACGGTGTAGAACCAGCAGCTTCAATGTTTCAACTACAGGCAGTAGTTGGTAAACGTTGGTAAATTGTCCAAGAGGAGACATTGGGCAGGGTTTGGGGTGGGGTGCGGGTGGGGGTGTCTTATCGACAAGATCAAGAGGTACAAGGTCGTCTTGAAACTTGGAACTGGTCAGCTGATGTTTTCTAATATTGCACATTCCCAGTGTAACGGGGAGCTTGGGGTGTTCCAGAAATAATAATATATAACACTCTCTCTGGAAAGGGAAAGAGAGAATGATGAGACCGATAAGGAGAGACTTGTCTGCACAGATACATATTGTGGGGGGAGTGATCAAGGTTCCTTTCTTGGCTCTGATTACACTCACTCTGGGACCACCTCTCCCTGTGGTGGCAACATGTAAATCTCTAGATGTGCTCGAACTGAGGGAACATGATCCAGAATAGTTTCAGTATGCTGGGCATTTCCATGTTTGGAAGTAAGTACAAACCAGCTTGAATATTCTTGGTACTGGTTGGAAGTTGGAAAACAGGCTGCTCTATGAATAAGAAGTGACTTGAACATTAAAAATAAACCATCGTACTTCAGAGTTAAATGATGTGAACAGGATGTTTTGAGGTCAAGTTTCCTTAGTTACACAATTGTAAAATTGTAATTGTGCTGTTGCCTTGGTGATGGTGAAAAACAGTTTGCAGGCATTCTGGTTTTTTTAAGAGGGGTAGGATGGCTCATTTAAAAAAAAATATATATATATATACATATATATATATATATATATATATATATATAGCCCTCAGAGTGGTTCTTGAACTATTGTAGTTCATGTGGTGAAGGTGTTCCCTTTGGGATGGTCCTTCTTATCGGAGGACTCTTGCCGTGGTTCTTGCTTACTGCACAGCTCATGGTCATACTCTGTCTGGTACCTTTTTTTTTTGGGCAGCATTTATTGCCCATCCCTAATTGCCCTGTTCCGAGGGCATTTAAGAGTCAACCACATTGCTGTGAGTCTGGAGTCACATGTAGGCCAGGCCAGGCCAGGTAAGGACGGCAGATTTCCTTCCCTATTGGACATCAGTGAACCAGATGGGTTTTTACGACAATCAGCAGTGGTTTCATGGTCATCATTAGACTATTAATTCCAGATTTTTATTGAATTCACATTTCACCATCTGCCGTGGTGGGATTTGAACCCGGGTTCCCAGAGAATTACCCTGGATCTTCAGGAATATTAATCCAGTGACAATACCATTATGCTTAACACTTGTTTAGTAGTACCACATCTAAGGAGGTTACAGAGTAGGCATGTTGTCCCTGAGCATGGCGTTCCAACCCCTCCCCCGCTCTCTCCCCCTCTCCAAAGAGTCTATACACATGGCTGACTGATGTCAGTGGTACATCATCATCTACGTCATACGTTAGCATATCCATTCTGTTAACCCTGTATACTACAGTAGGAAGGTTTTTGACCTAGTGACCGTGAAGGGACAGAGAGAACTTTTCCAAGTCAGGACAGTGAGATTTTGATAGGACGGTGGCACTTGGAAGGTGGTGATGTTCGATGCCCCTGCAGCCCTTGCCCTGCTAGGTGGCAGAGGCCATGAGTTTGGGAGGTGCTGGCAAAGGAGGCATTCAAGCCTTGGTGCAGAGAGCAGTCATCAGAGTTGGAGGACTGGGCTATCAGGAAACACTGGCAAAATGTGGGCCTTTCAGCCTTGTAATGAGGCAACCATAGCTTAACCTTCGTGAGATATTGAACGGGTAAATAAGGAAAATTATTTCATATTGAACTGACAGTTGAAGGATATCCAATTCAAATTAATCAATAGACTCTATTAGGATTAATGTCGGGAAGTTCTTTTGCACACAATGAGTGTTCAACTGGCGTAGCACTTCCTTATCTCTCTAACTTGTGACATTACCTAATGAAGATGCACCCATGTGTGTTCTACTCTGTTTATATTGGTAATTGGGGGTCAAATGATATATTTCACAAGGTGATTCAGCTCCCGCTTGGGACCAATTGAAATTAAAAGGCCTTCCTCAGACTGGGTTTGGCCTTTTATGAATTTTGCCCAGTATCTCAGTCTCTCTTGGTTCCAACACAGATGGAGCCCACGCCCAGTTCCCAGTGGTTAGAAGGTGAATCTTCTTACACCCTTTGCAACTTGTTTTATGATTTGGCTTGTAGTCCAAATAAACAATTTTTAAAAAATTGTGGCATCACAACATGCAGAGGTTTTGCACCTTTCACAAGTCATGTGTGTATGGCATGCATTGGTGCTAATATGCATGTGTGCATATATATATATATAATTCACATGGTGTCTGCAGCACAGCTGGTCTATTTTGACGTTTATGCTCCATGGGTCCCCTCCCACCCCTCTTCATTTCCTTCTGTTCCTTTCTCCCTCATGTGCTTATCCAGCTTCCTCTTAAATGCATCAATGAAATTCAGCCCAACTGCTCCCTGTGGTAGCCAGTTCCGCATTCTCACCACTCTCTCCTGAATTCCCTGTTGGATTTATTAGTGACCTCCTAGTTTTGGACTCCCCCTGCTCGAGCCCACTCCTGCTACGAGTATAAACATTTTCTTTGTCTATCCTATCGAACTCTTTCATTATTCCAGGGAAAAGCAGTCTGCTTGATTGGCACCCCATCCACAAACATTCACTCCCTCTACCACTGGCGCCCAGTGTGTACCATCTACAAGATGCACTGCAGGAACTCACCAAGGCTGCTTAGGCAGCACCTTCCAAACCCATGACCACTACCATCTAGAAGGACAAGGGCAACAGATGCATGGGAACACCAACACCTGGATGTTCCCCTCCAAGTCACTCACCATCCTGTGGAAATATATCGCCGTTCCTTCACTGTTGCTGGGTCAAAATCCTGGAACTCCCTCCTTTACAGCACTGTGGGTGTACCTACACCACATGGACTGTAGCGGTTCAAGAAGGCAGCTCACCACCACCTTCTCAAGGGCAATTAAGGATGGGCAATAATGCTGGCCCAGCCAGCGATGCCCACATCCTGTGGATGAATAAAAAAAAAAGCTAAAAAAACTCTCTCGGCTGGGAAATGCTTTGGGATGTCCTGTGATGCTGCATGGTGCTATAAAAATGCAAGTTTTAACAAGATTTTACAGTATTTTATTAAATCCAGGAACCTTTAGCAGACGTTCTTGAAATGCTAAATGACCCGAATCACAATTAAACCTAAAAGAAAGGGATGAATAAACAACAATTGGTCCCGCTGAGTATTTGAATTCAGCAGCAGAATGAGACTCCGTGACTCATCTTTGAGAAATACTGCAACTCCTCATGAATTTTCCGAATTACACTCCAATCAATGACCTTAAGCCTGCGGTTGTTGAGCTGTGGACTCCTATCCCATTGAAGCTGGATTTAGATTGTCCAAATTAACTTGGTGCAGGGGTTAAAACAGTGGTGCTCAAGATTCTTTTTTTGCTTCTCGTTCTCATTAAATGCGGTCAACAGTTAACTCTCCAGCCAACGCCACTCAAACATGATGTTCATTTATTTCTTTGCTTAACGTGGGAGCTTGCTGTGCGAAAATTGGCCGCTGCATTTTCCAACATGATGACGGTGACTACCCTTCACAATTACCCTATTGGCCGCGAAACACTTTGGGATGTTTTGAGGGCTTGAATGGTGCTATGTAAATGCAAGTGTTTCCCCCTCTTTTGCTCTTTTCATTTTTCTTACCACTCTAAATGGCCTCTGAATGATGCTGTCCAAGTGATAGATTATCAGCAATGTTACCTAAAAGAGAAAAAGGCGTGTTCAATGACCTGTTATTTCCAATTCTTTCCCTCACCACCACTGGTGTGAAGTGGCTAATATATTGATAGAGGTTTTTGCTGCTAGTGAACTATATTCTGTTGGGCACATGTGATAGTCACCAATATGCCATGAGTTTCAGACCTGTTTACACATAGAGTCATAGAGTTATACGGCACAGAAACAGGCCCTTTGGCCCATCATGTCCGTGCCGGCCATCAAACACCTACCTATTCTAATCCCAATTTCCAGCACTTGGCCCGTAGCCCTGTATGCTATGGCGTTTCAAGTGCTCATCTAAATACTTCTAAAATTTTGTGAGGGTTCCGGTCTCTACCACCCCCCTCAGGCAGTGCGTTCCAGATTCCAACCAGCCTCTGGGTGAAAAGATTTTTCCCCAAATCCCCTCTAAACCACCTGTCCCTTACCTTAAATCTATGCCCCCTGGTTATTGACACCTCCGCTAAGGGGAAAAGTTTCTTCCTATCTATGTCCCTCATAATTTTGTATACCCTCAGCCTTGCCTGTCCTAAGGAAAACAACCCCAGCCTATCCAGTCTCTCTTCATAGCTGAAACGCTCCAGCCCAGGCAACGTCCTGGTGAATCTCCTCTGCACCCTCTCCAGTGCAATCACATCCTTCCTATAATGTGGCGACCAGAACTGCACACAGCACTCCAGCTGTGGCTTAACTAGCGTTGCATGAACCGTGTTTACATTGGACCCCAGCGGCTCAGAGAGCAGATGAGTCCAGGGCTATTGCAAAGTCAAGCTAGTCCCAAAGAAATGCCGCCCGCTGCTCTCTCCCGTTGGGAAAGGGGGAAATTGGGGAGGAAAGATGGAGAATGGGTTACACCATCAAGCCTTCACGCTGCAAAGCCAGACACAGATTAAAAGCTTCCATCTTGTTTCTTCAATGAGTCGTGCAGTAGATCGATGTCCTTCACTTTTGGGACTAAGAGAAGTGGCAGATGGAATTTAACCCTGAAAAGTGTGAAGTGATACACTTTGGAAGGAATAATTTGACAAAGAAATATTCAATGAACAACATGACACTAGGAAGTTCTGAGGAACAAAGGGACCTTGGCGTGTGTGTTCATAGATCTCTGAAGGCGGAGGAGCATGTTAGTGGGGTGGTGAAAAAGGCATATGGGACACTTGCCTTCATCAATCGAGGCATAGATTACAAAAGTAGGGAGGTCATGTTGGAGTTGTATAGAACTTTGGTGAGGCCACAGCTGGAGTACTGTGCGCAGTTCTGGTCGCCACATTATAGGAAGGATGTGATCGCACTGGAGGGGGTGCAGAGGAGATTCACCAGGAAGTTGCCTGGGATGAAACATTTAAGTTATGAAGAGAGGTTAGATAAACTTGGGTTGTTTTCGTTGGAGCAGAGAAGACTGAGGGGCGGCCTGATTGAGGTGTACAAGATTATGAGGGACATGGACAGGGTGGATAGGGAGCAGCTGTTCCCCTTAGTTGAAGGGTCAGTCATGAGGGGACATAAATTCAAGGTGAGGGGCAGGAGGTTTAGCGGGGATGTGAGGAAAAACTTTTTTACCCAGAGGGTGGTGACGGTCTGGAATGCGCTACCTGGGAGGGTGGTGGAGGCAGGTTGCCTCACATCCTTTAAAAAGTACCTGGATGAGCACTTGGCACGTCATAACATTCAAGGCTATGGATCAAGTGCTGGTAAATGGGAATAGGTAGGTAGGTCAGGTGTTTCTCACGTGTCGGTGCTGACTCGATGGGCCGAAGGGCCTCTTCTGCACTGTGTGATTCTGTGATTCTGTTTCCAATTCATCCAAGAAGAAATGGTGGAGATCGAAGTCTCCTCAGGAAGAGCTGCTGTGCAGACGTAATGTTGAGTTTTGATCCTTTATACATGAAATTTACAACACAAACAGACCATTTGGTTTAATTGGTCTCTGCTGGTGTTAGTGTTTCACACAACTAAGCCTCCCCCCACTTCTCTTCTTCTATTCCTTTCTCCCTCATGTGCTTGTCTAGCTCCCCCTTAATCTTTGGGTTCTGCAGATACCTGTAATCCTTGGAAGATGTTTTTGACTCCCATTCGAACCAATGCAAATTAATCTCTCTCTTGGTGACTACTCAAAAATCCGAAGTGTAATTATTATTCAGCACAACAAGACTGTTCCCTATAGAGAGGAATCACAGCACCAAATGCCAGATTATTCAGAATGAGTTAGTTTTTGCACGATATTGGTGCTAGGTTATTTAATATTTTAAAATAACTCTCGGAGCAATAGTTTTACCTAATAAAATATTAATGCATGCTCCACCTTCCATTGTTTGTTTTCAAAATTTCTCTTCTGTTTTTTTCACCCTCACTCACTCTCACTTGCTCTTGTGCTCACACCCCACCTCCAGCCCACCTTCTGTTTGTCTCTCTCTCTATCTCTCTCTCTCTCTCCCTTTCTCTCTCTGTCTCATTCCCTCCCTTAAATCTCTGTGTAAAGGATTCATCCCTCCTTGGAGACTGTATCCCTGCTGAGCTGACTCTCCTGCATTTTAAGTCACCTTCAAGTCCAAATGGAAATGCTGGCAAGAATCTCATTTAGCCCGTCATGATTATTTAATGCCTTTTTACCTTTCCCAGGGGAGAGAAAAATCCTTGCTCTCTGCAATCCATTTAGTTCAGAGTAACATTTATTCAGGGGCACGAATATTTTCCTGCCATATTCCATTAACGACAGGGCCGCTGACCACTAACCAAGTGGAAACAGCCAGTGGGGTGGGGTACATGCTGTCGAGGAAATGCAGAACTCCTGCAACACCCAATAAAATTGCACTTACCACCCACCACATGCGGGTGAGGAAGACCATTCGGCCCATGTGGGCTGTCCCACCCACACTGCCTAGAGTCTTCCCCCCTCCCCGGGCATCACAGCTGCTTCCTTAAATAAGACCAGGTTTATTATTATTTCTTGTCACGAGTGTAGTGAGAGGCAATTCCCATCTGTCTGCTCATTCGCACTTTCCGTGGCAGAAAACCTGTGGCCCCCCACGACCCACTGTCACAGTTGATTTTGAAGTAATTTTCTGGGCAGACTGTTTGCTCGTGCGTGTATACTCAAATCATTCTGTGCGTATGTCAGCAAATGTACATTACCGACGTACTGCAGATGCTGGAAACCTAGAAACAAATACACAAAACCGCGAGTGCACTGGCGGTATCTTTGGAGAGAGAAGCATAGTTAGCATTTCAGGCTGATGACCTTTCGTCAGAACCCCAAATATTTGAGCACAAACGTGTTGCATAGCTTTGCGTGGGCCCGCCAGATGGAAAGTGATGCCCAAGGCCGGGCAAAGAAGACCTGGCTGAGTGCGTTTAAAGAGGACCTTCCAGAGTGGGACACCACCTGGCTGGAACAAAAGAAAAATTGTGATGGATCTGGGCGGGTGGCGGGAGTATTGCTGCCCATTGTCCCACACGTTTAAGTCTAAGAAAGACGTGTGTGATGTACATGACGCTTGGGTGTCCATCCATTGAAAGGTTTACGATAATTATTAGACTCTGTTTTTCTCTATTGGGCCTGGTAACTATGTGAAGACTTTTGTTTGATTTTTTAATGTTTTGGGGGCCTCTTCTTTAATGATACGTCTCCAAGGGTGCGGCGCTCCCTCAGCACTGCCCCTCCGACAGCGCGGCGCTCCCTCAGCACTGCCCCTCCGACAGCGCGGCGCTCCCTCAGCACTGCCCCTCCGACAGCGCGGCGCTCCCTCAGCACTGCCCCTCCGACAGCGCGGCGCTCCCTCAGCACTGCCCCTCCGACAGCGCGGCGCTCCATCAGTACTGCCCCTCCGACGGTGGGGCCCCTCCTCAGCACTGCTCCTCCGACAGCGCGGCGCTCCCTCAGCACTGCTCCTCCGACAGCGCGGCGCTCCCTCAGCACTGCTCCTCCGACAGCGCGGCACTCCCTCAGCACTGTTCCTCTGACAGCGCGGCGCTCCCTCAGCACTGCCCCTACGACAGTGCGGCGCTCCCTCAGCACTGCTCCTCCGACAGCGCGGCGCTCCCTCAGCACTGTCCCTACGACAGTGCGGCGCTCCCTCAGCACTGCTCCTCCGACAGCGCAGCGCTCCCTCAGCACTGCCCCTCCGACAGCGCGGCGCTCCCTCAGCACTGACCCTCCAACAGTGCGGCGCTCCCTCAGCACTGCTCCTCCGACAGTGCGGCGCTCCCTCAGCACTGCCCCTCCGACAGCGCGGCGCTCCCTCAGCACTGCCCCTCCGACAGCGTGGCGCTCCCTCAGCACTGCTCCTCCGACAGCGCGGCGCTCCCTCAGCACTGCTCCTCCGACAGTGCGGCGCTCCCTCAGCACTGCTCCTCCGACAGCGCGGCGCTCCCTCAGCACTGCCCCTCCGACAGCGCGACACTCCCTCAGCACTGCTCCTCCGACAGTGCGGCACTCCGACAGCACGGCACTCCGACAGCACGGCACTCCCTCAGCACTGCTCCGATGGCATGCGCTCCCTCAGCACTGCTCCGACAGCGCGGCGCTCCCTCAGCACTGCTCCTCCGACAGCGCGGCGCTCCCTCAGTACTGCCCCTCCGACGGTGGGGCCCCTCCTCAGCACTGCTCCTCTGACGGCGCGGCACTCCCTCAGCACTGCCCCCACCACGGCGCTCCCTCGGCACTGCTCCAATGGCATGCGCTCCCTCAGCACTGCTCCTCCGACAGCGCAGCACTCCCTCAGCTCTGCTCCGATGGCATGCGCTCCCTCAGCACTGCTCCTCCGACAGTGCGGCGCTCCCTCAGCACTGCTCCTCCGACAGTGCGGCGCTCCCTCAGCACTGCTCCTCCGACAGCGCGGCGCTCCCTCAGCACTGCTCCTCCGACAGCGCGGCGCTCCCTCAGCACTGCTCCGATGGCATGCGCTCCCTCAGCACTGCTCCTCCGACAGCGCGGCGCTCCCTCAGCACTGCTCCGATGGCATGCGCTCCCTCAGCACTGCTCCGCCGACAGCGTGGCGCTCCCTCAGCACTGCTCCTCCGACAGTGCGGTGCTCCCTCAGCACTGCTCCTCCGACAGCGCGGCGCTCCCTCAGCACTGCTCCTCCGACAGTGCGGTGCTCCCTCAGCACTGCTCCTCCGACAGCGCGGCGCTCCCTCAGCACTGCTCCTCCGACAGCGCGGCGCTCCCTCAGCACTGCTCCTCCGACAGCGCAGCGCTCCCTCAGCACTGCTCCTCCGACAGCGTGGCACTCCCTTGGCACTGCCCCCCTCGTGGCGCTCCCTCAGGACTGCCCCTCCAACAGCGTGGCACTCCCTCAGCACTGCCCCTCTGATGGTATTGAACTCGCTCAGCACTGCCCCACTGACAGCGAGGCACTCCCTCAGTGCTGCCCCTCTGACAGCGAGGCACTCCCTCAGCGCTGCCCCTCTGCGGCGCCGACTTGGTACTGCCTCACCGATGGTGCAGGACTCCCTCGGTACTGCCTCTCCGATGGTGCAGCGCTCCCTCGATACTGCCTCTCTGCCGGTGCAGCGCTCCCTCGGTACTGCCTCTCCGATGGTGCAGGACTCCCTCGATACTGCCTCTCTGCCGGTGCAGCGCTCCCTCGGTACTGCCTCTCCGATGGTGCAGGGCTCCCTCAGTACTGCCTCTCCGATGGTGCAGCGCTCCCTCGGTACTGCCTCTCCGATGGTGCAGCGCTCCCTCGGTACTGCCTCTCCGATGGTGCAGCGCTCCCTCGGTACTGCCTCTCCGATGGTGCAGCGCTCCCTCGGTACTGCCTCTCCGATGGTGCAGCGCTCCCTCAGTACTGCCTCTCCGCCAGCGCAGCGCTCCCTCGGTACTGCCTCTCCGATGGTGCAGCGCTCCCTCGGTACTGCGATGGGATGTCAGCCTATTCTGTGCTTAAATCTCTGGAGTGGATTTTGAACCTGCTGCCTTTCGATTTGGGTGAGAGTGCGGACAGTGGAGCCAGGCTGATTGTAAGATTGCTCTCTAGTAATAAGTCAGAGCCCAAATGGATATTGTATCAATACCAGGCTCTTAGTAGACCTTTTTTTTTGGGTCAATGAGAAGAATTTTTTTGCTGTTGTTGTCATACATTTGACCGCTGAGATGTACAATGACTTCATTTCCAGCCATTTCCTGAACCCGACCCCTCCTCACCAAAGCACGTTTTACACTGGGCTCATTAATCCCACACTCTTAGTCAGCTACTGATTTGCTGCATTATCCTGATAATCGATGTGCATGATCAGCAGTATTCAGAGCAGCCTAATGATGTTTGAAGGAATAATGTCTGAGGATGATTGGAGCTCCACAGATGTTAAGGTCAAACATTCCTCCCCGAACAGAGAGAGTTTTAATCGCACAGATTTCTTGGCCGAGTCCAGAACTGATTGGTGCATAATTTTCTTCTCTCTCAGCTTCTTCCTCAGCATCAACCCCCACCCCCTGCCTCCCTGCCCCCCAACCTTCCCTGTTATCTTGTTGTAACGTATAACATTCTCTGAGAGGGCTTGACAGGGTAGATGCTGAGAGGATGTTTTCCCTCCTGGGCGATTCTAGATGCAGCACAGTTTAAAAATAAGGTGTTTCCCGTATAAGGCAGAGATGTGGAGGAATTCTGTCCCAAAGGGCCGTTGGAATTCTCTTCCCCCTGAGAGCAGTGGCGTCCGGGTCATTGAATATATTCAGGGCTGAGTTAAACAGGTTTTTGATCGACAGAGGAGCCTGGGATTATGCAGCACAGTCAGGAAAGTGGAGTTAAGCCCAAATCAGCTCAGATCTTAGTGAATGGCAGGGCAGGCTCGATGGACCGAATGGCCTACTCTTACCTCTCATGCCCTTGTACCTCGTATTTCCTCGACAATCAGAGACATGGGTTTATGTTTTAGGCGTTTTCATACCTCCCACTCTGAAACGAGACCCCCGAGCCCTGGAAGGACTGGAGAGTCGGCAGTCCTACTCTGCGTTCTTGTTTACATTTCCCACGACCCAGAGCACTGCCTGTGATTATCCAACACATCACTGGTGCTGCTGCAGTGCCTGTTCTATGTTGCATGAATCCATTGTTGATTCACTCAGTGGGACTCTTGGGGCTGGGTGTGATGAGGATCATGGTGTACGTTATGGGTAATCCTTCTCACGCTAAAACCTCCTCTTCTTTGCTTTTCAGGTCTGCCAGAGATTCCCAGTATGGTACAGTCAACGAGTGTTGTACTGCTCCAGTAGCTTAGTGACCTCTAACGGTGAGTAATGCAAAACCCCTTGTGCCCCACAGCTGTGAGTTTATTTCTCAAAGAGCCTCAATCGATTGTTTTGTGTGGTTCAGACAAGTGCTCAACCAAGTAGCGCCACCTAATGCTTCAGCAACAAGCTGCTCAGACACAACACAAAGAAAGATTTGCAATTGTACAGCATTTTTCAGGAGAGAAGCACAGGAACACGAGAGTTAGGAGCAGGAGTAGACCATTCAGCCCATCGAGCCTGCTCCGCCATTCAATACGACCATGGCTGATCTTGGAACTTCAACTCCATTTTCCTGCCCACTCCCTGTACCCCTTGGTCCTCTGAGAGACCAAAAAAATTCTGTCTATCCCAGCCTTAAATAGGTTCAACGATGGAGCACCCACAACCCTCTGGGGGAGAGAATTCCAAAGACTCTCAATCCTTCGGGTGAAGACATTTCTCCTCATCTCTGTCATAAATGATCGGCCCCTTATCCTGAGACTGTGCCTTCGTGTTTTAGATTCTCCGATCAGCCAAAGCAACCTCTCAGCGTCCACCCTCTCAAGCCCCTTCCGTTTTGATGAGTACTTTTCAATGAATGCATTTATAGTGAAGTCAGAATTGTGGCAGTTAATTTGCGCACAGCAAGCTCCCGGAAACAGCAAAGTGGCAGTGACTGGATAGATCATCTCTTTTTCTGACATTGGTTTGGGGATAAATATTGGCCAGGACACCAGGGAAAACACCCTGCTCTTCTTTGGGAGAGCCCCCTGGAATATTTTACATCCACCTGAGAGGGCATATGGAGCCTCTGTTTAACATCTGAAAGACATCACCTTTGACAGTCCAGGGTTTCCTCAGTGCTGCACTGGAGTGTCAGCCTTGAGTTTTGCCCTCGGATCCTGGTGTGGGAATTGAACCTGGAATCTTGGGGCTCAGAGGCGAGCACGTTCTACCCACCGAGCCACAGCTTAATACCTTAACAACTGGCAGCAACAACTTGCATTTATATCATCATCATCTTCAGTTCCCTGAACAAAGGCGGGTCCGACCCACAGCACATGACCTCCATCACAGGTAGGGCAGGGGTGGTAGTTCCCGAATCCACCCCAGCCAGAATGGGAATCGAACCTCATTCTCTCGGAATTGAACCCCGTGCTCGAGGCACCAATCTGATCCACGCCAGCCAACCCCCCTCCAAAGAGCCCGCGATGCTGTGGTAACATGCATGCTGTAGCCTGAAGCTATGGATATTGATGGTGGAGGCTCCAGTGTTCTTTGCATCACATGGCTGACCAGGAATATCTCCTGCTCTTACCGCCTGCCATTGACGTGTGTTGGGAGGATTTGCAGATCGATATTAACCTGTTTGGCCTGATTATGAACTCACCTTCCTTAGCTATCAGTTTTCCGGGGTGGGGCTCAAACCCAGACCTCCTGGCTCAGAGGCAGGGATGCTACCCAGTGGGCCATGTTATGACGTGGCAGACGACGTGTGCCCGGTGGTTCAAATCCACGAGGGAAACTTGATCACCTGGTCACAACTGTTTTGCAATTTGTATTTTATTTCGAGATGTATGCCCTGAATTCAGAAGTAATAATACAACCACGACTTCAGATGTTTTTAGAAAACGAAATTAAACATTTATTGACAGAAAAGATTTCAAGTACATACATAGGCCTACAAATTACTACTATAATAAACTCCTAAAACCCCTAATTAATCTGGCTCCCAGTTACACCTCCATTAAGGCAACAGTTTAAAACAAATAGATTTAAACAGACCCAGGCAAAGCAACACAATACCCTGGACAGTGAGGTTCAAAGTGAGTTTTCACAGCTTCGGTTTCTATAGACAGCAACTTGATCCACAGAGGCTGGAGGCTTTTCACACTTGTGTTAGATCCTAGAATGCCTTCTCTCCTCTGACACACAGCCTCACCTCCTTTATACATGTTTCTCCCTTTTTAATGCAAATTCTATTGTTCCGATATGCCTTTGGAACTTTACCTTTCTCATAATACAAATCTTTTCACAGTACTAATTTTATCAAAAACCTTTGGGAGAAATAAACACACTGTTTAGCTTAGCTCCTTCTGGCTAGATGTAACATCTTACCATCTCTTTGAAATTCAAACTAACCCAATTTATCTAAAAATGCAAATTTTCCTTGCACCTCACATTCTAAAACGTCAGCCATGTTTACGTATTTAGCATTTCAAACCCAGCTTCAAACTCGAAGCCTCCAGACCAGCTGTTTCCAATTCAATTAAATCTCTCTCTCTCTCTCTCACACACACACACACACACACACACACACACACACACAAAAAGAAACTATCCAAACCCCACTATTAACCCACTTTTACAATAAATCACAATAATATTGTGAATTATTATATTTTTATGACAGCCACAAGACCTGGCATTTATGTAGTGCCTTAATAGAGCAAAAGGCATTTCATCAGAGTGTAATCAGGCACAAAATTGACACAAAGGTGGAGGTTGTACATTAGATGTAGACATTAAGCAAAGTCACGAGGGAGGAGAGAGAGAAGCAGAAAGATTTAAGAAGGAAACGCAGGGCCTGGAGCCTCGATAGCTGAAGGCACGGCCATCAGTGCTGAATCTAAAGGAGTTTGCGATGTAGAAGCCAGAGCCGAGGGCTGTAGGGCTGGAAGAATTTAGAGAGATAGGGAGGGCCGAGGCCATGGAGGGGTTTGAATGCCATCCCTGTTGTGTTTAGTTCATTCGTGCTGTTTTCCTCCTCCCCCATTATTTGGCCCCGTACTTGACGCACGGCTTCCGTTGTATCGTACTTGAGAGAATTCTAGCTTGGCTGTGTTCACAGAAGCAGGACAAGGCCATTGAGCTCCCTGAGTTTTCTCTGCCGTTTTAATTAGATGGTGGCTGATCTGTACCTTTTACTGCTGCTGCCGCCCCCAATCCCCGTCCTCAGGCTCCTTCCCAAAATTCCTCGGCCTTGCCACCTCGTGGGATTTAGGAGCCCAATTCCTAACTCTTTGATCATCATACCCTCTGCCCGCTGAAGCTGCTGCTCAGTTGCCTGCAGATGAGGAGCACTTGAGGAAGGAGATAAGTTGCTCAGACTCCGGCACAATCTGATCATAAATGACCGGCTCAGTAATCAGAAACCAAAGGGAGCCTCCTTTGCAGATAATCCCACGTCCATCCACAGTGCTGCAAGATGCCTGAGTTTTTACGATATTTCACTTGCTGTCGGTAAACTGTCTGAACTGAGAGGCCAGTGAATGAAGATGGATTTACTCAGCACCAATTCTCATGGCTCCTCTGATTTGTATGTGGTTGGAGGAGCAGGCAATTGATTTCTGCTTTAATTTATCGCAGACTGCCTGATGTGTTCACCTGATGATTTCACATCACCTCTCCCCGCTTACAGCACCCAGCACTCCTATTACTGCAGCCTGTCGACTGTAGGATAGCAGACCTCCTCCTCTTCTGTTTTTTTTGTATAAAAGCATTGGAAATTTACAGCCCAGACTGAGGTTATTCTGTACTAACTCAGAAGGTTCTGGATTCAAGTGCCACTCTAGAGCCTTCAGGGCAAAATCTTGGCCAACACACCAGTGCAGTACTGAAGGAGTGCTGCACTGTCGGAGGTGCCACCTTCCAGATGAGATGTTAAAGTGATCCCTGTCTGCCCCTGCAAATGGACCTAAAAGATCCCATGGCACTATTTTCAAGAGGAGCTGGGGAGATCTCCCTGGTGTCCTGGCCAATGTTTATCCATCGACCAAACCACTGGACGCAAACTACCTGGTCCTTATTAGGTTGCTGTTTGTAGTATCTATCTGTGCACAAATTGGCTGCCATGTATCCTATGCTGCAGCAGTGGCTAGCTTCAGATATATTCGAGTGGCTGTAGAGCCATTTTTGGGACATCCTGAGATGGCAGAAGGCTCTGTACATTTGCTTCCTCCTTTATGTACACTAACCCATCTCCCATGGCATTGCACATTGTGGGAGGAGTACATGTAACTTTTAGTGATGGAGTCCAGACCAAGGATAATGTGCTCAGTTGAGTTTGCGGATAATTGGACCAAGTGGACAGATGTAATCAGTCCCTATCTGAAAGGCAACCATTGACAATTGCATTATTAATCCCTATATGCACATTTATAATGGAAATTGGAGTGACAAACTGGTCATGGGCAGGCTTGAAGGGCCGAATGGCCTATCCCTGCTCCTGTTTCCTAAGTTGTAATTGCACTGTCCTGCCATAGGCTCCTCTACTGACAAGAGGATGTAATTACAGAGGCAGTTGCCATTAGAAATGCAGGCACTTGGAATGCATTCATATGGAGAGAGATTAATGAGCAATAACTTCGAAAATCTGAATCGCAAAGCGGTTTCAGTGCTTGAAATTGGGATTGTCCATTAGTCGGAATTTGGAACCAAGTGGCATGGCACATCTTTAAAAAAAACCGGAAAATTTCAGGGAATAGTGAAAATGTAGTGAATACTCTTCAGATTGGCTTGTTTCAAATTGCTGACCGTGAATTCCACCAACTCTGTTTCAGCTTCCACATCTGTTTCGACTTTCGTGGACCCAGAGGTTTGGGAGTAGTCTTTTCTTTGCTCAACTCCCTAACTGAAGGAAACGCCCTAACTCAACACCAAATCAGTTCCTAAATTCTCCTTAATGGCCAATGTGAATAACGTGTGTAAGCTCCTCCAGATCCTACAATGCTCCGAGATCTCTGCTCCCCTCCAAATCCGACTTTTGCTCAACCTTGATTTTCATCTTCGCCGTTGATGGTGTGAATTCAGCTGCCTAGGCCCGCTTGAGCTGCCTCGCTTAACTCTCTCCTCCATTTAAGATACTTCTTACCCACCTCTTTGACCATGCGTTTAGTCATCTGCCCTAATATATTTCTATGTGGCTCAGTGTTAAATTTGTCAGATATTGCTCCTGTGAGGCACCTTGAATGTTATATAAATACGAGTATACAGGTTGTTAACAGGAACATTCATTTAAGTGATAGCCCAAAGACAGTAGTTTGGGCATTCCGGCTTCCAGACGTTTGTAACTTGTTCTATTTTTTTTCTTCCTTCGTTCGTGGGATGTGGACGCCACTGACAAGGTCAGCATTTGTTGCCCATCCCTAATTGCCCTTGACAGCAGTTAAGAGTCATGATCATGTTGAATGGGGGAGCAGGTGCGAAGAGCCAAATGGCCTATTCTTGCTCCAATTTTCCATGTTTCTAAGAGTTAACCACATTGCTGTGGGTCTGGAGTCGTGTGTAGGCCAGACCGGATAAGGAAGGCAGATTTCCTTACCTAAAGGGCATTAGTGAACCAGATGGGTTTTTACAACGATGATAGTTTCATGGTCACCCTTACTTTCAATTCCAGATTTTATTAATTAAGCTTAAATTCCACCAGATGGGATTTGAACCCGTGTCTCCTGAGCATTAACCTGGGCCTCTGGATTACTAGTCCAATGACATTACCACTACACCACTGTCTTCCCTAGATGGTGGATGTCACAGAATGGGGGGAATTATGGGTTTGGAAAGCCAATGCCTGTTGGCTCTGACTCACCCTGGGACCTGCTGGGATGTTATAAGAAACCAGACGCTTTCCTCGAAGTGGGGGCGACCGGGAGAAAATGGTGTGGGGACCACAGTGTGGAGTCTATCCAGCGGTTCTCACACGTCTGATGACCAAATCTACATAAAGGAGGACCGGAAGTTATCCAGTTACTGCTTCAGCTGACGGGGTCCATTGCCAAGTTCAGCGGACTAGAAATATTTCTTTCCCTCCCAGCTAGGCTGTGTGAAGTGCTCCTCAAAGCGATGTTTACACAGACTGAGGGCCTGTTCATAGCTAAAGCTTATTTCATCACAACATCTGGTATTTATTGCAAACGTTGCTGTAATATTTATGTTGAGCTGTAGCTGGTTTCTGTCATTTTCTGCCAGCAACTGGAGGGTTTCTGCCTGGCCTAAAGCTAGAAACAGTGGAGTCCAAAGGAACTTGGGAGTCCTCTTTTTTAATTCTTTCACAAGATGTGGGCGTTGCTTGACTAGACCAGCATATGTTCCCCACCCTAATTGCCCTTGAAGGTGGTGGTGAGCCGCCGCCTTGAACCACTGCAGTCCACGTGGTGCAGGCACACCCACAGTGCTGTTAGTCGCTGAGTTCCAGGATCACTCCCAATGGCGGTGAAGGAACAAAGATATATTTCCAAGTCAGGGTGGTTTGTGGCTTGGAGGGGAACTTCCAGGTGGCGGTGTTCCCAGGTGTCTGCTGCCTTTTCCCTTCCCTGATTTGCAAAAGAAACAAACGTGATGTGAGAAAAAAAACTTTTTCACACGGCGAGTGGTTCAGGTCTGGAATGCAACTGCCTGGAAGTGTGGTGGAGGCAGGTTCAATCGGGGTATTCAAGAGGGCATTAGATGATTATTTGAATGGCAACAATGTGCAAGGGTGCGGGGAAAAGGCAGGGCAATGGCAATAGGTCATGTGGCTCATTTGGAGAGCCGGTGCAGACACAATGGGCCGAATGGCCTCCCTCTGTGCCGTTAAGATTCTGTGGTGCTCTGTGATTCTAAATGGTAGAGGTCGTGGGTTTGGAAGGTACTGTCAAAGGAGCCTTGGTGAGTTGTTGCAGTGCATCTTGTAGATGAAGCACTCTGCTGCCACTGTGAGTTGGTGGTGGAGGGAGTGAATGTTTGTGGATGTGGTGCCAGTCAAGGAGGCTGCTTTGTCCTGGATGGTGTCGAGCTTCTTTAATGTTGTTGGAGCTGCACTCACCCAGACAAGTGGAGAGTATTCCAACATACTCCTGACTTTTGCCCCTTGCAGATGGTGAACAGGCTGTGGGGAGTCAGGAAGTGAGTTATTTGCTACAGAACTCCCAGCCTCTGACCTGCTCTTGTAGCCATGTACATTGTTAAACTGTCAGACCGGCAACGAAAGTGATCAAAAAGGCTAATGGAATGCAGGCCTTGATGTCTAGAGGACTAGCATCCAAGGGGTTAGAAACCGTGCTTCAGTTATACAAAGCCCTGCTTAGACTATACCTGGAGCACTGTGTTCAGCTCTGAGCATTGCACCTTAGATAGGATGCATTGGCCTTGGAGGGAGTGCAGACTAGTTTGCCAGAATGGTATCTGAACTCCAATTGGTTAAATTGTAAGACTATACAAACTAGCATTGTGTTTTGGGGAATTTAGAAGGTTAAAAGGTGATTTGATTTTCAGGATAAGGGGAACTGATAGGAACAGCTGGAGAAAAGCTGTTTCCACTGACTGGGGAGCCTAGGATGAGGAGGCACAATCTAAAACTAGAGCCAAACTTTTCAAGTGTTAAGTTTTGAAATACTTCTACATGCAGTGGGCGGTGGAAGTTTAGAACTCTCTCCCAGGAACAGTGGCAGCAGTGTGTGTACCATCTCTCTGGATGCACTGCAGAAACTCACCAAAGCTCTTGAGACAGCACCTTCCAAACCCACAACCGCTACCATCTAGAAGGACAAGGGCAGTAGATACATGGGAGCACCACCCCCAGGAAGTTCCCCTCCAAGCCATTCACCATCCTGATTTGGAAATATATCACCACTCCTTCATTGTCGCTGGGTCAAAATCCTGGAACCCCCTCCCTAACAGCACTCGTGGGTGTACCTACACTGCAGAGACTCAATGGTTCAAAAAGGCAGCTCACCACCATCTTCTCAAGGGCAGTTAGGGATGGTCAATAAATGCTGGCCTAGCCAGTGATGCCCACATCCAGTAAATAAAAAAAAAAACAACTGACAGTTGACATTAGATCATTAAATCTATGATTGATAGATTTTATTAAGGGATATGGGGCAGAGGCGAGTATATGAAGTTAGGTTCCAGATCAACCATGACTCCATTGAATGGCACGGAGCAGGCTCGAGGGCTGAATGGGCACCTCCTTTTTCTACGCAGTGGGTCTTGTCAGCCTCTTCAGAGCTCACTCTTGTCATTATGGAGGAAAAACAGAATTAAGCTTTTTGACCCTACCATGAGAAACCTTGTTTTAAATGGCGTCAGAGATTAAGGCGGCAACAATTGCAGAAATGGGGGTGCACAGAGGGATTTCTGCTCAGTGATCTCTCGAGGGTCCTGATTAAAGGGCGAATGTTTTGCAACCAAGAGACATTCTCCACTGTTTTCACTGTTGTTGTGGTCGAGGTGGATGATAAACTGGGGCTTGAAACCTTGCAATTGTTAACTTTATAATAAAGGCTGTGAAGGAGGGCAGGAAGTGGTCGCATTTGGGACACTTGGTTTTGGAAGATGGGAATACACCCCCTCCACCCCAATCCCCCAACACACACACACAATCTGGAAGTCAACCATGGGTTGATCGGTTTAGGTGAGGAGGTAGCCGTTGACATGGCAATAATGGGATTTGCCATGTGGTCGAGGTGGGTGCTGGTTCATGGGTGCCTTGAGTCACTGTTATGCCGTGTGAGTGAACCAGGTAGAGTTTGGGCATCGATCTGAAACAGGGCGGGAAGGTGGCCTCAGCCTCACTGGTGCCACCTAGCTGCCAGCTGGAATTCTGGGAGTGTGGCTTTGCCCCGTTGTATAGCAACTGCTCTCCTGCTGTAATCCAATCTGGGGACCCCCAGGATCAGGCTAGAGCTCTCTCAGTTTTGAACAAGCTGACTTCTCAATCTGAGATCTCTGCCACTGGGCAGGGGCGGAGAGGCAGATATTCCAATTTAAATGACACTCCCACAGTTTATTTGCATTATAAATATGACCAGCATTTATTGTGGTTCGACGGGGAACCTATTTCATGTTCACTCTTGTGTCCTTTCGCACCTTTGCCCAGTGATCCTGATCTGATCACTCTGCTCAGCGATGGCATGAGCTGGAAGCACAGCCTTGTGCAGACTGGCCTTTTGACTACTGCCTCAAGCAGGGAGAAAAGCGTTGTTACAGGTATTGAAGTTATGTAAAACGCATCAGATGCTGTCAGCCGCTTGCCATGTCCTGAAGGAGGTACAGCTTGGAGGGAAGCCAAGTCCCTGTCTGAAGAAGCGAAGCTTTGCTAAGGGCCTGTAACAGGAAGACTGCCAGACTGCACCTGCACATTCACGCTCAGTGAGGGATTCAGCTTGGGGCCTGTCCTCTGGAGATGGGTTGGAGCAGGGCGGCCATCTTTTAATGTGTTTGATAGGTTTGGACTACTGAGCTGCCATCTATGCAAAGCACAAACCTCCCAACGTTCGGCACACCAGGCTGCCTGGCTGTAATATTTTCTAAAAATGTTTGTTATTGGCTGTAGGCGTCGCTGACTAGGCCAGTTTTGTTGCCCATTCCTAATTGCCCTTGAATAGGTGGTGGTGAACTGCCTTCCTGAACTGCTGCAGTCCACCTAGTGCGGGTAACACCCACAGTGCTAGTGGTTAGGTACTACCTGAGTGGCTTTTTAAAAATTCATTTATGGGATGTGGGCTTCGCTGGCTAGGCCAACGTTTATTACCCATCCCTAATTGCCCTTGAGAAGGTGGTGGTGAGCTGCCGCCTTGAACCGCTGAATGGCTTGCGAGGCCATTTCAGAGAGCAGTTAAGAGTCAGCCTCGTTGCTGTGGGTCTGGAGTCACATGTAGGCCAGATCAGGTAAGAATGGCAGATTTCCTTCCCTAGAGGACATTAGTGAAGTAGCTGGGTCTTTACGACAATCGATGATAGTTTCATGGTCACCATTACTGAGACTAGCTTTATGTATTTTATTAATTGGCTGAGGGAAAACTGTTGGTCAGGACACTCAGATAGACTGCTCATCTTCAATTTGTTCCATAGGACATTGAACAGTCAGTTGAAATGGCGGATGGGGCCTCAGTTTAACAACACAGCTATGGCTGAAGATGAAAGTTTTTCTTCAATATCTATAACTAACTATCCATCCATCCAGCCTGTCTGCCTGGGATAAGCTGTGTTTCAGTTTGGCAATAAGCAACTTCAAGATCCCTAGGCCTAGAAGATCTCTTGAGACGGTCTGCTCGAGCTGGCTGCCAGTTGACTCAATGGGATTCAGCACCCCCGAATGCCAATCTCAAGAGTTGAACCAAAATGGAAGAGGAATATTAGTTGGGTTTGGCACCCGGTGTCTCCAGAACCTTCTAATTTGCTTTGAGTGCTAGAATTGGCTACCAGGCAATGTGCTGGTGGACATATCTGAGTCGCTTTTCCCTCATAAGATTGATGCTGATGGTGGGATGCCATTAGGTTCATTCCAGATGAACCATCCGGAAAAAACCAACGGCCCACCGCCCCACCCCCACAGTCATTCCTCTGATCACTGCCAATCTGCTTACTCTTCGATCGCCAGTAAGATCTGCCAGGCTGCCCCACTCGCCCCATGGTGTCTCATTCAGTTGTAGTGTTGTGCAGCAGGTCAGATGCACTCAACAGGATTGACTGACAGTCGTTTGGTAGTACAGAACTTGCACATTGCTGAAGAGAGAGGCATGTTGCTGAAGCTTTTCGTCTTGCACTCATCAGAACATGTGCAAGAATGCCAAATTTCAATCGATCACAGCAGTTTGAACTACAGGAGAAGAGGATGCTGATTGGTTGGCAAGTCAACCCTCGCCAAGGCGTTACCATGGAGAAAGCAATGAGAAACTATAGGATCCCCAAGCTCCCGGGTAATTCAAAAAAGTTGCAAGGCTTGAATATATTGTTTTCGTTTGCAAAGAACGGGTTCCTGTCTATGAATATGTGTCGCTTCTATCGAGCGTAAAGGAGCTACCTTACAAGTTCGACTCATTACCTTAAATCGGTTGTCAGTGTAGCTATTAGCACACTCAGGATTGTTCAGCCAATGCTGTCCAATCTCAGAATCACATCTAATAGTAGACTTTGCTTTGAAATTTGGGCTTCAGCAACATGCCTCTTTTCTCAGGATTCACTGACCATTGTCATGGTCACATTGTGCAGGCATCTCGAATTGCAAGATTCTAGACACAAAGGACGGGATTTAACCCCGTCACGGCGGGACCGATGGCAGTCAGGCTCACTGAGTTGAGGGGGAGGCCCCGCATCAGTCTCCCGATGGTGGCAAAACCTCCCCGATTTAAGCTGGAGGGCGGAAGGGACTGATGCAGGATTCCTGACCAGCGGGATGTTGATTAGGATCATTATTGAGCCAATTGACACCCATTACCCCGAGCCCAACACAATGTAGTGGTGGCTTAGGGATCAAATGGAGGCCGCATTGGTCACGCAGCTAAACCTGTTGGGTTTGTCAGTGGCTCCCCGGGCAGAGAGGCATTGAAAGCCATATCTCTGTCCTTGCCTCCAATCCCCCAGCCCACCCACCCACTCCCAAAACACCTTCCCTGCGTCCCCTATCCCACCTTCACTCACCTGTAGCCCCTCCACAATCCTGGGCCTCAGGTGGGTGCAGTGCCATCAGCAGCTGCTGCTCTCATTGGTGCTGGCGGTGCGAGGAGGCGGGACCTCTGCCACCAGGAACCTCGGTCAAGGGGAAGACCCAACAACGGCCAATTGTGGGCACTTGATTCCATCGAGGCTTTACCACCGGTAGGCGAGATTTCTGTCGGCCTGACAAAACCCCCGCCACTTACATGATAGAGCAAATATTTGTCCGGCTTCCCACTGTCTCTCCGGGAGATGTTGGGGACCAAATCTCTTCTCTAGCAGGTGGTTTATTTACCTCACCCAGCTGACCTTTCCACCTTTCTCCATCGCTCCACCCCCACTTCCCTTTCTGCACTGATGACACAAATCCACCAGGCCCAGGGCGTTTGAACCAACCTGGTTGACTTAACCAACATTTCTTCCCTATTGCTTTCATGCTGGTGCCTATCCCTTGGATTAATCCCACAACAGTAAATCCCTGTAGCAGATTGGTGACGTGAGATTGCTGTTGAAAACTTATGATCTGATCGCGCAAACGTCAATGCGATGAGTCAGGCTGGAGGGGCCGAATGGCCTACTCTTATTTTTGTGCTTTCGAGTTGTCAACAACAACAATTTGCATTTATATAGCGTGCTTAATGTAATAAAACAGCCCAAGGTGCTTCACAGGAGCGTTATTAGGACAGGTAACCAAAACCTTGATCTGGGAGATATGTTTTCAGGGGCATGTTAGAGGAGGAGAGAGAGAGACAGAGAGGCTTAGGGCCCAGGCAGCTTAAGGCACAACCAATGGTGAAGCGATTAAAATTGGGGATGCTCAAGAAGCCACAATTGGAGAGATTTAGGAGAGATGTAGGGCTGGAGGAGATGACAGACTTTGCTTTGAAATTTGGGCTTCAGGGAAGAGGGCGAGAACATGGAGGCTAAGTTGAATTGGTGTCTTCCTGAGAAGGTATTCTTCAGCACAACCTTGCCCTGACTGAATGAATGAACCCTCACTCTGTGTTCATTCTCTCTCTCTCTTTCCCCCTCTCTTGGCGCAGATGTAACTGTTGTTTACCAGAACGGGTTGCCCGTGCTCTCCTTGAACCTACCATCGCGGCGAGAGCGTTGCCAGTTCACACTCCGGCCCATCTCCGACTCAGTAGGCGTCTTCCTAAAGCAGCTGCAGGCAGAGGACAAAGGCATCGATCGAGTCGCCATCTACACCCCAGGTACTGTATGTGGACTTGGAACCGAGCTTGCACACTGATTTAATCCGGGGGGTGGGGGTAGTGGGGGGTGGTGGTGATTGTGGGGGTGGGGGGGGGGGTCAAAAATAGTCATAGAGGAACATATTATTGGACCTTTGCTAAATTCAAGTTAGAACTCAAAGCTTCATTCACAGATGCTAATTGGAAAATCTAACCCTTGCTCAAGATGGAAGCTAAATTTCAAGACGAAGAATTAGAGTTAAGTTTCAAATGCAAAGCAGCACCACAGTTATAGCAAGCTCTGGTCAGTAGTTCACCATTTAATGGAGCAAGCATTGAAAATTGAAATCGACAATACACACAGCCCCTGTTTCCATCATTAATTCTTTCTCAGCATATCCTGTAGCCTCGTGAGTGAAGTGAAAAGTGAAACAGCCGCCAGAACTCTGTCATATCTGGGAAAGCTCATGAAAACAAGGAACAAAAAAAAAAATAGAGAAGAGGAGGAATAGAAAAACGGACTAAGATTTGGGAAGGCAAAAAATTCGAATGGAAACCGGGTCTCAGTTTCTTACAAAAATAATCCCTAAAAGAAAATAAAGACTTGAAGTGAGGCTAAAACTAAAATGAAGACTATTTCCAGGAACGGACAACCTGCAACCCCTCCCGCCAGTTTAAGCTTGCTGCTTCAGGATTCAGTGGATAGTGAGCAATGGTGTTGACTTCCCATTTGTTAAATGCTGCTGTATGATGTGCCTGCATGCCACTGTAATGTAAAGGTGCTCGGCAGAGCAAGGGTTAACACGTGGGACTGGTGAATATCACCACCCACGGTATGATGCATAGAGTCATATGGTAATAGACAGAGAGAACAGCCTAGAGTGAACACTCTGGAACCAGCCTGCATGGAGGTAACAGTATCATGCATGATAGTAACCTGGGATCTGTAAATAATTAAAGATTGACAATAAAGGGTTCATGTTTGAATGTTTAAATCCCAAAGTCTTGTCATCGGGACATCTAACACACTCATATTACAACAAATGCCATCACTAAGCTACTGCTGAAAATGCCAATGGAAATTTGACGTCAGTATTTCTGATGAGACCTGTAGCTCATCTGATAAATTTACTAACTTCAGTTCCTAGTTCCCTTGCTCTTTCCTCCAGGGCCCTGTTGGCACCCAGTTCCAGAGTTGTTCTGCAAATTTTAGTGATTGAACATAACATGAAATAGGAGCAGGGGTAGACTATGAGCCCCTTGAGCCTCCTCCGTCATTCAGTGCGACCATTGCTGATCTTCTGCCTCAACTCCACATTCCTGCCTGCTCCCCATATCCCCTCGATTTGCTTGAGACCCCAAAAATCTGTCAATCTCAGCCTTGAGTACACTCAACAATGAAGCATCCACAACCTTCTGGGATAGAAATTCCAAAGGTTCACAACACTCTGAGTGAAGAAATTTCTCCTCACCTTGGTCATAAATGATCAACCCCTTATGCTGAGACTGTGCCCCCTGTGTTCGAGATTCCCCGACCAATGGAAACAATCTCTGTGTCTCCCCAATCGAGGCCCTTCAGAATCTTGTATGATTCAATTAAATGACCTCTCATTCTTCTAAAACTCAGAGGATATAGGCCCAATTTATTGAGCAGGGATTAACTCTCACCCCTGTGGGTACTGTTGTTATCGGGTGAGTGACAGATGGTTGAGATTTCATTTACAAGGGTTGAAATCAACAAGTGGTGTAATTGGCATTGTAGATGGATAGGATGGTGTTGATGAAGGTCTACTTTGGTTGGTAATTGTGCTGCCCCTGGTGTCTGTTTGCTCTGATTGCTCCGTATTGTTCCTCCCCACCCCCACAGATGGAACTCGAATAGCTGCATCAACGGGAATCGACATTCTGCTTCTAGATGACTTCAACTTGGTGATAAATGATGTATCGCACCATGTGCTGCCCCCAAAGAGAGGTATAATAACTGAGTCAGCACATCCTACAAGTGACAATCTGCATTTAACCCAGTCTCGATCAACAGTAATTTCTGCAGAATTTCTTGCTGCTGTGTTGTTTTGATCCTAACTCGCACCAAGTCTCGTTCACCCTTGTGTCTGCTGACCGATATCGGTCTCCCGATCAAGCAACAGCCCAGTTTTTAAATTCTGATCCTTGTTTTCAAATCCCTCCGTGACCTCACCCCTCCCTATGTCTGTAACCTCCTCCAGCTCACAGCCCTCTGAGGTATTTATGTACTCCTCCAATTCTGGCCTCTTGCACAACCACTGGTTTTTAATCACCCCACCATTGGTGGACATGTCTTCAGCCATCTAGGCTCTGGAATTCCCTCCCTCAACCCCTCTGCCTCTTTCTCCTCCTTTAAAGAACCTCCTTAAAACCTCTTTGACCAAGCTTTTGGTTGCCTGTCCTAATATCGCCAGTTCAGCTCAGTGTCATGTTTTGCCTTATAACGTTACTGTGAAGCACCTTGAGACATTTTACTACATTAAGGGTGCTATGTAAAGGCAGTTGGTTGTTGCTGTCTTACCTCTGGGTTTAGACAGCAACAACAACTTGCCTTTGTCTAGGGCCTTCTGTCTAGTAAAATGTCTCCAGATGTGTTACAGCACAGCCGATGGTAAATGCTGAGCTGGTCAAATCCTGAAGGGAAACTTGAAACAACTGCCACAACTTGTTTTACAATTTGTATAAATTTCGAGATGCCTGCCTTGAATTCAGTAGTAATAAGACCACCAAGTCTTGTAGGTTTTTACAAAACTAGATTAAACATTTATTAATAAGAGAAATGATTTTAAACACATACATAGATCTACAAATTATTATGTTAACTTCTAAATCCCCTAATTAATCTGACTCCCAGTTATACTTTTGTTAAGGCAACAGTAAGACACAGATTTTAAAAGACCCAGGCGGGGTGACACACAACACCCTGAACCAGCTGAATTCAAAGTGAGTTTTCTTAACTTCAGCTCTTTGAAAACATCAGCTTGAGGCTTAGATGCTGAAGGCTTTTCACACTTGTTAGATCCTAAAAATGCCTCCCCTTACACACAGCCTTCACTCCTTTATACATATTTTCCCCTTTGAATGCAAATTCCCATCGTTTCACTATGTCTTTGGACTTTATCTTTCTGATCATAAAAATCTCTTAGCACTAAGTTTTACCAGTAATCTTTGAGAAAAATAAAATGTTTCTAAACTTCACCTGGCACGGTGACACATTTCACCCCTCCTTTGAAACAATCTAGTCTGGTTTATTTAAATATGCAAATATCCTTTTACATCTTACATTCTAAACTCCTCCCATGTTTACTATGTTTACATCAAAGCCTTCGGACTAGCTGCCTTTAATCCAATTCAGTTACACAAAGACACACACACACACACCACTATTTTGCAATAAGTTCCAATAACATTGAGAATTATTATATCTTCCTGACAAGGTGTTAAACAGGAGTGTTACCAAACAAAATCTGACACTGAACCACATAAGATGATATTAGGGCAGGTGATTAAAAAAAGCTTGGTCAAAGTGGTGGGTTTTAAGGAGGCTGTTAAGGGAGACCAGGCAGGAAGAAGGTTTTAGAGAGGGAATTCCAGAGTCTGGAGCCTTAGCAGCTGAAGTCACACATGGCAATGGTGGAGCAATGAAAGATCATCTCAACCCGAAACATTAACTGTTTCTCACCACAGATGCTGCCTGAACTTGAGTAGTTCCAGCATTTTTCATTTTTATGATGAAAATTGGGGATGTACAAGAGGTAAGATTGATTTGAGGATCAATCTCCAGGGCACTGCTGTGTGTAACCCTGGAGAAAAATCATCGTGAAGGAAAAAATTCCTGTCGTTTTCTTTGAGTATTTCCATTTGCCAGTTATCAAAATATTTAAAATGGGGAGAAAAGGCTGTTTGGCTGACAGTCAAGTATTATCCAACTGGGTAATGAGCCTTTTTGCTTTCCAATTGACGTAGGAAGGCCCTACGTCACAAGGATGGGTGTGTTGGCCGACTAATGCCTGGAGCATTGTGGCAGGTCATGTGATGAAACTTCCAGGAATAGATTTAATCACAGTTGGCAACCCTAACAAGAGGCGAGAATTGGGGGAGCATGCTGCCGATTTAAGCTGCTGCAACCCTTTAAACCCTGTGGCAACACACGATTTCCTGCCCCCTCTATTGAAGAAATCGCCCGATGACGGAAGCTTGATTGTAAAGTGTCTCTGCGCAGTGCTGCTGTAGGGGTGTGAATCATCTGCACCCCGTGCGTGGTTTTACCTAGCACCCCGTTAGAAAATCCAGGATTAGACCAGCGTAAACATGCCCGTTCAAGCAGAGACGGCTTGAGCGACCCTGACATGCCTGTAAATTGAGATTCTCTCAGCATCATCTTCCTGATGGCAAATTAGTGTAATTAATGATGATAGAAGCTCGTTACATTACACCATTGTGCATCTGCTTCTTAATTCATGAGGGCAAAATAATCAAGCCAGGCCTAGCTGAAAAACAGGAGTGAATATTCTAGGAGTGATTGAATTTTTAAAAAAAAAGACACTTGTATTTATTTAACATGTTATTGTGGCTCTCAAAGTAATTTAAACTGCCTTGCAACCAATTAATTTGAAATGCAGTGACTGCTTCTTAGACAGATGCGTAGCTAAATTAAGGATACACCCATAGTCATTACATACTGTACATGATATTTTAATTAGTGTTTTGATGATGGTGTTTACATAGAATGTATAGCACAGGTTCGGACCAATTAGTCCAGTGTTTAAAATGGTAAATGCCAGGATTTATGCTCCACCCGGGCCTCCTCCTACTCATCTTCATCTCATCCTGTCAGCATTTCCTTCCATTCCTTTCTCTCTCCTGAGTTTATCTAACTTCCCTCATCTATCTGCGCTGAACTTTTATTTTTCTTTATTCTTTCATGTCAAGGCCAGCATGTGTTGCCCATCCCTAATTGCCCTTGAACTGAGTGACTTGCAAGGCCATTTCAGAGGGCAGTTGAGAACCATCCACTTTGCTGTGGGTCTGGAGTCACATAGGCCAGACCAGGTAAGGACGGCAGATCCCCTTCCCTCAGGGGCATTAGTGAACCAGATGGATTTTTGGAACAATCAATGATGGTTTTACATTCCAGATTTTAATTGAATTTAAATTCCACCATGGTGAGATTTGAAGCCATATCCCACAGCATTAACCTGGGCCTCTGGATTACTAGTCCAGTGACATTACCACTAAGCCACCATCTCTGCCTGCTGCTACTCTAGTTCCACTCTCTGGATAAAGAAGGTTTTCCTGAATTCCCTATTTGATGCATTCGTGACGATTGCATATTTATGGCTCCTTGTTTTGGACTAGGAGTTTCTTCAAAGCTCTGAAGAAGGGTCACACAGACTCGAAACGTTAACTCTGTTCCTCTCTCCGCAGATGCTGCCAGACCTGCTGAGTTTTTCCAGCGTTTTCTCTTTTTTTATATATTGTTCATGGGGACGTGGGCATTGCTGGTGAGGCCAGCACTTATTGCCCATCCCTAATTGCCCTTGTGAGGGTATTTAAGACTCAACCACATTGTTGTGGGCCTGGAGTCACATGAATCACAAAAGGCGAGAATGCGGGTAAGCAGGTAATTAGGAAAGCTAATAGAATGTTATCATTTATTGTGGGGGGGGATTGATTACAAAAGTAGGGAGGTTATGCTTCAGTTGTACGGGGCATTGGTGAGACCACATCTGGAGTATTGTGTACAGTACTGGTGGGGTTATTTAAAGAAAGATGTAAATGCATTAGAAGCGGTTCAGAGAAGGTTTACTAGACAAATACCAGGAATGGGCTGGTTGCCTTATGAGGAAAGGCTGGACAGGTTAGGCTTGTATCGACTGGAGTTTAGAAGAGTAAAAGGCGACTTAATTGAAAGCTTTAAGATCCTGAGGGGTCTTGACAGGGTGGATGTGGAGAGGATGTTTCCTCTTGCAGGACAATCTAGAACTAGGGGTCACTTTTAAAAATAAGGGGTTGCTCATTTAAGACAGAGATGAGGAGAAACCTTTCCTGAGGATAGTGAGTCTTTGGAACTCTCTTCCTCAAAAGGTGGTGGAAGCAGAGTCTTTGAATGTTTTTGAGGCAGAGCTAGAGAGATTCTTGATTAACAAGGAGGGTGACAGGTTATCAGGGGACATTAGTGAACCAGATGGGTTTTTAGGCAATCAGCAATGGTTTCATGGTCATCGTCAGACTTTTGATTCCAGATTTTTATAGAATTCCTATTTCACCATCTGCCATGGTGGGATTTGAACCCAGGTCTCCAGAGCATGATCCTGGAATATTAATCGAGTGACAATACCAGTATGCCACCACCTCCCCTTAGAATACTTCTTTTTGATGTAAAAAAAATTTTTTGATGAGCGTGGAGAAAAGACTGAGTCAAGAGTCAACCAATCAGGTTAATGAAGGCTCTGTTAGCTTTCTGATTGGCCAATAGGCAGAGAGTTCCCTGGTGCCCAGTGAGCACGGCCATGTTCGACAACCAATGGCGGGACATTGGCCGTAGGAGGTTATGTGATGGCATATCCTGAGTTGACCACCCTGCCTTTTCCTGTGCACACTCCCAACTGGTGTTAGTACAAAAGCAAAAACTGCAGAGGCTGGAAATCTGAAATAAAAACTGTAAATGCTGGGAACACTCAGCACGTGGAGAGGGAAACAGTGTTAACGTTTCAGGTCGATGACGTTTGGCTGGGTTGTGGGTCTTGATCAGATCTCCACCGTTATGTATGGAAGATGCAAATCGACTTTTAATTTCCTCTTCTCTCTGGAGGGCAGCTTTGTGAGAATGAGGGTTCAACATAAAAACCCAGCTCGGTGGTTAAACTTGACAATTGTGCTGGGACCGAACCTGTCAGATGTTGTTCTGCTGTCACCTAGTGGTGGACAGCACAAGGTGTAGGTGGTTAATCTGAATACACTCTCTGAACTTGTCCTCCCATTGCAGCCTGCATCCTTTAAACCTTGTGCCCATCCATAATCACCTTACCCGAAAAAGCTTCTGGTTTTTTTTTTGTGATTGGACCGAGCGTTAAGGCGCCATTTATACCGTCATTCACGCTGCTTTTTTTTGGGATCTTGCTGTGTAGAAAATGGTCACTGAGCTTCAGTGTCATTGATTGTATGTGATTGAGTTTTGGGGCAGTTTTTGAGAGATGCGATAAGGAGCTGTATTATTAATGTTCCTCTGTCCCTTGGAGAGCGCTTTATCCCTTCTCAGCCACAGCAGTGACCTTGAGCCAGTCTCTGATTTGAACGCTGCTGGTCAGGGTGGGGGTGGGGGGGAGGGGTGGGAGGGTGTGTCTAAAGGAATGTCCAAGGGAGGGGGAGAGTCCACACGCTGTCCGGCAACTTGCTCTGGGAGTTTCTGGGAAGCTCCCCCACACACCACCACCCCACCCTGCCCCAAGCTGCAAACATAGAAACTAGGAACAGGAGTAGGCCATTCGGCCCTTCAAGCCTGCTCCGCCATTCATTATGATCATGGCTGATCATCCAACTCAATAGCCTGCTCCCGCTTTCTTCCCATATCCTTTGATCCCTTTCACCCCAAGAGCTATATCTAACTCCTTCTTGAAAACATACAATGTTTTGGCCTCAACTACTTTCTGTGGTAGCGAATTCCACAGGCTCACCACTCTCTGGGTGAAGAAATTTCTCCTCATCTCAATCCTAAATGGTCTACCCCATATCCTCAGACTGTGAACCCTGGTTCTGGACTCCCCCACCATCGGGAACATCCTTCCTGCATCTACCCTGTCTAGTCCTGTTAGAATTTTATAGGTTTCATGAGATTCCCCCTCATTCTTCTGAACTCCAGCGAATATAATCCTAACCGACTCAATCTCTCCTCATATGTCAGTCCCGCCATCCCAGAAATCAGTCGGGTAAACCTTCGCTACACTCCCTCCATAGCAAGAACATCCTTCCTCAGATAAGGAGACCAAAACTGCACACAATATTCCAGATGTGGTCTCACGAAGGCCCTGTACATTCTTGTTCCTATACTCGAATCCTCTGGCTATGAAGGCCAACATACCATTTGCCTTCTTTACCGCCTGCTGCACCTGCATGCTTACCTTCAGCGGCTGGTGTACATTCTTTTATCTTTCAATTTGGCAGAGAGCCTGACTCACGAAGACGCAGGGTCGATGAATGACGTCAAGATCCTTGTCCAGAAGCTCTTTACCACCTTGCACATTGAGGAGCATCAACTGCACAAGGAGCGGGAACTACAGAGACGAGTGGAGGAGCTCAACGCCCAGATTGAACCACTTGAAAAAGTAGGTGCACTTTCTCGCCAGTCACAGACATCGGATTCTGGGCTGGGAAATGGTTGGGCTGCTGGCTGAGGGTGCACCCTGATATATAACTTTTATTTCATCTATTAAGGAAAATCTCATCACTATTTTTTCACGTGAATGTAATTCTACATGCACGCTCTTTGCTGAAGGGCTAATTTACCCCATATAAGAAATAGGAGCAGGCCTTACGGCCCTCTGAGCCTGCTCTGTGTTATCCCCCTATCCTTTAATTACCTTAGTATCCAAAAATATATCAACCCTTGTCTTGAATATCCTCAATGACTCAGCATCCAAAGCATCCTGAGGTAGAGAATTACAAAGAATCGAGTGAAGAATTTTCTTCTTATCTTAGTCCAAAATGGCCCCTTATTTTGTAATTGTAACCCTGTGTTCACCCATGAGGGGAAACATCCTCCCAGTATCGACCCTGTCAAGCCCCTTAAGAAATTTATACGTTTTAATTAGATCATCTCTTATTCTTCTTAAAGGCTTAGCCTACTCAACCTCTCCTCATAGGACAATCACCTTATCTCAGTCCGGTGAACCTTCATTGCACTTCCTCCCAGCCCAGTACATCCCTCCCTTAGTAAAGAGACCAAAACTGCGCACACTGCTCCAGGTGCGATCTCTCCAATGCCCTCTGTAATTGCAGCTTGACTTCTTTACTCTTAATACTCCGGTTGCCTTGTAACAAAAGCTGGCATAGCCTTTTGCTTTCCTAATCTTTTGCTGTACCCGCATGTTAATGAGAATATTCAGCTTTTATTTTTGATGTGCTTTGTTTATTTTTTTGAATGCGCCGGAGCTCTTGGTTTATCGCTGAAGGTTCTCTTCCTTTTCTTCCGCAGGTCAAGTTGGAATTAGCCAGGAGAGCAGAGAAGAGGTCGGGCTGGGTGCTGTGGGGAGGGATGGCCTTCATGGCCACACAGTTTGGAATCTTGGCCCGGCTCACTTGGTGGGAATATTCCTGGGATATAATGGAGCCAGTCACCTATTTCATCACTTACGGCACTGCGATGGCTATGTATGCCTATTTTGTAGTCACACGGCAGGTAGGCACCTGTGCTTTTGTTATTTTTGATTCTCAGCTGGCTGGGCTGGGCATATATATATAGCCCAGACACAGGCCATTTGGCCTAGCTGGTCCGTGCTGGTGTTCCTCCTCCAGACCAGCCTAATCCCCACCTTATTTGATCTCTTTCCCCATCAGAATTTTTGTGGAGAGCATGTGGGCACCTGAAGGCCCAGGGGGGGGAAGTATCAGTCACCCTTTCTTCTTTTTTTCACGGGATGTGGACATCACTGGCAAGACCAGCATTGGTTGCCCATCCCTAATAGCCCTTGAATAGATTGGTTGCCACACCATTTCGGAGGGTAGTTAAGAGTCAGCCACATTGCTGTGGGTCTGGAGTCGCATGTTGGCCAGACCAGGTAAGGACAGCAGATTTCCTTCCCTAAAGGGCATTGGTGAACCAGATGGGTTTTTAAGACAATCAATGGTAGTTTCATGGTCACCGTTACTGAAACTAGCTTTTCAATTCCAGATTATTAATTGAATTTAAATTCCACCAGCGGCTGTGGTGGGATTTGAACCCTTGTCCCCACAGCATTAGTTTGGGTTACTAGTCTTGTGACTATGCCACTGTCTCCTCCATGATTTGGTTTGCTCGTACAGCTCAGACTCTTGTCTCCTTCCCTCGCTTGTAGCGGGCAGCATGGCAACTGGACCCTTAGGAACTCTAGGGGAAAGGAGTTTCTTTCCTGCTGTTAAATTTTGGCGGGAATATTATTTTATTGCAGCAAATGGAGACTGGTGTGGTTTTTTTTCCAGCTTGGTTCAGTTGGTCGCCCTCTGACCTCTCAGCAGCTTATAGTTCAACTCAGTTAAAGCTCCAGTGTTGTAGTTCAGATATACAGTTAATATCCAGGCCTTAAGCAGCTAACCTTGGCCAACTCTTCAGTGCAGCGCTGAGGGAATGCTGCACTGCCGGCACAGCTGCCCTTTAAACGAAACATTTACTTGCCAGTACTTTTGAGCCTCTAGCGACTGGAAAGCTGCTCCTTGCAGGGAATGACGGGATCAGTGTGCTCTGAGACGAGGGATGATCCTGTAGCTGCCGGGTGTCAATGTGCTGAGAGTTTCTGTGGCTTGTATACTTGAGTCTCCTTGAAAACTCCCCTAAGTTATCTCCATCGCAGTCATGGCTGGACAATCGGCCTCTTTGAGGGCGACTCAGAAGTTCATCCCTGATACATCAGGAGTTTCAAGACAGCCAGAGCTGGAGCCTGACTACGTCAGCCATTGACACACAGTAAGAAATAGGAGCAGGAGCAGGCCATTCGGCCCCTCGAGCCTGCTTCACCATTCAATAAGATCATGGCCCATCTGATTGTGGCCATAACTCCACTTTCCTGCCTGTCCCCCATAACCCTTGACTCTCTTGTCAAATCAAAGATCTGTCTAACTCGGCCTTGAATCTATGCAATGACCTAGTCTCCACTGCTCTCTGGGGAAGAGAATTCCAGACACGAATGACCCTCCGAGAGAGGAAATTCCTACTCATCTCCATCTTAAGTGGGAGAACCCTTATTTTTAAACTCTGCGCCCTAGTTTGAGGTTCCAACACGAGAGGAAACACCCTCTCAGCATCGACCTGTCAAACCCCCTCAGGATCTTAAATGTTTTAAGAAGATCACCTCTCAATCTTCTAAACTCCAGTGAGTATAGGGCCCAATCTTCGCTCATAAGACAAACCCCCCGTTTCAGGAATTAGCCGAGTGAATCTTCTCCAAACTGCTTCCAATACAAGTATGTGACTCCTTAAGGTGACCGATACTGTCACAGTGCTGCAGGTGTGACCCACGCAATGCATGCACCTCAACCACTGGGGAAACCTGGCACATTGTCCTCTCGGTAGCCTTGCTCGTAGCAATCAGCAGTGTCCGAACTTCAAATAGCCATCTTGTCTCCTGAGGACTGAGAATGACAGGTGCTATATAAATGCAAACTAATTCTTCGCAATCTGGGAAGTGGACAAACTTTAAAACCAGATCCTGAGTTCCACACCACCCCTTATTAATATTTCAACCCTCTGCCCTCCAGACAGTGCCCTCTTTCACGTTATTGCTTTATGTGTTGTGGATTTATATAACATTTTGTGATACAGTTTATGATGGTTTGAGCCATGACGGGTTTAGGAGCAACTGGTGACTTTTGGATCTTCGGTTCCCTGAGATTCTCCTTCACTGGAGCTGTTCTCACTCCATGTCGGGCCAATTGTACACTCAGTACTGACCCTGCAATGGCACAGCAGTGACTCGGTACTGTATCACAAAATGTTATATCAATCCACAATATATTGCTATGAATAGTCAACAACTCCACTATAACTGCATCTAGAATGATACAGCTCAGAAAGAAGCCATTCGGCCCATCATGCCAGTTCTTTGAAAGAGCGATGGGATTAGTCCCACTCCCTGCCCTGTCAGCTGTGACCCCACAGGGAGCACTCCGACTTCTGAGTCACAAGGTTCTGGATTCAAGTTTCACTTCAGGACTTGGAGACAAAAATCAAGACAGACACTTCAGTGTCAGTACTGAGGGAGTGCTGCGCTGGCTGAGGGACAGTGCTGAGGGAGTGCTGCGCTGTCGCAGGGTCAGAGCTGAGGTGGCGCTGCGCTGGCGGAGGGACAGCGCTGGGGAGTGCTGCGCTGTCGCAGGGTCAGAGCTGAGGCGGCGCTGCGCTGTCACAGGGCCAGTGCTGAGGCAGTGCTGCGCTGTCACAGGGCCAGTGCTGAGGGAGTGCTGCGCTGGCAGAGGGACAGTGCTGAGGGAGTGCTGCGCTGGCGGAGGGACAGTGCTGAGGGAGTGCTGCGCTGGCTGAGGGACAGTGCTGAGGGAGTGCTGCGCTGGCTGAGGGACAGTGCTGAGGGAGTGCTGCGCTGGCTGAGGGACAGTGCTGAGGGAGTGCTGCGCTGTCACAGGCCAGTGCTGAGGCAGTGCTGCGCTGTCACAGGGCCAGTGCTGAGGGAGTGCTGCACTGGCAGAGGGCCAGTGCTGAGGGAGTGCTGCACTGGCAGAGGGACAGTGCTGAGGGAGTGCTGCACTGGCAGAGGGACAGTGCTGAGGGAGTGCTGCACTGTCACAGGGCCAGTGCTGAGGGTGTGCTGCGCTGGCAGAGGGACAGTGCTGAGGGAGTGCTGCGCTGTCACAGGGCCAGTGCTGAGGGAGTGCTGCGCTGTCACAGGGCCAGTGCTGAGGGAGTGCTGCGCTGTCACAGGGCCAGTGCTGAGGGAGTGCTGCGCTGTCACAGGGACAGTGCTGAGGGAGTGCTGCGCTGTCACAGGGACAGTGCTGAGGGAGTGCTGCGCTGGCAGAGGGACAGTGCTGCGCTGTCACAGGGACAGTGCTGAGGGAGTGCTGCGCTGTCACAGGGACAGTGCTGAGAGAGTGCTGCGCTGGCAGAGGGACAGTGCTGAGGTGGTGCTGCGCTGGCAGAGGTGCCGCCTTTTGAATTAAAAGTTAAACCGAGGCCCCATGTGCCCTCTAAGGTGAACATAAAAGATTTTGTGGCACTGTTTCAAAGGGCAGCAGAGGTGTTCTCTCCGCTGACCTGGACAATATTTGTCTCTCAACCACGTCACCAAATACAGGTTACCTGGTCATTATCACATTGCTCTTTGTAGGAGCTTGCTGTGTGCAAATTGGCTGTTGCATTTCCTACATTACAACATTGACTACCCCTCATAAGTACTTCATTGGCTGTAAAGCTCTTTGGGATGCCCTGTGGTCATGTAAGGCACTATATAAATGAAGTTTTTCAGTTCTCTTTCCCCAGAGTCCTGTAATGTTTTTGGGTAACTATTTCTCTAATTCTTTTTGAAAGTTACTACTGAATCTGCTTCCACTGCCCTTTCAGATTTGCTGTTTTCAGATCCTAACTTGCTGTTTTTTTAAAAATGTTTCCTCATCCCTCCTTTATTGTTTCGCCAATCACCTCAAACCTGCGTTCTCTGGTTACTGACTCTTGTTCCTTGTAATGTTATCTGCCTAACACTCTCCATTCTGCTCCCCGCAGGAGTACATTTACCCTGATGCCAAAGACAGGCAATATCTGCATTTCTTTCACAGAGGAGCCCGAAAGACGAAATTTGATATCGAAAAATACAACCAGCTCAAGGATGCAATTGCTCAGGTGAAAAAAAGCACTGGATTGCTGGGGAAACTCAGGGTTGGTTCTCAGTTCTGGGATTGGGACTAGTTTCCTGTTCAATTGTGAAATGAACGCTTAAGGAGAGGTCGGATTGACAGCAAATGTAGCAACATGGTGTCGACAGGGTGGGAATGTCATATGTGTTCAAGACCTAATTCTGTGGGATGATGCTCTGCTGCATTGTAAATACTGAGATAGAAAACCTCACCTCCTTATTGTCCAGAGCATGGGCTGTGTGCATTCTGTCTAATGTACGAAATGAGGTTAAGAGATAGCTGCACAGGACACTCTTAGGAAATGGTTGTTGCATAGAGAGAGAGAAGCAGAACAATTCTCTGCAAACTACTTCCTGCATGACAACGAGCAAGCAGGGCAAATCCAGCCCAACCAATTATTGCCCCGTCAGTCTACTCTCGACAGTCAGCAAGGTGATGGAAGGGGTCATCGACAGTGCAATCAAGCAGCACTTTGACAGCAATACCCGGCCACTGACGCTCAGTTTGGGTTCCGCCAGGGTCGCCCAGCTCCTGACCTCGTTACAGCCTTGGTTCAAACATGGACAAAAGAGGTGAACTCAAGAGGTGAGGTGAGAGGGACTGCCCTTGACATCAAGGCAGCATTTGACCGAGCGTGGCATCAAGGAGCCCTAGCAAAACTGGAGTCAATGGGAATCGGGGGGGGAAACTCTGCACTGGTTGTATTCATACCTAGCACAAAGGAAGATGGTTGTGGTTGTTGGAGGTCAATCATCTCAGTCCTGGGACGACATCACAGGAGTTCCTCAGGGTAGTGTTCTACACCCAACTACCTTCACCCAATGACCTTCCTTCCATCATTAGGTCAGAAGTAGGGATGTTCGCTGATGATTACTCAAATGTTCAGCACCATTCATGATTCCTCAGATACTGAAGCAGATACATGTCCATATGCAGATACTGAGAAACAGAAGCAGATACATGTCTATATGCAGCCAGATACATGTCCATATGCAGCAAGATACATGTCCATATGCAGCCAGATACATGTCCATATGCAGCAAGATACATGTCCATATGCAGCCAGATATATGTCCATCTGCAGCCAGATACATGTCCATCTGCAGCCAGATACATGTCCATCTGCAGCCAGATACATGTCCATCTGCAGCCAGATACATGTCCATCTGCAGCCAGATACATGTCCATCTGCAGCCAGATACATGTCCATCTGCAGCCAGATACATGTCCATCTGCAGCCAGATACATGTCCATCTGCAGCCAGATACATGTCCATCTGCAGCCAGATACATGTCCATCTGCAGCCAGATACATGTCCATCTGCAGCCAGATACATGTCCATCTGCAGCCAGATACATGTCCATCTGCAGCCAGATACATGTCCATCTGCAGCCAGATACATGTCCATCTGCAGCCAGATACATGTCCATCTGCAGCCAGATACATGTCCACCTGCAGCCAGATACATGTCCACCTGCAGCCAGATACATGTCCATCTGCAGCCAGATACATGTCCATCTGCAGCCAGATACATGTCCATCTGCAGCCAGATACATGTCCATCTGCAGCCAGATACATGTCCATCTGCAGCAAGACCTGGACAAAATCCAGGCTTGGGCTGATATTAGGGAGTGGGGGGGATGGGTTTGGGGGTTGGGGTGGGGGGGGGTGGTTACTTTTGATCAGAAACTGAACCGGACCACCATATAAATACTGTGGCTACGCTGCAGGTCAGAGGCTTGGAATCCTGCAGTGAGTAACTCCACCTGACTCCCCAAAGCCTGTCCACTATCTACAAGTCACAAGTCAGGAGTGTGATGGAATACTCCCCACTTGCCTGGATGAGTTGCAGCTCCAACAACACTCAAGAAGCTTGACATCATCTAGGATAAAGTAGCCCACTTGATTTGCACCTCATCTGTCAGCCTAAACATTCACTCTCTCCATCACCGATGCACAGTGGCAGCAGTGTGTACCATCTACAAGATGCAGTACAGCAACTCACCAAGGCTCCTTTGCCAACCTCTGGCATAGATTAAGGATTGGTTAACAGGCAGGAAACAGAGTAGGAATAAACAGGTCATTCTCGCTTTGGCAGGCTGTGACTAGTGGGGTACCGCAAGGATCAATACTCGGGGGCCCAGCTGTTCACAATATACATCAATGATTTGGATGTGGGAGCCAAATGTAATATTTCCAAGCTCGTGGATGATGCAAAACTAGACGGGAATGTGTGTTGAGGAAAGTGCAAAGTGGCTTTAAGAGGATTTAGATAGGCTTAGTGAGTGGGCAAAAACATGGCAGATGGAATATAATGTGGAACAATGAGAGGTTATCCACCTTAGTAGAAGGAACAGATGCGCAGGGTATTCCTTAAATGATAAGAGTTAAGAAAATGTAGATGTACAAAAGGATCTGGGTGTCCTTATCAATAAGTCACTGAAGGCTAACATGCAGGTGTAGCAGGCAGTTAGGGAGGCTAATGGTATGTTAGCCTTTATCACAGAGGACGTGAGTACAGGAGAAGTGAAGTCTTGCTTCAATTGTACAGAACCTTGGTTAGACCGCACCTGGAGTACTGTGTGCAGTTTTGGTCCCTTTACTCAGGAAGGATATTGCCAACGAGGGAGCGCAGCGAAGGTTCACCAGACTTGTTCCTGAGATGGCGGAACAGTTCTATGAAGAGAGATTGGAGAAACTGGGCCTATATTCTCCAGAGTTTGGAAGAATGAGAGGTGATCTCATTGCAACCTACAAAATTCTTGAAGAGGTAGACAGGGTAGGTGCAGGTAAGATGTTTCCCCTGATTGGGGAGTCTAAAGCCAGGGGACAAAATTTCAAAATAAGGGGGAAACCGCTTAGGACCGAGATGAGGAGAAATGTTTTTACTCAAATGGTTGTGAATCTTTGGAATTCTCTGCTTCAGAGGGCATTGGAAGCTCAGTCATTGAGTGTGTTTAAAGTAGATATTGACAGATTTCGAAATGCCAATTACGTAAAGGCATATGAGGATAGTGTGGGAAAAAGGCATTGAACTGGATGATCAGCCATGATCATGTTGAATGACGGAGCAGGCTCGAAAGGCTGAATGGCCTATTCCTCCTATGTTCCTTCCAAACCCGCAACCTAGAAGGACAAGGGCAGCAGACACATGGGAATACTAACACCTGCAAGCTCCCCTCCAAACCTCTCACCATCCTGACTTGGAAATATATCGGCCGTTCCTTCGCTGTCGCGGGGTCAAAATCCTGGAACTCCCTCCCTAACAGCACTGTGGGTGTACCTACACCACAGGGACTGCAGCGGTTTAAGACGACAGCTCACCACCAACTTCTCAAGGGCAATTAGGGAGGGGCAATAAATGCTGACCTAGCCAGCCACACCCACCTCCCGTGAAGGAATAAAAAAGCACAATGACTTCTGTCATAACTCTGGGGATAGTGCATTGCAATATCAGCCCCGCTGTTCCCTGAGCCGTGACAAATGTGAAAAGTTTGATCAAACCACCAGATTGCTCCAATTTTACCTGACTGTTTAATTTAGGTTAACAGAATATGAGCACCAGGTTCGTAAACTTAATAAGTAATTAACTGTTTATTAAACAAACTGTCGTTAACCAGTGGCAAAAGAAAGAAATATGAACTGCTAACTTCCAACACTATAACTTAAACTCTACCCCCTCCTTAAATCCCTATACACACACACACACACATGACACATACAAGACATACAAAAACATGGATTTTAAGGGTGGGATAAAACAGTTCAATAGCACCGATTCCAGAGTACAGGATTCAATGGGTTGATTTTGATCGATGTCTTCCAAATTCCTTTCAGTTCTTGTTGATGAGACAAGGTGGTCTTCCAGCACTTGAAGTACTTAGTTCACTGGTGGAGTACTTGCCTTTCAATGTCTCTAACAGTGATTTTCCCCTTTGCCTCTTGACAGGGGTTTTCAGAGAGAGCGCAGGTTATAGAGATATGAGGAGAAAAAGCCAGCTAGCTATTATTGTGGAATTACTGGAATCTTACACACACAGGAGAAAAGAGGCTTTAGACCTTATTCCTACCAGGCTAGGAGCTATTCAGCTGTCCTGTTGTTCACACAAACCCTGGTCACCTAGCCAGGAACCAATTGAAATGCTGTTGCCAGGCAGCTCCCTTGGGCCAGGACTCCTTTACGGCACCAGCCTGTCTTTCATGGCACACTCTGTTCCAAGACTGCAGCATTGTGTATATCTCTCATCCTGTCCCAGTGGGCATGTGTTTCAACCTGCAGCCATTGTAATTCTAATCCACAGTCCAACAGAAAATAAAATGATATGTTCCTTACACTACACTTCAAAAGTACTTCATTGGCTATGAAATGCTTTGAGGGACTTTGAGGGCAATGAAAGGCGCTGTATACATGCAAGTTTATATTTCCCTTTCAAGTTTAGTTCAAATATCTAAAGCCAATGGACCTTTAGTTTATCACAGAAAATGAACAGAACTGTGAAACAGGTCTCCAGGTAGAAGTCACAATGTCACCCAAAATTAACATGGGTTTTGACTTAGCCACTGGCCCTGATCGTAGGGGCCATAAGTTAACAAACAACAACAATAACTTATATTTGTATAGCGCCTTCAACATAGTGAAATGTTCCAAGACACGGGAGTGTTAGCAAATAAAATTTGGTGCTCAGCCACGAAAGGAGAGATCAGGGCAGATGACCCAAAGGCCTGGTCAAAGGGGTCGGTTTTAAGGAGCATCTTAAAGGAGGAGAGAAAGAAAAGTGGAGATGTTTAGGGTCTTGACAGATAATTACTCCACCTCTCGTGACCGGGTCTTTAAAACTGAGAATGCACAAGGGGCCAGAATTGGAGTAGCACCGAGACCTCAGAGGGTTGTGAAGCTGGAGGAGATTAGAGGCAGGGAGGGTGGGGGGGAAGTGAGGTCATGCAGCGATTTGTAAACAAGGATGAATTTTAAGATTGAGGTATTGCCATACCAGGAGCCAGCGTAGCTCAGCGAGCACAGGGATGATTGGTGAACAAGACCTGGTGCGAGTCAGGATTATGGGCAGCAGAGTTTTTGATGAATTCAGGTTTGCGGAAGATGGAAATCCAGGTGTGTGTTGGGACAGTCAAGTCTAGAGGTAAGAAAATCATGGATTGAGGGTTTGAGCAGCAGATGGGCTGAGGCAGGGGTGGAGCTGGGTAATTGTTAAGAAGGTGAAAGCAGGGCCATGGCGCAGATGTGTGGTCGAAAGTTCATCTCTGTTTAGGTATCACACCAAGAATGCAAACAATCTGGCTCGGTCTCAGATTGTTGCCTGAAAGAGGGAAGGAGACAATGGGTAGGGAAGGAGTTTCTGACAGGGACTGAAAATGATTTGAATCTTCCCAATATTTAGTTGGAGGAAATTTTTGCTCATCCAGTACTGGATGTCAGACGAGCAGTCGTACAATTTGGACACAGTGGAAAGGTTGAAAGAGTGCGGGAAGAAATTCATTTGTAGCTTTGGGACATCCTGAAGTTGGGGAAGGCATCACTCAGATGCAAGTTCTTTCCTTTTAATAGCATTCAATTGAGTTGTGAGGCAGCAAAGTGGGCCGGGGGAGCCGTTTGGTTTATGGGGATAGCTTTGTCCCAGGAAACTTGGGATCTCTGCACCTTGTAATGCGGGATAATTTTGCATTTCAGGCCGAGTTGGACTTGAAACGTCTCCGGGATCCGCTCCAGCTCCACCTCCCCATTCGGCCAGTCAGCGACCAGGAGTGAGGAATATGTAAAGGGTGACTCCCTGTTTCCCTTGCCCCACCCTCACCCCCTTCCACCACCCTGCCAGTCAACACTTCCACTCCCACCTACCAACCCGTGGAATGCCTGGCGAAGCTGAGACTGGGGGGGGCACCCTTACTCATTTAAACCAAACGCTTGGGCGTTCTGAAGATCAACCGAAAGAGGTTTGAAACCGTGTTGAGATGCCAGGTGCCTAGCAGACACCAATAATGTGGACAGAAGAGGCATCGCCTTTCTAACTGACGGCACATGGGCAGATGGGGGATGCACGTTTCCTCTGTGGGATTTTTTTAAAGAAAAGATTAATGAATTTATTTCCATGTATTATTTTACAGTTTTATCTTGTTTTGTGTGCAGATTTTACAAACTATGGATTCATCTGACATTGCTGCAGTCCTTAAAAAAAGAATAATTTAAAAAATTGCATACAATTAAGTAAAAGATCATCAATGGTGAAAAAAATTGTATAAAACAGCACTGTACTTCTGACAATAAATGACTTCCATGACTGTTTTGGAGCTAAGCTGGGTGTTGCATTTGGTCGCTGATGTTGGGTACTTGCTTCTAGTTTCTGTGTCTAGGGTTTACTGCACAATTGGTGCAGAAGAATAGAGTTATCTAGATGCTGACTGTCAGGTTCACGCTCTGCCTTTAATGACAGTAGTTCACTGGAGAAGGTCAGAATCACTTTGCTGCTGTGCATCCTAGCAAGATCCTTTGAAGCACAGGGCCAGACTCCAAGTGACTGTCTATTCCTGACCGTTCTCAGAGCTGAAGAGCTAGCAGCTCCAATGGTGCAGTCTGCAATTAGCTCCTAATCATTATCTAGGGCTCAACCATCACACTGAATGTGCAACTTTCAGGTAATTTTATTGTCCTCTCGTCAACTTCCTCAACTGAGCTAGCAAATTTTGTCTCAGTGGGCTCGCGGGACCCTTTAGAGCTCAGTACGGACCTTTGAATTATTTATGCCACCTGTGTACTCGCCATGGGCCGAGACTCCAGCTTGTCCTCCCTCTCTCTCTGTGACTCCAGCTTGTCCTCCCTCTCTCTCTGTGACTCCAGCTTGTCCTCCCTCTCTCTGTGACTCCAGCTTGTCCTCCCTCTCTCTGTGACTCCAGCTTGTCCTCCCTCTCTCTGTGACTCCAGCTTGTCCTCCCTCTCTCTGTGACTCCAGCTTGTCCTCCCTATCTGACTCCAGCTTGTCCTCCCTCTCTCTCTGTGACTCCAGCTTGTCCTCCCTCTCTCTCTGACTCCAGCTTGTCCTCCCTCTCTCTTTCTGACTCCAGCTTGTCCTCCCTCTCTCTCTGACTCCAGCTTGTCCTCCCTCTCTGTGACTCCAGCTTGTCCTCCCTCTCTCTCTGTGACTCCAGCTTGTCCTCCCTCTCTCTCTCTGACTCCAGCTTGTCCTCCCTCTCTCTCTGACTCCAGCTTGTCCTCCCTCTCTCTCTGACTCCAGCTTGTCCTCCCTCTCTCTCTGACTCCAGCTTGTCCTCCCTCTCTCTCTGACTCCAGCTTGTCCTCCCTCTCACTCTGACTCCAGCTTGTCCTCCCTCTCTCTCTGACTCCAGCTTGTCCCCCCTCTCTCTGTGACTCCAGCTTGTCCTCCCTCTCTCTCTGTGACTCCAGCTTGTCCTCCCTCTCTCTGTGACTCCAGCTTGTCCTCCCTCTCTCTGTGACTCCAGCTTGTCCTCCCTCTCTCTCTGACTCCAGCTTGTCCTCCCTCTCTCTGTGACTCCAGCTTGTCCTCCCTCTCTCTCTGACTCCAGCTTGTCCTCTCTCTCTGACTCCAGCTTGTCCTCCCTCTCTCTCTGACTCCAGCTTGTCCTCCCTCTCTCTCTGACTCCAGCTTGTCCCCCCTCTCTCTGTGACTCCAGCTTGTCCTCCCTCTCTCTCTGACTCCAGCTTGTCCCCCCTCTCTCTGTGACTCCAGATTGTCCCCCTCTCTGTGACTCCAGCTTGTCCTCCCTCTCTCTGTGACTCCAGCTTGTCCCCCCTCTCTCTGTGACTCCAGCTTGTCCCCCCTCTCTCTGTGACTCCAGATTGTCCCCCTCTCTGTGACTCCAGCTTGTCCCCCCTCTCTCTGTGACTCCAGATTGTCCCCCTCTCTGTGACTCCAGCTTGTCCCCCCTCTCTCTGTGACTCCAGCTTGTCCCCCCTCTCTCTGTGACTCCAGATTGTCCCCCTCTCTGTGACTCCAGCTTGTCCTCCCTCTCTCTCTCTGACTCCAGCTTGTCCTCCCTCTCTCTCTCTCTGACTCCAGCTTGTCCTCCCTCTCTCTGTGACTCCAGCTTGTCCTCCCTCTCTCTCTGACTCCAGCTTGTCCTCCCTCTCTGTGACCATGGCTGAGGGTGTGGAGCAGGTCAGGGGCAAATCTTCACAGCACGGCCAAAGTTGCAGACCAGCCTGGTCAGCAGTGACCAGTTAAACAATACTGCAAGAAATGCATAACCATCGATTTATGCAGGAACCACTTCTCTTTCCACAGCCTCCAGCTCAAGCAATCTAAACTCAATGTTTTTTTTAAACTTGCGAAAAGGATGACATGGCCCCTTTTAAAAGGCATTTATTATCTACCTGCTTATTTTTTCCACATATTAAGGGCTTTTTCTGTGCACTGTTTGTTAACATCCATTTGCATATGGAGCTACTGTTGAGTCAATGAACACCCTAGAACATTTAGTTGGGAACTTTACCTAGATTCTTAGTGCAGCCTGTAGTAAGTGAAGAGAGCCATATTCAACACGTTGCATCACTGTGAGGGTTGGATTAGGAGCGAGTATTTTGCACAGTTTCTCTATTAGACTGAGAGCTATATTGTCACATCTGTGCAAGTCACAATTTCCTGTTCCCTATGTATTGTCCCTGCAGACAAGAATGACCTGCCACTCACTGTGACCTTTAGGGTTTGTAACCAAAATGACAGCCATAAAATTTTAAGAGGAACTTATACACGATGTCACTGCGCATCTCAGGAGTGTGTCCACTAGTAGCCACTGGGGTGGCTGCTGAATTATTTGATTTTTAAAAAATGATTCATTCATGGGATGTGGGCGTCACTGGCTAGGTCAGCATTTGTTGCCCATCCCCAATTGCCCTTGAGAAAGGGGGTGGTGAGCTGCTGCCTTGTGCCGCTGCAGTTCATGTGGTGTAGGTACACCCACAGTGCTCCTATAAAGTAGCATGACTCTCAGACAGATTACACTGATGGTACATGTTTTTGCAGACTTGAGAAAAATACACTTTTTAAACTAATTTTGTACAATGAGTGTGCTTTGGTTCATAGCTCGTGAACTCTAAATGAGTGTTAGAGAGAGGTTTTTATGATGCATTGTACGTATAAACTGTGTCTGAGTGGTTTTCTGTCCAGCATGGCACTGTCCCAGTTTGGCCAGGGCACTGTAGGTGAGCACACCTGTGCAAATAGCACCGAGAATGACCATTACTGTAGCACACTGTAACACTGAACCAGCTAGAGAAAGAAACCACAGCTGATTTCATTGCCTCCACTCCCTGGTCTGTACAGTATATACATCTGCGTCTCCAGGAGAGAAGGGCAGTGAAGGAGACTAGTACCTTAGCTTCACCACCTAGCCTGAGGAATCCTGAGAGACTGTGATGTACTAACTGTACTGAGTGCAGAACTAGATCCTAAAAAACCATAGTAACATACATGGGAACAAGATCCTTTGAGAGTTTAATTACTGTAACCTAAACGGACTTCTGGGGACACTACTGTTTCTTTCTTTAATGAGTACAGTAGAAAAGTAAGTGGAATGCACCGCAGATGTTAGTTTAATGTGGTTTTTTTTATATATATGTATACACACCCACACACAAAGGGAATAATAACTGCAATTCTACCAGCACAGATAGTATGTTCTATTTTGGATGTCCTTTGAAGTGTGTGCTCCAGAATGCCATGTGTGGCTGGCTATGAATTAGTTGGATATCTGGCCTTCCTGGTCACAGAGAGGTGTCGTGAATACCCACACAAGTGATACAAAAATGCCTTTATCATCCAGCACACAGGAAACTGCAGCAGAATTCTCATGATCTCGATGCCATACTTGAATTTCCAGTTCCTTAACCGGGTTTAATTAAGTTAGCCCATCGAGTACTGAAACATTTTTGTAGCTTTGAGTATGCACATGTCTTCTACCATGTAACATTCACAGAAGTTCTCTTATGTAACTTTCTAATGCTGAATATTATGAAGCAGAATCAGAGGAATGTATCAAGCCACAGACCACTTTAATGGATGCTATTTATTGAATAAATGGCAAAAAAAACCGCATAACTTTGCTGTTGCGTTGCTTCTTTTGGAGGGTTTGTTAATTATAGTTTGTGATTGTGGTGCAGCTAAGATTGCCAACCCTTCCAGCATTGCTCTGGAGTTTCTGGGAATTGAAGATTAATCTCCTGCACATTGCTGTGAGAAATCTAGGAGATAAACCATTGGGACATTAATATGAAATTGTTTTGAGTAATTTTATATGGACACGTTTTGTTTGGGTGGAACCATTGAGGTGGGAGGTCACATAATGGAACCTTCAGGAATATGTCCAGCCAAAGTTGGAAATCCTAAACTCTTCCCTAAGAACAGCTCAACTCATTAAGTCTGATACGGCACAGTTGTCCAACCCTTGGGGAGTGTTTCTGCAGGGCCATGTGGAGGGTTATACCTGGCTCAGGGCTACAGCTTTGTGATGTAGGAGAGAGTTAGCTTCAGGTCCTTCTTCCGATACACTCCATTTCCCAAATCTTGGAGAAATGCCAACTGGTGAAAAGGGAGAAGGAAAAAAAAAACACTCAGGCCAATTTAGGAAAACTCTGGAGGATTCTCTCAAGTAATCTTTCAAAGCTTCGGGAAGCCAGAAATGCTTCTGAACCCAACAAGTGCACAACTTACTCTCTCAAACTGAAAATCTTCAGGTTCCCTTTAATGGACTGTGGGGGCTTCATACTAGTTACAATTGTTCCAGACTCCCTGAACACAAATGTTTCCTAAACCCTACAATCAAGCTTTGCTAATGTAATTTATTGCCATGTTCCTCAATCCTGTCAATCTCACATAACACATCCAACTGAACAGACATTAATACCTTCATTTTAAAATCCTCAGTCATATCTGCTCTAAGCCCGTGTTTTAATGCGAATAACCTTAGCTCCTTGAGTTATGTTGATAATGCAGAGTTCCAAATCTGGATACATTTTTTAGTTCTCCCTCTCCCCACCCCCCCACAATGATCTCTACATTGCCCCATCTCCACTTCTCTCTGCTCCTTTAAACACAACCACTTTTGTCAGGCTTTTAGTCACCTGCTTTAATATCTCTTTATGTACCTAGTTGTCAAATTTTATTTGATAATCGTTCCTGTGAAGCACCTTCAAATGTTTCAGTCTGCTAAATGTGCTATCAAAATACAAGTTGTGTGGGGACCAAAACTGAACGTGCCATTCCAATGTAGTCGCAAGGATTAGTAGTGTTTTATATTGTTCCAGCATTAAAGCCCAACATCATATTTCCATTCCTAGTGACCTTGGTTCATTAACTTTGGCTTCAAAATACAGGAAAATGTGTGCGAAAACCCAATGATATTGGAGCTCTATTTCATTGAAAAACCTGTGCGGTTGTTTGTATTTACTTGAACCGAATGAATGACCTGTTTCGCATTCTGTTCAGCAGCTCAATGACTGCAGAGGTACCATCCTGTAAAAGCTCAGATGTTATCTCTTGGGGGCTTTGCTTCAAAATTCCTGCATGGAATTCTCCCAGGTTAGGACATTGAAGACACTTCCTGATGTTGTGCTTACTAGCTATGTCTTCCTCTGTGACCCATCAGGCGTGATCTTATTAAATGGCGAGGCAGGCTCAAGGGAAATGTTTGGCTTTCTGCTGTTCCTATTTCCTATGTTCTAACTGAAACATGGTCAGTCATGTAGATTTGCAGTGTGTAGACTGTAGGAGTAACTTCCTTGAGAAAATGGCCACCAGCTTTGCAACTTGTCCATGACCACAACAGCATCCATTGCTATGATGGAGCTGAGGGCAATGGGACACAACCTTAAAATCAGACTGGCCATACATGGGAGCTGTTAAGAAATAATCCTTCATGCAAAGGGTGGTGGAACTGTGGAACACTCTCCCATAAAAGGCAGCTGATAATTAATAATGTATAGAGGGCTAGAAAGCATTGTGTCCAAGTTTGGCAACAATACTAAACTAAGAGGCATATCTTTTAACCTTTCCACCTACCTGGATGAGTGCAGCTCCAACAACACTCAAGCTCGACACCATCCAGGACAAAACAGTCCACTTGTCTGGCACCCCATGCACCACCTTAAAACTTCACTCCCTCCACCACCAATGCACAGTGGCAGCAGTGTGCACCATCTACAAGATGCAGTGCAGCAGATCAACTCACCAACAGCACTTTTCAAACCTGCAGCCTCTACCATCTAGAAGGACAAGGGCAGCAGATGTATGGGAACGCCACTACCTACAAGCTCCTCTCCAAGTCACACACCATCCTGACTTGGAAAGGTATCGCCGTTCCTTCGCTGTCACTGGATCAAAATCCTGGAATTCCCTCCCTAACAGCACTGTGGGTGTATCTGCACCACATGGACTGCAGCGGTTCAAGAGGGGGGCTCACCACCGCCTTCTCAAGGGCAGTTAGGGATGGGCAACAAATGTTGGCCCAGCCAGTGATGTCGACGCCCTGTGAACGAGTAAATAAAAAAAAACCCATGGATGAAAAGAGGCCCCAAGGGGATGGTAATAAGATGTTGGCTAGAAAAAAATGTGGCAATTGGAATTCAATGTCAGTAAATGTGAACTGGCATGGTGAAGATTAAAGTAAGAATTGTGCTTTGAATGAGGAAAGACAGAGAGAGTTGAAAGGCCAGGTTCACACGCTATTAAAAACAGTTCCTCAAGTTGATCATTCCTTTCCTGTGTTCCAAGCAATGACTATTGGAAGACTGGGTTTTATGGCACCAGGTATAGAATATAAAGGTCAGGATCTAATGGTCAATTTAAATATTATGTAGACCACAGTTAAAGAACTGTGTGCAGTTTTAGGCTATTGGAAGGATATTGAGGAAATGGAGGGGGATATGCCACATTCATTACAGCACGGCTAGGTATGAGGAAGTACAAATATGAAGAAAGATTAAAAGATCAGGGCTGTTTTAATTAGAACACAGGATTCAAAAAGGTAATTTGATAGAAGTTTTTAAAATTAGGAAGGGATGCCTGAGAGTAGATATAAATACTGTTTCTAGTGATTTATGCTGTCTTGAAGGATAAGGGAGGGCAGCAGATGCATGGGAACACCACCACCTGCAACTCCCCCTCAAAGCAATGCACCATCCTGACTTGGAACTATATCGTGGCTCCTCTGTGTCAAAATCCAGGAACTCCCTCCCTAACAGCACTGTGGGTGTAACTACACCACATGGACTGCAGCAGGTCTAGGAGGCAGCTCACCCCCACCTTCTCAAGGGCAATAAGAGATGGGCAACAAATGCCGGCCCAGCCAGCGACTCACATCCCATGAATGTATAAAAAATATATAGAGTAGGTGGACCAAATGTAAGATCAAATGTAAGCGATTTAGGGCAGAAAGCAAGAGAATTCTTTCTTTTATGTAGTGGGTGGTGAGGCTGTGGGATGTTTGACTGGAGTTAGTGACGGTCGCTGAGGTCATGTCAACATTTATGTCACATAAATGGGAAGGGTGCTGGAAACAATTCTCTCAGTCTGGAATGTAATTCCTGTGTTCCAAGCAATGACTACACTTCAGAAGTTAAACAAGCTGGTTGTAAAGCACTTTGAGACATCTTTAGGTTGTGAACCATATGGAAATGCAAGTTTTGTTCTTCTATCTAGAGAGAGAGGAAGAATCTACAATCTGCGACTCTCACCAGCGACACTTAACTACGAATTTCTCGGAAACTGATCTGATTAATTTGAAATGATTTGAATCTGTCACCGTGTGATATTTCAGCCATTTCCCCTTAGGGATATGCCTGTCCCCGTCACAAGATATGTGTACTCTGAGTATCTTAATGACTTGGAATAACAAAACACCAAAACCAAAGCCTGAAAGCAATTTTAAAAAGAGAATCCAAGATAACTTTCAGAACAAACATTCCTTTCAATTGCAGTTGACCTTATCCATGTTTACATAGGTCACAACCTGTGCTAACTGGAAATGAGCTGTCTGCATAGACGTGCTGAGACGTCACGATGTTTTCTGTAAAGACTTTTCCGGTCATTGAGAAAGGACAGGAAATGTGTTGACCATAACCGAGTTGAGAAACAGAAACGAGGAGACAGTCATGGCCTGCTATCATGTTCTCTGTGGGATAAGATAACTGGTGATTTAAGAGAAAAAGAATTAAATAAAATTGAAAACAATAGGAGGATGGGTGAAAATAGCATCCCTATCAGAAGGGGCTCATCAGTCCCTTTTCTTGCAAGCATCTCAGGCCAAGGCTGAAGTTGCACATCCAATCTCTTCTTCCTGTGCCCAGATAAAGAAACTATCCAAGAGATAAAACACCCAGGATAGAACTTAGAAGGAACAGTCAATTGGGAATCTGGAGCGAGGAGAGGGATAAGGAGTTGTAACCTCCCTGTGTGCTCAAGCTGAGGAACATGTTATCCTTGATCCTACTGAGTTTAGCGCTCTCTGCTGAGTTTCGAACCTCAGTTTCCTTTGGTGAGTTACAGCAAAGATATTGTCACTTGCACCTAGTTTGAAAGCTGAAATGTAACAATATTTAAAGCAAATGGGAAGAGCAGCATTGGCACGGGCCAAGTGAGGATAAGTATTATCAAGAACTGCATTGTACCGGGATACACTGGCTTAACCTGCTGATGTTGTTTGAGCTGTAGCTTTCTTGACATTAATAGGCTAGGATTTTTTTTGTTGTAAGTTACAGGCAAAACTACAGGACTCTGGGTCCAAAAATTGGTATTTACCCGATCACCTTTCCATTCATTCAGATCCAATGCTTTACGTTCTTCCAAATGTTCTCCGTCATTTTTATTTAAATATTGCTTTCTTGACCTGCTTTAAAGTAATACTTCAGATTTACCTTATCTATGCTATTTGCTGATTGATGGAAGTGCATATCAGGCATTAGATGGTAAATGAGGGTCCTGTTTTCCCTACATAGTAATGGCTCTAGAGTAAATCTTACACCTAAGATCAGCTTGGTTTCATAGGAGCTCTCCCCCACCTCTGCATCAATCCTGTTCCAGGTCTCTGTATATAGTGTAGTACTGAGGGAGTGCTACATTGACAGAGCTGCTGCTATTTGCATGAGTTTTAAGCTGATGCTTGTACAGGTAGACATAAATGATCCCATGGATGAAGGAGCAGGTTCTCCTGGCTTTTTAGCCAGCAGTTACCCTCAACCTATATAAGCAAAATAGATTAACTGATTGTTCATCTCATCGCTGTTTGTAGAACCTTTGCTGTGTGTGGATTGGTTGCTGAATTTGCTGGTTTAAAAGTGATAAAAAGGTAATGAATTGGTCATGAGACACTTGGGGACAAGCTGAAGGTGTGAAAAGTGCTCCATAAAATGCACGTCATTCTTTATTAAGCTCTCAGCTTGCCTTGTCCACCAGAATCTGGGTGTGGTAGCACACGTGCAGCAGACTGAGTCATGCCCCAGTTCTGTGTAAATGTGTTCCAGAATAAACCAAAGACAATTCTACTCACACGGATTAAACAGGGTTTGCACATTCCGCTAACCAGCTTCCTGGCATGAGGGACCTGTTCCACATGAGGCGTTGTGTTTGCACTCTCCCCAGCTCTCAATGCCAGTCTCTTCTTTCTCAGTCTTCCAGCTCTCCTTCCAGCTTCACTCTCCTCTCTCTCCCTCCAGCTTCACCCCCCTCTCTCTCCCTCCAGCTTCACTCCCCTCTCTCTCCTTCCAGCGTCACTCTCCTCTCTCTCCTTCCAGCTTCACTCTCCTCTCTCTCCCTCCAGCTTCACTCCCCTCTCTCTCCCTCCAGCTTCACTCTCCTCTCTCTCCCTCCAGCTTCACTCTCCTCTCTCTCCCTCCAGCTTCACTTCACTTTCTCTAGCTCCTGGTCTCAAGACACCACTTGCCTTCCATTCCCCTGATCATTGCTCCCGGTTTCCTGTTCTTCTCTGCCACTCGCCTGCCCCTTCTCCATCTCTTGCCTCCTGTTCTCTGCGGACAGTGACACATGTCATCGAGGTTTTTTTTCAGGATTTGACTGGGAAGTAAGGATATTCAGAATGCTCAGGTTGAACCAAGGGTGACACAAACCCATGTAGTTCAGTCATATTCTCAAATGCTAGAGGGGAGTTCTGCTGCATGTACTTGTGTGTCTATGGGCTGCTGTAGAATGACATTGGTTTTTCCTATTGGCAGTGGTGGACCCTTGTTCAGCCTACATCAGCTTGAATGAGCCTTGGCGGAACACAGAGCATCACATTAACACCTCGCATGGGACGCCCATGTGCGACAACTACATGGACGGCGAATGGTACCGCTTCACCGGGTTGGCAGGAGACGCCATGCCCACTTTCTGCATCCAGGAGAACCTCTGCGGCACTCACGCACCCATCTGGCTGAACGGCAGCCACCCCGTCCCATCCGATGGCATTGTGTCGGTGCAGGCATGTGCCAGCTTCAATGAAAACTGCTGCATGTGGAGCACAGAAGTGAATGTGAAGGCTTGTCCGGGGGGTTACTATGTCTATCGGCTGCCTAAGCCCAGTGTCTGCTTCCATGTCTACTGCGGACGTAAGTACTTAATGCTTTTGTACACCTCTTACATAGAAACATAGGAACATATGGAAATATAGAAACTAGAAACTAGGAGCAGGAGTAGGCCATTCGGCCCTTCGAGCCTGCTCCTCCATTCATTATGATCATGACTGATCATCCAACTCAATAGCCTGCTCCCGCTTTCTCCCCATACCCTTTGATCCCTTTCACCCCAAGAGATATATCTAACTCCTTCTTGAAAACATACAATGTTTTGGCCTCAACTACTTTCTGTGGTAACGAATTCCACAGGCTCACCACACTCTGGGTGAAGAAATTTCTCCTCATCTCAGTCCTAAATGGTCTACCCCATATCCTCAGACTGTGACCCCTGGTTCTGGACTCCCCCACCATCAGGAACATCCTTCCTGCATCTACCCTGTCTAGTCCTGTTAGAATTTTATAGGTTTCTATGAGATCCCCCCTCATGCTTCTGAACTCTAGCGAATATAATCCTAATCGACTCAATCTCTCCTCATATGTCAGTCCTGCCATCCCAGGAATCAGTCGGGTAAACCTTCGCTGCACTCCCTCTATAGCAAGAACATTCTTTCTCAGATAAGGAGACCAAAACTGCCCACAATATTCCAGGTGTGGTCTCACCAAGACCCTGTACAATTGCAGCAAGACATCCCTGTTCCTGTACTCGAATCCTCTGGCTATGAAGGCCAACATACCATTTGCCTTCTTTGCCGCCTGCTGCACCTGCATGCTTACCTTCAGCGACTGGTGTACGAGGACACCCAGGTCTCGTTGCACATTCCCCTCTCTCAATTTATAGCCATTCAGATAATAATCTGCCTTCCTGTTTTTGCTACCAAAGTGGATAACCTCACATTTATCCACATTATACTGCATCTGCCATGCATTTGCCCACTCACTCAGCTTGTCCAAATCACACTGGAGCATCTCTGCATCCTCCTCACAGCTCACCCTCCCACCCAGCTTTGTGTCATCTGCAAATTTGGAGATATTACATTTAGTTCCCTCATCTAAATCATTAATATATATTGTGAATAGCTGGGGTCTCAGCACCGATCCCTGTGGTACCCCACTAGTCACTGCCTGCCATTCGGAAAAAGACCCGTTTATTCCTACTCTTTGTTTCCTGTCTGCCAACCAGTTTTCTATCCATCTCAATACACTACCCCCAATCCCATGTGCTTTAATTTTACACACCAATCTCTTATGTGGGACTTTGTTGAAAGCCTTCTGAAAGTCCAAATAAACCACATCCACTGGCTCCCGCTCATCAACTCTACTAGTTACATCCTCGAAAAATTCCAGTAGATTTGTCAAGCATGATTTCCCTTTGGTAAATCCATGCTGACTCTGTCCGATTCTGCCACTGTTTTCCAAGTGCTCAGCTATTAAATATTTAATATCTTTTATATCTTGTTAACTCTTCTGTTCCCCAAGGCAAGTGATGCCAGTTTTGCCAATGAAACTCTTGCCTACATTTTGCCCCCAACACCAGCATCAACCATTCACAGCTCCTGAGCTCAGATAATCTCTTGACTGTATGTGTCTCGCAATTCCACCCTCTACACCTATGAGATGTTCCTATATGAAACCACAACTTTAATACCAATTAGTGTGAAATTTTGGACAATTACCACATGTGTTGGTCACTCCAAATCTATTTTAAATAGGCCATTAGTGACCAGAAGAGAGGAATCTTTCACCCAATCAGTCTAAGTTGATCTAAACTTCGATTCCTGGTTTCAGCCGATTGCGCTGTCTCCCCCTCAACAGATCCTAAACAGAACTTAAAAGTAACCATCAGGATTGATCAGTGCCTCACCCTTTCCAGAGCACTTGGTCTGACCATTCCTGTTTAGTAGCTACTTTTTCCAGCAGATTCCCACCCGGTTCCCAAGTGCTTTTACAATATTCCTTGTTTTTTTTTTCATGCTCACCCCTTTACTCTCTGTTCCCGTTTTATTTCCTCGCAATTTTCTCTCCTGCCCTGAAAGTTTGGGCTTCTTCGCCTGAGTTTGGTGCCGCGCCCTTCCTCACTCCTGTGTCAGCTCTGATGATGAATGCCATTGCAGAGGGATCACAGCTAACTCTCCATGTCTACACTGTCCCAGCAGGAAAGCAATCAGGAGCAGAAACATTGGTGTGTTGTTTCCCTCCCTAGCTCAGCGGAGGGTTAGAGTATGACTCTTCTCCAGAGCTACAGAGAAGTAGAACTGTGATGAAATTTATACTGTTTAAGGGGGGGTGGAGCTTTTTTTAGCCCATACCACCGCCATTAACACTTCCTTTGCCCTTTTGCGCATGACATCTTTGTCAATTTCTCCTTCGCCCCCACCTATCGCTGGCCTTCTATCCAGCTTCACCTGCTCCATCCCCTTAAATAGTATAAATTTCATCACATTTCTACATCCCTGTAGCTCTGAAGAAGAGTCATATGGACTCAAAAAGTCAACTCCGCTTCTCTCTCCACAGATGCTGTCAGACCTGCTGAGTTTTTCCAGCATTTTCTGTTTTTGTTTCAAATTTCCAGCATCTGCAGTATTTTGCTTTTATCTGCACAGTACCATCTGTGGATAGACCTTGGGGTTGTGTTGGCCTGTGTGACTCAGTTACTCAATATCTAAACTTTCTACGTATATGTAAAAATATATATTTACATGCACTTCAGTGCCTATAATATGGGAATGCTGTATTGGTTTGTAACTTTTATATAATTGTAATTTAATTGAGGATGTCAATGCATTGGAGGCGGTTCAGAGGAGGTTCACTAGATTGATTCCAGAGATGTGGGGCTTGTCTTATGAGGAGGGATTGAACAGTTTAGGCCTATACTTGCTAGAGTTTAGAAGGATGAGAGGAAACCTAATTGAGGTATATAAGATGCTAAAGGGGATAGACAAAGTAGACGTGGAGCGGATGCTTCCCCTTGTGGGGCACTCTAGAACGAGAGGCCGTAGTTTTATGCCAAGGGGTGGTAGATTTAAATCAGGGATGAGGAGGAATTACTTTCCTCAAAGGGTCGTGAATCTGTGGGATTCACTACCTCAGAGTGCAGTGGATGCCGGGACGCTGAATAAATTTAAGGAGGAGATAGACAGATTTTTAATTAGTAACGTGTTGAAAGGTTATGGGGAGAGGGCGGGAAATTGGAGTTGAGGCCGAAATGAGATCAGCCACGATCGTATTGAATGGCAGGGCAGTCTCGAGGGGCTGAATTGCCTACTCCTGCTCCTAGTTCTTATGTTCTTATGTTATGTTCTAACATTAACCTTCCTTTAATATCCTGTCCAGAACCTCCTTGTTACCTGATGAATTTGTTTGTCTAACTTTATTACTCAATGATTGTTATGTATTTGCATGTTTTTAACCTGATTATCTAGTCCATTTATGATTTTTTTTCTACACAAGTTACACTGCAATTCAGCCTTCGGGCTACAAACGAATTACTTCAATAAAACGTTAGTCTTATTAGTTCTAAGCCTCTAGGATATCTCCACAATCTGTTCTTTTGTAGACCTTGACGTTACATGGAGTTTAAAGCACAGAAACAGGCCATTTGGCCCAACAGATCCAGGCTGGTGTTTATGCTCCATTCTCCTCCTACTCCTCTTCACCTCTCACCCTACTTCAGGTTCTACGTCAAACTATTTTTTTGCCATATACACGTCAGATATATTTATCTTCCCCTCCAGTGGATTAGTCATACTGTCACATCCCAAAGGAAATACCCGGTATTGTATTTCTGTAACTTGCTCATTGTAACCTCTACATATCATATTCAGCTCCCACATTACTTTCCATCATGCTTTGTGGATACCTCCCCCACTGTTAAAAAACTGTGTATCCTCCAGCTTCCCCTGAGCAACAGCACAGGAGACCTGCTGCCTGTTGACCATAACATACCGAAAATCTTACATCCTGCAATGTCCCCTCTAATATTTTCCAGCCTAGTGCGGAATTAATTTTATTATATGCACCAATATTCGAGTAATGTGCAGATGTGCTCCACCAGTAGAAACAAAAAAACTCAAATAAAATGTAAATGTATTTATATATCTTTTAAAAAGTTACCGTGTGAAGAAGGAGAAAGAATAACACCACCAACCATTGACATGGCAACATATTCTAGTCCACAAACTACTAGATCTACCAAATTCAATTTTAAATTTACCATGGTGTCATCTGAACTCACAACTTCAGAAGGCAGTGGAGGGGGTGGTCACTGAATATTTTTAAGGTAGATAGATTCTTGTTGGGCAAGAGAATCAAAGGTTATTGGGGATAGATGGGAATGTAGAACTTGAAACACAAACAGATCAGCCAAGATCTTATTGAATGGTGCAGCAGGCTTGAGGGGCTGAATGGCCTACTTCTGCTCCTATTTCATATATTCGTGTATGCATAAGTGCACACCACCTATGAGTGTCACACTTACTTCCTGTAACCCTTCCCCATCACATTTTATTAATAACTATTCTGCGTATGAAAGCAGCATGTTACCTGACTGTCTCACAACGCCAGGTGAGATTACAGAATTATAGACTGCTATAGCACAGAAGGAGGCCATTCAGCCCATTGTGCCCTTGCCAGCTCTGCGAGAGAGTTATCCAACTAATCCCTAATCCTGCAGCCTTGCAAATATTTCCTTTTCAAGTATCTATCCAATCCTCTTGAAAGTTACTGTTGAGTTTGCGTTCACTGCCCTATTAGGCATTGTGTTCCAGATTAGAATAAATACCTACACCAGACGGATTGTAACGGTCCGAGAGGGCAGCTCAACATCAATTTCTCAACAGCAATTAGGGATGGGCAAGAAATGCTGGCCTTGACAACGATGCTCACATCTCACAAATAAAAAGAACAAACTTGCCGTGTAAATTCCCTTGCCCTCGTTTCCCCCTGGTTCTTTTGACAATTGTTTTAGTCTGTGTCCTCTGGTGACCAGCTCACCAGCCAGTGGAAACAGATCTGCTGGTATATGTTAAAAGGTTTGCATATGGCAAGCACTTCTTGGAAATGCCACACATCATTCTGTCACACTTGCCGATTTGACTTATTGCCGCGGCTTTGATGTTTGCACATTCACCAGATCCCGATTCCCTCCTCACCCAATTTAATAGACAGAAAATCAGCAAACTGCCGAGCATTTCATGGAAAAACCCCCAATCAGGTAAGTGATTATATTCTCATCGATCTCCACTGGCATTGCAAACAGGTGATTTAGGGTTAAGAGGTGGTGGATGACTGAACCCATGTGTAAAGACCTAATTCCATCCCCATCGTAAGAACTGCACATTCTGTCACTATTTTCGGATTTCCATTGTATGTTTCTGCATCCGCATTTGTAATGGGATCAGCGTGTGTAAACCTGTCACGCTGCAATTATGCCCTCCCACCAGTGGCGGTGCTGCAGCTTGTCCCAAGCCTTTCTCAAACCAAGACATTGCCTCTTTAAAACACGCCACCCTCTGACTGAGCCAGCATTTTGTCTTCTGCAGATTTCTATGACATATGTGATGTAGTGGATTGTGTGGGGCACTGCGATGGCGAAGAGGAGTGTCAGTGTACTGAAGGAACCATCCTAGGCCCAGATGCCCAGACATGTCTAGGTAAGGAGTTTGAAAAAACCGTAGTCATGGGAAGGAAATGGGAGAGTGTTAATCTGCTGATGACAGAAGAAAGATGGTGAGGATAAAATATTCTTTAATCCACGTAGAATTTATCTAAAGGTTAATAATTGGCCAAAAATTATTTTGTGACATTTTTTAAGCAATTATGGATCCTGCTATTCTGAGACAGAGGGAGTTTCTTGATGTGGTGATGTTGGGTTTGCACAGTTTGCAAAGCTATCTGGAGTCCACAGCACAGAAACATGCCCCTTGGCCCAACCAGTCCATTAAGCTCCACACATGCCACTTTCCCCTCCACTTCATCTATCAGCCTGTCCTTCTATTCCTTTCTCCCTCATGTGCTACTCTAGCTTCCCTTTAAATGCATCTACATTGGTCATTATTACAATACTGTTGGTGGGATCTTGTTGTGCACAACTTGGCTGCCACGTTTCCTACGTAACAAAAATACTTTAACGGCTGCAAAGCCCTTTGCAGCATCCAGAACTTATGAATAGCACTAAATATATATGTGTGCAAATCTTCCTTTCGGATGTACATAAAATGTACAGACACCATCATCTTATAATAATTTTGAACCATTTCTATGGAAGGATGAGCTAGATTGGCCAAATGGACTTCCTAAGCTGTATTAATCAAAAGATAGGTTTTGAAGTTTGTAATCCAGGTAATAATAAATTACAAACTGAGCATAGCTTATCAATACAGGAAAGGTTTGCGGTGCATTGGGTAACGTCCCTTCCTCTGACCCAGAAGCTCTGGGTTCAAGTCCCACTCCAGGACTTGATGGTCAAGGAAGGTGCGTTCATAATTCGGCCAAACAGGCTGAGTATCAACCTGTAAATCCTTCCAACACATGGCAATGGCAAACAGTAAGAGCAGGAGTGATTCCTGGTCAGTCATGTGATGGAAAGAATGTTGGAGCTTCTGCCACCTCTGTCCATAGCTCCAGACTACAATACGTATGTAAAACTGTATGTTACCACAGCAACTTGGGCTCCACAAGTGAGCTGTAACACGCCATCATCAGATTAGTGTCTTTATGTTATCAGGATTCAAAGTTTAATAATCATTAGAGTTTGTTCATTGAATGGATGGGAGGTGGCATTGGACTATCCTTAAATCTTGTTATTTTACATCTTAATTTAATTAGTTGTTTTGAGTTCCATAGTTAGTAGTTACTGTGAGATAAATCTAGGTAACAAGAAATGAAGTAAAGGGAGAATAATAATGGACGAAGAACGTAGAGTATTTTGGGGTTAGTCAGTTGGATTGCAGTGATTTCTTCCAATTCTGTACCTTCTCTTATCCTGAACAGTTGTTGCAAGTGTTTGCAATACATAATTTCTAATAAATCCAATTGGATGTTCAATGATATGTTATGAAATATGTTATGAGACTGTGTACCTCTGATGTATAACCCTCGATTTGCCTCTGCCCTCCCACCTTTATAGACGTCAATGAATGCGAGGTCAAAAATGGGGGTTGCAGTGAGGTCTGCATCAATCTGCAGGGCTCCTTCCGTTGCGAGTGTGGCATTGGAAGGTCACTGGGCAGCAACGCTGTGACCTGTGAAGGTGAGTGAAAGCTCCCAACTTAGAAAACATCTCTGATAAGTAGGAATTTCGATTTAACCTGCTCCTTTGGGAACCGTTTGAGGTTGCAGAGCTGTTGGGTGTCCTGTCTCTAGAGGAATACGTCAAGCTGGAGTGACAGTGGGTTCTGTCACCTTAAGAGCCACAAGGTAGAGCCCCATGTCACTTACACTCCGTTCACAGAAACTCTGAAGCAGACTCTAATTTGTGTCTGAATAGTTTGGTCGATTTCAAGTCAAAAGTTTTCATATTTCCCTGGCAGGGTTATCTCTCAGTGACCCATCACATCACTGAGTGACATTCAAATCAGCAATCCATTCTTTGCCTATCAGAGGTACTAAATGCAACAGTGACTGTTAAACCATAGAATCATAGAATGGTTACAGCACAGGAGACCATTCAGCCCACCAATCCATGCCAGCTCTCTGTAAATTCAGTTAGTACCACTCTCCAGCCTTCACCCATAGCCTTGCAATTCTTTTCTCTTCAGATAATTATCCACTTCTGTTTTGAAAGCCACAAATCTGCCTCCACAACATTCTCGGCAATGTATTCCAGATCCTAACCACTCGCTGTGTAAAAATAAAATCCTCATGTCACCTCTGGTTCTTTTGCCGATCATCTTAAATCCATCTGGTTCATTAGTGCACTTTAGGGAACGAAACTGCCATCCTTACCTGGTCTGGTCTACATGTGACTCCAGACCCATAGCAACTGAGTTGACTCTTAACTGCTCCCAAAGGCAATTAGGGTTGGGCAATAAATGCTGGCCTTGCCAGCAATGCTCACATCCCATGAACAAATAAAGAAAGAAATGGATGTCTCCTGTTTCTCAACCCTTCTGCCAATGGGAACTGTTTCTCCCTATGCACTCTGTCCAGACCCCTTATGATTTTGAACATCTCTATAAAATCTTCTCTCAATAGTGCAAGAGGTGGACCCCGAGCCAGGCAGCGGGCAGCACCTGGCGGAGAGTGCAAGAGGAGGGTTCCGAGCCAGGCGGTCATGATAATCCATCTCGGCCTCCTCCGGAGGTCCCCAGTATCACAGTTGCTAGTCTTCAGCCAATTCAATTCACTCCATGTGATCAAGAAATGGCTGAAGGCACTGGATACTACAAAGGCTATGGGCCCTGACAATATTCCAAACTCCTTACCTAATACTGAAAATTTATGGTCCAGAATTTGCCACGCCCCTAGCCAAGCTGTTCCAGTACAGCTAGAACACTGGCATCTACCAGGCTATGTGGAAAATTGCCCAGGTATGTCCTGTACACAAGAAGCAGGACAAATCCACCAAGCCAATTAGCACCTCATCAGTCTACTCTCGATCATCAGTAAAGTAATGGAAGGGGTCATCAACAGAGCTATCAAGCAGCACTTGCTTAGCAATAACCTGCTCACTGATATAAAAACAGAAAATGCTGGAAAAACTCAGCAGGTCTAACAACATCTGTGGAGAGAAAGACAAAGTTAACGTTTTGAGTCCGTATGACTCTTTTTCAAAGCACTGATGCTCACTGATGTCCAGTTTGGGTTCCGCCAGGGCCACTCAGCTCCTGACCTCATTACATCCTTGGTTCAAACATGGACAAAAGAGATGAACTCATGAGGTGAGGTGGGAGTGACTGCCCATGAAATCAAGGCCACATTTGACCAAGTGTGGCATCAAGGAGCCCTAGCAAAACTGGAGTCAAAGGGAATCAGGGGGAAAACTCTCCACTGGTTGGAGTCATACCTAGCACAAAGGAAGATGGTTGTGGTTGTTGGAGGTCAGTCATCTTAGCTCCAGGACATCACTGCAGGAGTTCCTCAGGGTAGTGCCCTCAGTCCAACCATCTTCAGCTGCTTCATCAATGACCTTCCTTGCATCATAAGGTTAGAAGTGGGGATGTTTGCTGATGATTGCGCAATGTTCAGCACCATTCACGACTCCTCAGATATTGAAGCAGGCCATGTCCAAATGCAGCAAGACCTGGACAATATCCAGGCTTGGGCTAACAAGTGACAAGTAACATTCACGCCACACAAGTGCCAGGCAATGACCATCTCCAACAAGAGAGAATCTAACCATTGCCACTTGATGTTCAATGGCATTTCCATCACTGTATCCCCCACTATCAACATCCTGGGGGTTACCATTGACCAGAAACTGAACAGGACTAGCCATATAAATACTGTAGCTACAAGAGCAAGTCAGATGCTAGGAATCCTGTGATGAGTAACTCACCTCCTGACTCCCTAAAGCTTGTCCAGCATCTAGAAGGCACAAATCAGGAGTATGATGGAATACTCTCCACTTGCCTGGATGAGTGCAGCTCCCACAACACTCAAGAAGCTTGACATCATCCAGGACAAAGCAGCCCGTTTGATTGGCACCATCCACAAATATTCATTCCCTCCACCATCGATGCACAGTAGCAGCAGTATGTACCATCTACAAAATGCACAGCAGGAATTCACCAAGGCTCCTTCAACGGCACCTTCCAAACCCACGACCACTACCATCTATAAGGACAAGGGCAGCAGGTAGATGGGGACACCACCACCTAGAGGTTCCCCTCCAAGCCACTCACCATCCTGACTTGGAAATATATTACCGTTCCTTCACTGTCAAAATCCTGGAACTCCCTCCCTAACAGCACTGTGGGTGTACTTACACCACATGGACTGGAGCGGTTCAAGAAGGCAGCTCACCACCACCTTCTCAGGGGCAACTAGGGATGGGCAATAAATCCTGGCCCAGCCAGCGAAGCCCACATCCCATGAATGAATAAAAAAAATGTCTGCAGCACCTAGAGGAGAGTGCGAGAAGAGGTCCCCAAGCCAGGAACTCAGCAGCCCTTAAAGGACAGCGCGAGAGAAGGACCCTGGGACAGGCACTCAGCAGAAGATTTTGGAGAAGATTTTGGAGACAGTGACCATAACACAGTTAGATTTAGCATCATTATGGAAAAGGACAAAGAAAGAACAGGAGTAGAAGTTCTAAATTTGGGGAAGACAAATATTACGAAGCTGAGAGGTGAGCTGGTGAGAGTGGACTGGATACGGCTATTAGAAGGGAAAACTGTGTCAAATCAATGGGAAGTTCAAAGGCAAGATTCTATGGGCACAGTGTAGACATGCTTGGGACAGGCAGCCAGCAGCACCTATAGGGGAGTGCGAGAGGAGGACCCTGGGACAGGCAGTCAGCAGCACCTAGAGGAGAGTGCGAGAGGAGGACCCTGGAACAGGCAGTCAGCAGCACCTAGCACCTAACATCACAGGTGAAACATAAGTTCATTGGTTGGTGAGAAACTGCAATTAGGGAGTGTCATCAAGTAGCTGAGAATTAGAAAAAACACATTCTTTTTAAAAGAAGGGACTACTAACATTTAAGTAAGGCAATCAGGAAATAAAGTTAAGTCGAAGCCAGTTGAAGTAAACCAAAGTAAAATGGAGTTAACGCAAGGGAAGTAAATTGAAGCCATGGCAGGCCAGCTCGGTCGTGTGGAATGCGTGTCTTGTAACATGTGGGAAGTTGTGGATGCTGTCAGTGTCCTAGATGACCACATATGCAGGAAGTGTCACCAGCTGCAGAACTGGGTTTCAGAGCTCAAGCGGCGGCTGGAGTCACTGTGGCACATCCACGAGGTTGAGAGCTACATGGATAGCACGTTCAGGGAGGTGGTCACGCCACAGCTTAGGAACCTGGAGGCAGAAAGGGAATGGGTGGCCACCAGGCAGTCCAAGAAAATTAGGCAGGTAGCGCAGGAGTCCCCTGGGGTCCCGCTCACTAATCAGTTTTCTGTTTTGGATACCGGTGAGGGCATTGGTTCCTTGGAGGAGTGCAGTCAGGTGCATGAGATGAGATCCAGAAAGCAGACCATAGGGAGCTAGGAAGGAAATTGAAAAGCAGGACCTCTAAAACAAATAAACACGTGGCTGGAAAACTAGTGTAGGACGCAGGGCATCAGATTTCTGAGGCATTGGGATTGGTTCTGGGGAAGGTGGGACCTGTACAAGCTGGGCGGTCTACATCTGAATAGGACTGGGACGAATATCCTTGCAGGGAGATTTGCGAGTGCTGTTGGGGGGGAGTTTAAACTAGATTGGCAGGGGGATGGGAACCTGAGGGCAAATTCAGAGCAGGGAATGGGGGATGGAGAATTAGTGAGTGACTCTGAAAGACAGAGAAGCACAAGTTAAAAAGTGTACAGCACAGGAATTTGGCTGTGTTAAAAGGTATATATGTAAATGCAAGGAGCATAGTAAATAAATCTGATGAGCTGAGGGCACAGATAGATACATGGCAGCATGATGTCATCACTATAATGGAAACTTGGCTGAAGGGGGTGAAAAAATGGCAGCTGAACATCCCTGGATATCGAGTTTCCAGGCAGGATAGGGAGGGGGATAAATAAGCTGGGGGTGTAGCATTATTGGTTAAAGAATCAATTACAGCTGTGAGGAGGGATGAGATACTAAATGAAGCATCAAATGAGGTTATATGGGTTGAGCTCAGAAATAAAAAAGGGGGCAGCCACATTGCTCGGAGTGGATTATAGACCCCCAAATAGTGGGAGGGAGTTAGAAGAGCAAATATGTAGTCACATTTCTGAGTGCAAAAATAATAGGGCAATAATCGTTGGGGACTTCAACTACCCTAATATCAATTGGGATACGAACAGTGTGAAGGGCACAGAGGGTGAAAAATTCTTGAACTGCATTCAAGAGAACTTTTTCAGCCAGCACATAACAAGCCCAACGAGAGGGGGGCAATTATAGATTTAGTCTTAGGAAATGAAGCTGGGCAAGTGGATGAAGTAGCAGTGGGGGACCAGTTTGGAGATAGTGACCATAATATAGTTAGATTTAGCATCATTATGGAAAAGGACAAAGATAGAACAGGAGTAAAAGTTCTAAGTTGGGGGAAGACAATTTTTACGAAGCTCAGAGGTGAGCTGGCGAAAGTTGACTGGATACAGCTATTAGATGGGAAAACTGTGTCAAATCAGTGGGAGGCATTCAAAGGCGAGATTCTACAAGCACAGTGTAGACATGTCCCCACAAAGAAAAAGGGTGGTGCTGCCAAATCTAGAGCCCCCGGTTATCCAGAAGCATACAAGCCAAGATAAAGCAGGAAAAGAAAGCTTATGACAGTCACAAAAGATTCAATACTGTAGAAAGCCTAGAGGAGTATCGAAAGTACAGAGGTGAAGTAAAAATGGAAATTAGGAACACAAAGAGAGGATACAAAAAATATTGGCAGGTAAAATCAAAAAAAATCCTAAGATGTTTTACCAATACATTAAGAGCAAGAGAATAGCTAAGGAAAAGGTCGGGCCTATCAGAGATGTACATGGTAACTTGTGCGTTGATGTTGAGGATGTGGGCAGGGTTCTCAATGAGCACTTTGTCTCTGTCTTCACTATGGAGAGGGATGATGCAGACATTCTAGTTAATGAGGAGGAGTGTGAAACATTAGATACAATAAGCGTAGTGAGAGAGGAAGTACTGGAGGGACTGACATTCTTGAAGGTGGATAAATCACCAGGGCCGGATAGATTGTATCCCAGGCTGTTAAAGGAAGCCAGGGAGGAAGTAATGGATGCTCTGAGGATTGTTCTCCAATCCTCACTAGATACAGGCAAGGTCCCCGAGGATTGGAGGTCTGTGAGCGTTTGTATCTTAAAAGGGTGCAAGGGATAGGCCAGAAAATTATAGGCCGGCCAGTCTGACTTCAGTGGTGGGCGCATTATTGGAAACAATTCTGAGAGACAGAATAAACTGTCACTCAGAAAGACATGGATTGATCGGGGATGCATTGTTTTGTTAGGGGAAGATCGTGTCTTACTAACTTAATAGAATTTTTTGAGGAAGTAACAAGGAGGATTGATGAGGATAGTGCAGTGGATGTTGTCTACATGGATTTTAGTAAGGTATTTGACAAGGTCCCACATGGCAGCCTGGTCAGGAAAGTGAGATCTCATGGGATACAGGGGAAGGTGGCAGATTGGATCCAAAATTGGCTCAGTGACAGGAAACAAAGGGTAATGGCCGATGGATGTTTTTGCAAATGGAAAACGGTTTCCAGTGATGTTCCACAGGGCTCAGTGTTGGGGCCTTTGCTGTTTGTTGTATATATCAATGATTTATACTTAAATGTGGGAGGCATGATTGGGAAATTTGCAGATGACACAAAAGTTAATCATGTAGTTCGACTCCAGAATGATATCAATGGTTTGGCTGAGTGGGCAGAGAAATAGAATCCAATCTTGAAAAGTGTGATGTAATGCATTTGGGGCAGGCAAACAAAGTAGGGGAATACTCAATAATGGGAAGTTATTGAGAGGGGTTGAGGCAGTGAGAGACCTTGGAGTGCAAATCCACAGGGCCCTGAGGGTGGCAGGACAGGTGGATAAGGTGGTCAAGAAAGCATATGGAATGCTTTCCTTTATTGGGCAAGGCATTGAATACAAAAGCAGGGATGTCATGATGGAACTGTATAAAATGCTGGTTAGGCCGCAGCTGGAATTTTGTGTACAGTTTTGGTCACCACATTACAGGAAGGACATAATTGCTCTGGAGAGGGTACAGAGGAGATTTACAAGAATGTTGCCAGGGCTTGAAAAGTGCAGCTATGAGGAAAGACTGGATAGGCTAGGGTTGTTTTCCTTAGAACAGAGGAGGCTTAGGGGTTACCTAATTAAGGTGTACAAAATTATGAGGAGCCTAGATAGGGTAGACAGGAAAAACTTAGTTAAGGTCGATTACCAGGGGGCATAGATTTAAGGTGATTGGTAGAAGGACTAGAGGGGACCTAAGAAAAAGCTTTTTTCACCCAGAAGGTGGTGGGCATCTGGAATTCATTGTCTAAGTTGGTGGTTGAGGCTGAAACACTCGACTCATTTAAAAGGTACCTGGATCTGCATCTGAAGTGCTGTAACCTGCAAGGCTATGGACCTGGTGCTAGTAAAGGGGATTAAAATAAGCAGCTAGTTTCTTATTTTTCTTTTCGGCTGGTGCAGGCACGATGGGCTGAATGGCCTCTTTCCGCACTGTAACTTTTCTGTGGTTCTATGATTCTAAAACAACCCCAGCTTTGTTACTCTATCCTGGCCACTGAAGTCTCTCATTCCTGAAACCGTAAATCAGTCAGATGGATGTAACTGCACTCTTCATAGTGGTATTGTCCAGTGTTTTTTTTTAAATTCTCACTCCCAGAGGGGAGTGTGCTCTTTATTGAGGAGGTATTTCAGTGAAGTACAAGCAATTTGTTGAGATTTACTTCAGAATGAAGGATATCGGTGAGGTTATGGTGAAGAGTCCTAGATGAAATATGTGCAGTGGTACCAGGAGCTTCACACACAAGGAAGACCAACATGAGAAGCAGCAGTTCATTATTTTCAATGAGTGATGCTATTTTATGTGTTTCTCCACTACTCGATGAAGTGTAATGTTTGATCCTGCAGATATTGAAGGTTGTAACAGCAATAAGGGAGGCTGCAGCCACGGTTGTGTGTTAACTGATGGAGGGTATCAGTGCGAGTGCCCTCGTGGATTAATGCTATCAGAGGACAATCACACCTGTCAAGGTAAATCCAGCCACACTGGTCTCACTTTTACATCAGAGGGCATGTATAGTATGTTGTAAACTAGTTACACACAGAATGGGATTTTAGTGACCCAGCAGTGAAAGGTTTTGCTTATTTGCTTTGCCTCAGTCCTTCTTCCACACCTTAACCCAGGGGTTCCCAAACTGTGGGTTGCAACCCCCAAATGGGGTCGCGGGATGAGATTTTGGAGTTACGAGCTCCAAGGCAATGATGGCGGCCGTGGAGCTCAGACTGAGTCTTGACAGCTGTGAGGTCCCTTTAAAGGTTTGTTTATTTATCTGTTGGTGGGCATGGCTTAATCATCAACTCCCCTCGTCACTCCAACAGCCCCTGTTGCCCCCAGCTGGTCAACCGCTCATCTCCCCACCCCCGATCACCAGCTTTCCGTTCCCATTCAACAATTTGCCCCACACCCACTCAATTCTCTAACCCTCCCACCACCTGCCCCCCCACAAATGATCCATCTGGGGTCACACGAAGTCTGAGGCATTAAAATGGGGTCACATTGGGAAAAAATTTGGGAAGCGCTGCCTTAACCCAATGCCATGATCTTACCTCTTGTTTCTCTCTTGTCTCTTTCGGTTGCCAGTGCCTGTGCAGTGCAAGTCAGAGTCAATTGAAGTGGCTGTACCTAAGGATTTGGTAGGCGGCTTGGAATTGTATCTACTGAATGCATCATGTAAAGCACTTTCCAATGGGACTCACGCCAACATCAACTTTAATCTCAAAAGTTGCGGCACAATCATTGAGGTAACAACGGGGAGAAGGTGGCGGAGTGGTAATGGCACTAGACTAATAATCCAGAGGCCCAGGATAATGCTCTGGGGACATGGGTTCAAATCCCACTAAGGCAGCTGGTGGAATTTGAATTCATTAATAAACCTGGAATATAAAACTAGCCTCAGTAATGGTGACCACAAAACTATCATCCATTGTCGTAAAAACCCATCTGGTTCACTAATGCCCTTTAGGGAAGGAAATCTGCCGTCCTTATCTGGTCTGGCCTACAGCAATGTGATTGTCTCTTAACTGCCCTCCAAGCTGAGTGGCTTGTTCAAGTTCAAGGGTAATTAGGGGTGGCCTTGTCAGCGATGCCCACACTCCATGAAAGAAAAAAGTGCAAACTAAATCCCTTTCACAGGAGTGTTCTGAAATGATCAGGTAGACCCTGTAGTGGGTTTATATATATAATGTATATTATATATAAACCCACTACAGGGTTTATATAAATATTTTCTCTTCATCCCTTTCCTTACAGCTCTATATTGGTATTGGTTAACCCATACCTAACCAGCATGACCTGTGCTCCAGATCCCAGGCTAATTATGAGCAATGCCATGGGAGATCCACTAATTCCATACCTAAACAGCACAATCTGTGCTTCAGATCCCAGGCTACCCATGAACAATGTCACGGATGATCAGCTTTGAATTTTCTTTAGGGAAAATGTTTGGGCTATAAATGGTCACAGAGGCAGGAAAGTATTGGTCGTTCTTAAAGTTTGTGTTTTTAACCCTTTCCTCTAGGTTGTGAGTGATAAGATAATTGCAAGAAACACACTGACCGGTATTCCTAAACAGACTCCAGGCAGTAATGGGGACGTTATCATCCGGACCAGTAAACTAGTGATTCCCATCACCTGTGAGTTCCCCCGCCAGTACACTGTGTCTGAGGGATATGTGCCCAACCCTGCAAATTCTCCACTGCAGATCATGGGCAAAAACCATGGGCTCTTCCCCTTTGCTCTGGAGATCTTTAAATCCAAGGATTTCGATGAGATTTACAAAGAGACACCTCCAGTTCTCAAGCTCCGAGACTCGCTGTACTTTGGGATCGAACCTCTTATGCATGTGGATGGGCTTGAAGCATTAGTTGAGAGCTGCTTTGCCACCCCCACAGCCAGCAGTGATGATATCATGAGGTACTACCTCATCAAGGATGGGTAAGTACCAGACAGAGCCAAAACCTTTTACAAGGGTCCTGATTTTCACACGACCACCAGTCAATTACTAGAAATGGGTGAATGTTCTTAACAATGTTTCTAAAGCACCACAGCCCCTACAGATTCTAACAACTATCAGGTTATCTTTCTACGAAAGGCTCTGAAGAAAGGGCATGGGAATGGGATTAAATGGATAGCACAGGCACAATGGGCCGAATGGCCTCCTCTTTGCTACAAAATTCTATGATTCATTCCTCCTAAGTTGAATGGGCTCTTATAATTGGGAATAACGTTGTGGATGTTCATACTGAAGGAAAATGAGAAATCTCCCTGATAATGAAGTGAAAAACAACTTGCATTTTTCTTTTATGTTATAAGCATCCTAATAGGCTTCCAAGAAGACAAAAAGGGGCGTTTAGAAATAAGAAGAGTTGAGCAAAATGACAAAAGCTTGAAGAGGTAGCTTTGAGGAGTTCTTAAAGAGAGGAAAAGAAGGAGCAAGGAGAGGGGTTTCAGAGAGTGAAGCAAAGATGGCTGATAGTGGCGCCACTCATAGTCAGGCTGGGGGTGGAGGATAGATGGATGGGGATACTGGGGCCACAGTTGCAAGTTGGAATCCCATGAGCTGGAGGAGCCTGCAGGGGTGAGGGGGAGTATGGACAGATTTGTAAATGTTGACAAGGATTTCAATTCAATATACTGGGGAACTGGGGGCAATGAAGTTAAGCGTTTGTGTAAGGTGGAGCTTAGGAAGTCAGCCACGTAAGCTTTGGAGTTAGACATGAGAAAACGAGAAGATAAGAACTTCCCCCTTGGAGATTAAACAGATGGAATAGAGTCCATGATAGGGATACAGATGATTTTACATGGGATATAGAGGAGCTTGATAGATTAAATGATAGTTTTCCTGTACCCTTATGAGACAGGTAGATAAATTCTATTAGATCAGTGGGGATCTGTAGAAGCTATGGGCTTCCTCATCAAGGTAGAACTTGGCATTTTGATAACTCTAAATCAGCCAGTGCTTGTTCTGATTCGCTGCATAACTTTGCCCTGATTAACTCAGCTACTTGGCTGTCGAAAGAATGTCCTTCCATTGCCGAATAACAAATATCCCATATTCTCCAATACAAGCTCGATCAATACAAAATCTACCAAGTCATGGAAGGCCAACTCTACAAACTCATCCACCAATCTCCAAATTAACCCAACTCTACATACCAAACCCTGAGGGCAGATTCTATACACCCACCTGTTTGGCCAAATAACCTAGACAACCAACCATGAGTAAGATGAACTAGATTTAAGTCCATGAGGCTTGTTAGCCTGAGTATAGCAATTGAAGACAGTTGGATAGTTTTTTTTTAATATACTAGAGTCTAAACAAAACCCTTGTTTCTGGTTTCATAGCTGTATCAATGATGATACTGTCAAACAAGAGACATCCACAGACCATCTAGCAAAACATTTCTACGTTCCTGTCTTCAAGTTTGTGGGAAAAGACAATAAGGTAATAGTTTTGCTCACAAGAAATGTGAAGGTTTAAGATGCACCCTGAGGGTTTTAACTGATGGAGGATAATACATATCCTGAACAACCAGAGGAGTGTGGAGCCTGTGACATCCTGTCACACTCATTCAGTCACAGGAGGAGAGTGTGGAATCTGTTACACTCTTGTCCCATTATTCCTTGGTTAAAGAAGGTGCGGATTTTGTCTGTGAGTGAGATCAGGATAGGGATTGCGATTTTGATTTCAGTGAGGATCATGATGTGGATTGTGATTTTGACAGTGACATGGTTCAGATCGAGTTTGAGGCCTGCATGACATTGCTAATTCTGATTGGAATTCTGAGCCAGATTGTGTTTAGGGCCTTGCACACCTCGCACTCGGTCTCACATCATGGGAGACCAGATTGGACACTCAAGCAGGGAAGACAATGTGGCCAACTTAGATCGATCCCAATTATTGATTATTAAAATTAATAACGAGAAAATTGGTGCGGGCCCTTGAGTGAGAGAATTGTGTACAATCCTGGGCATTGAAGGAATGATCTCAAGGCTTTAGAGAGGGGGCAGAGGAGATTTCTAGAATGGCAGCAAGGATGAGGGACGTCAGTAATGGGGAGTGACTGGAGAAGATGGGATTGTTCTCCTAAGAGCAGAGAAGGTAAAGAGAAGATTTGACAGAGGTGTTCAAATTCTTGAAGGGTTTTGGTAGAGCAAATAAAGAGAAGCTGTTTCCAGTTTCAGAAGGGTAGAAAGCCAGAGGACACAGATTTAAGGAGGATGGTAAAAGAACCTGAGGTGACATGATGAAGAGAAAATTTACACACCGAGTTTTTTTGATATGGAATGTACTGTCTGAAAGGATGATGGATGCAGATTCAATAGGGGCCTAAAAAGAGAGAATTGGATAAACACGTGAAGGGAATAATTGTAGGTCTTTGAGTTAAGAGCAGGGAAGTGGGACAAATTGCATAGCTCTAACAAGGGCACGATGGGCCAAATGGCCTCCTTCTGTGCTGTATCGTTTTATGATTCTACGAATTCAGGCACCCAGCCCTGTGCATCTAACTCACTGTCAGTCCTCCCACTGACTGAGGCTCCGCGGGAGGGAGAGCCCTAACTCATGAAATCTGCTCCCACAAATGGGTCTAGAAGTGAGGTTGCGGCTATGCACTGACGCGTGATCTGCTCACTCTGTAGAAAGTGTTCCTGCACTGCCGAGTTCTGGTGTGTGGGGCCTTGGACACCGCTTCGCGATGCTCACAGGGCTGCCGCAGACGGATGCGCAGATCCATCGAGAGGGAGGATTCAGGTCACCTGAGGGATCATCTCCTCAGTGGAGGTCCAATAGTGATCGACACCGAATAATGGAACTTGGAGCATCCGGAACATTCTGTTTACTCCTTTGAAGAGCTTTTAATTTGTGCATTATACATAAACAGCAAAAATGAATCATTGCTTTTTTGTAGTGAAACATATCCACTTTGTTGTCTGGTATTAATGAAAAATAACTTTCTTGTAATACGTTCAGGACACTAAATGAATAAATATCGCACTGCAGCATAATGTTTAATAGTCTATTTTGAATACAATGCCTCAGTGATAGTCAAGTGTAATTGTACCACTTTAATAAAGTCACCCCAATATGTTACTTCAAACTGTATTTGGAATCAAATTCATTGTTAACAATGCGAATGAAACATGTTTTCCTCTCCTTGCTCCCAAAGCTCCGACTTCCTGCTCTCTCCACCCGATTCCCACTATACTGATAATCATCCAAATTCCCTTCCTGGCCCTTGTGTTGTGAGGTTCCGGTCTTGCCTATAAGTCATAGCCAGAGATTCACCTGTATTGGCTTCTCCTCCCATTCCTGCTCCATTACCTCAGGAGCCCCTCATGGATCTATCCTTGGTCCCCTCCCGTTTCTGACCTACATGCTGCTTCCTAGTGATATCATCCAAAGACATGACATCAAGTTCTACGTGTATGCTAATGGCACCCAGCTCTACCTCATCACCACCTCTCTCTACACTCTCCTCTGCTGATTTTCCAACATTCAATCTTGAATGAGACAAAATGTCTTCCAGTTGAACATTGAGAAGACCAGAGCTACTGCCTTTGGTCACTGCCGCAAACTCCATCTCCAAACTATCAATTTCACCTCCCTGCCTGCTTACAGCCTCAGATTGAATCAGACTATTTGTAACCTTAGCGTCCTATTTAGTCCTAAGCGTTGCTTCCAAGCCCATATTCTCTCCATCACCAAGACTGCCTCCTTTCACCTCCATAACAATCATATGTTTTCCATTTTAGGGTACAAATTACCATAAGCTCTGACCTTGTTTAAATGTTTAGCCAAGATCAGCACCCTCTCTGCCCCATTTAACATGTGCATTGATTATCATTGCAACCTTTTTATTTCTGCCAATAATTACTAAGATTTGATGGTCAGAATGTGCCCTAGATATTTTCTGAAGTTTAGATGTTTCCATTCACATTCTTTGTGGCCTTGATCTCATGATGTATCCATAACATATAGGTTATACAGCAACTTCGTGTTCTCATTGCTCACACACACACACACGCGCACACATGTTCACACATACATGTGCACTCATTCCCAACATCACTGCTGGATAGGGATATACCAAGATAGAAGAAATGTCCCAACACAGAATAGTTTCAGTGTTGTCTAGGCACATTGTTCCCATTTCAAGAGTATTCCTGTCAGCATTGTACTGAGCCACATTTGCAAAGATTTATTTAAATAACAAAATATTTGATTTGGCATAATTTTGTTCATCCTCAAAAGATCGCCTCCACCTACCCTCTCACTCATCATTACAATATTGCAGCTTTGTGTTCCAAGCCCAAATAAATGGCCTGGATTTGATGGGCTGACTGGCCTCCTTCTGTCTCTTAATAATTCTATAATGACTCTATGAGACCATGCAGGTGGAGAGGGGGTCTGGAAATGGAAGACGAATCATGGTGACCAACCAACCTGTACTGTTGTACACTCAACAGGGAAGATAATTTGCAACACACACACAAAAACACGTGCACACATGCACACACGCATGCACACATGCATGCACACATGCATGCACACATACACAAATACACACATACACATATAGGCACACAAACACACACACATGCACACAGATACACACATACAGGCATACACACACACTCATACATAGACACACACATATAGGCACACAGACACACACATACAGGCCCATAGACATGCACACACATATACACACACATACAGACACACACATACAGGCACACACACACAAGCACAAATACACACAGACACAGGCACATAGATACACACACAGACACATAGACACACACATAGGCACACACACAAGCACAGGCACATAGACACACACACACACACAGAACACACACAGACACACACGTTCTGTGACACTCAGTAAAACAAGTTTGTTCCTGTGGCTTCATGTTACAGATGGCATGTGATGTATCCTGTACAGTAAACTGGGCTCCACAGATCCTGGAGGGGTCTGTAACAGGGTCCACTAGGTCGTCAGGTTTTTTTAGGCAGGCACATTTAGCATATCGAGAATTCTGCCTTCTATATTTGTTCATATCTGTTGACTTTGCAAGCTGCTTATTTCTGCTGCTTGTGTCAGCTGCCTGCAGCCACTGTGGGATTAATCAATTTACAATCCTCCAGTCTATCATCTCCATCATGCAGATAACAGTGAGTCGAAGGAATATGTATGTAGGATACAGTGCCTAGTGGTGAGTTCTATTCATTATCCAGGCCCGAAGCTCTGCAATTCCCTCCCTGAATCTTTCCATCTCTCTCCTCCTTTAAGAGGGTCCTTAAAGCCTACACCTTTGACCAAACTTTTGGTTCATGTGTTCTAATATTTTCTTATTTCGCTCAGTATCAAATTTCATTTGATATTGTTCCTGTGCAGCCGCTTGGTTATGTTAAAGAAGTTGGACAAATGTAATCCGATGTTGTTAGAGTGCCTGGTGGCAAAGGATGGGGCGATGGCGTGTGGAAGCCACTCACTGCGCCATGAGGTGAGTGAATGTGGATTTGTCCCCATGTTCCTCATATACCATTCCCGGCCATGGCACGGACACAAATTAGACTGACTTCCAGGATAATCTTGGATATTGCCTGAAGATATTGATTAATGCCAGAGGGCACAAATGGCAATCAGGGAACAGGCTACATCCACACTCTTGGAACAGTGCGCGACACAAATAAGGGAAAGAGTAGAGAATAATGTTAGAAGGGGAGGCACAATGAGCATGTGAAAAATCAAATAGCCTTCCCTGACCATACTGGTTGCTAAAAACTGTTCCAAAACATGTGGCAGTAGGTAGTAATTGTTGCTTATGAATTGACATGAAATTATTGTAAATTATAAACCTGCCACATACATGATGGGCCAAATGGCCTTCTTCTGTGTTATATCATTCTAGAAAAGAGCATGAAATAAATAATTTACATTGCCAGTAGGTAGCCCCAGTGTTGTCTGTACAGGTGACAGTGAGGACAGTTACAACATATGTACATGGAAAGTCATGTAAAAAATATGTGTAGTCACAGAAAGGGAGAGTCACATTGTATGTACAGGCACAAACATACGGCATCTTTATCTTCAAAGCTCGTCTCTTTCCTCCTCATTGCACAAGCAGGCTGCCCTCTGACTGTTCATGAAAGGCTTGCAACCCAGGGTCCAGACTGCATTGAACATGGTGTCCGCCACCGATTCACAGGCTAAAAGAAAGAACTTCCATTTAATTGGTGCCTCTCATGACCTCATGATGTCCCAAAGCATTTTACAGCCAATGAAGTACTTTTGCAGTGTTGTCACTTTGTAACGTAGAGAACAGGACAACCAATTGGTGCACAGCAATGTGCTGATGACCAGATAGTCTATTTACTTAATGGTGTTGGTTGGAGGATAAATATTGGCCAGGACAATGGGGAGGACTCCCCAGCTCTTCTTCAGATAGTGCCGTGAGCTCTTTACACCCACCCAAGAGGGCAGACAGGGCCTCGGTTTACCATCTCATCCATCAAAGATGGCACTTCCAACAGTGCGACACACCCTCAGCGCTGCACTGGAGTGTCGACTTGGATATTAGGTGCTCATTCTCTGGAGTGGGTCTTGAACCCATGACCTTCTGATTCAGATGAGCGTGCTACCCACTGAGCCGTGACTAGAGACAGAGATGCAAGAAACTGCTGGGATTCTGAATTATAAACAAACAGAAAAGTTCTCGTGAAAAGTCTACACCCAAACATTATCTTATCAGATATTGAGGGACCTATTGATTGTTTACTGTTCGTATTCCAAATACTGTCTGTTTTCTACACCACTGGTCTTTACCACCACACCCAATACTCCCATAAGCATCTTTGTGTCACTATCGTAAATCTCTGCAGTGGCTGAATCTAGTTGATATGTTTCCAATTAAAATACTGACCTTCAACCTTTGACACAAAGCCCAAACTTTTCTTGAGGTCGGAGCAGATTCCGTAGAGGCACCAACGGAACTTGGCGTCACACCGGTACTTGTTGGCTCCACAGGTGTCGTAGCAAAGATCGAGCTGGTTACAACACTTAGTCATGGCTGGTATTCCCAAATCGAGCTGGAAAAACAGAAGGAGAATAATAGCAGGGTCAGCTCGAAGAGTCTGAAGCAAAGATTCTACTTGGACTTCCCACAGCCAGGAACTCAACATCTTATGAGAACGGCTGAATCTTAGCAACAATATGTTGTTGAGCCACATCACTGTCAGCTGTTCTCACTAGGGCATGGGTCAGTCACAGAGTTAAGGATCTCCACAAGTGATGCAATTGTATGTATCCATCAAACTCCTCATGTCTTAGCCAGTCAATCTGACCACGAGCGTACAAAATCGACAGGCAGGGAAAGACCAGTTGGTCCATCAAGCCTTCCCCACACTCATAATGGTCAAACCGTCATAACTAAACACTAAGTCCTACCTCAAAACCTCACCATCTACCTCCAGCACCTGCAGCCATGTAATATCCTGGGAATCTAGTGGGGATATTTATCACAATCCATAGTTGACCAGGTCTTATTCTCTATTCATGGATGTAGGCAACACCCATCTATTTTTGATGAAGTCTGATGAAAGGTCATTAACCTGAAAGGTTAACTCTGTTTCTGTCTCCAGAGATGCTGCCAGACCTGCTGAGAATTTCCAGCATTTTCTGTTTCTAACGACACATTTACCTTGTACACTTCCTCAGTGACAAACTTAAAATGAAAATATTCCCTTGAGGGCGGCTGGTTCCGTGGACACAGGGACAGGTGTCTAACACTCATAATAATGCCTCTGCCTCCATTGTATCATTAGGAGTTTGTGAACTCTGTCTCCCAGTGCTCTAGAGCAGATGCAACATCGAGAAATCCTCGACATCAGTGCAACGGTAACTAGATACATGCAGGGCACCACTGCAGCCAAAGGTGTGGGAACCATAGCTGTTGTTACAATTTCATTTATCCCATAATTCACAGCTTCATGCTGATGTGCCGCTGGGCACACCTCCTCCGTTGGTGATGGGCTGTGACTGTCTCTGGGTCGGCTGGGAAGGCCGGTGGGGAAGGTGACTCGTTGCTCCTTTGGCGAGTGTTATAGCCCTTGGCGGGGGCCCTTGCCATTTCCTGGGGTCAGGGGAAGCGACCACTGCCATGCCTTCCACCTCGTGAGTGCTGGGGGGAAGTGGGGGGTGGGGGGGAGTTGGGGTGGGGGTGGGGGGTGGTGTTGCGGGGTGGAAACGGGCACCCTGTGCTCCCGGTGTGACTGTCGACTGGGGTGGGCTGGCCTCAGTGCGCTCCACGACGCTGAGTCAGAAGCGCCACGAGTTATTATTTTTTTATTCTTGTTGGGCGAGGGAATCAAAGGTTATCGGGGGTAGATGGGAATGTAGAACTCGAAACACAAACAAATCAGCCATGATCTTATTGAATGGCAGAGCAGGCCTGAGGGGCTGAATGGCCTCCTCCTACCCCTATTTCATATGTTCGTAATTTCTGACGGGCTCAACTCTACTCAGCCTGCAAGAACTGAGTGAATTTGACCTCAGCACCTACTTCCTCTGATTGGGAGATCCAGAACTGGGGGGCCAGACTCTCGAAACCAGAGCTACACCATTCAGGTGTGAAATCAGGAAGTAGTTTTTCACATATATAATAAAAGCAAAATACTGTAGATGCTGTGAGAGACGTGAAATAAGAACAGAAAATGCTGGAAACACTCAGCAGGTCTGGCATACCTGTGGGGAGCGAAACAGAGTTAACATTTCAAGTCCAATATGACTCTACTTTGGATCTTGCCACTTCTTAAGGGTGGTGAAAATCTGGAATTCTGCTCCACAAAAATACTGGATCAATTGAAACTTTCAAGACTGAGTCTAACAGGTTTTAATTAAGTTAAGGCACTAAAGGATTATGGCTGGAAGGGTGTTAATTGGAGCTGAGGTGCAGATCAGCCATGGAGCAGGTTCAAGTGGCTGAATGGTCTCCCCCTGTTCCTGTGTAACTACCAAACCAACCAATATTTAACCTAGGGAACCAGAAATGGGTAGTGGTTATCACAATGACAACCTGGTTACCATCAGAAAACCTTGATAGTTATTCAATGACAGAACAGAACCTGATTATACCATTGAAATTTCAATTGGCATCAACATTATCTACCCAGAAATGTATATTGTGAACCAAAATACACAATAGCAACAAAAATGGGTGTATATAACATATCCATTGATATATATATATATGGAGCTGGTGTGTACAGCGTCGAGCCTGCTGTATACAATGACCACATTTGCATGGCTGCATGTACCGACCCCTGCCTGGGACTGGTGGACACAGTGAGAAGAGACAATCCACATATATATAGAGCCTTCCACATCCCAAAACACTTTGCAGCCACTGAAGTACTTTTGCAGTGTAGTCACTGTTGTAATGTAGGAAACGCGGCAGCCAATTTACACACAGAAAGCTCCCACAAACAGCACTAAATGACCAGATAATCTGTTTTAGTGATTTATTGGTTGAGGGTTAAATATAAGCCCAGCTACATGGGATAACTTCCCTGCTCCCCTTTGAATAGTGCCAAAGGGATCTTTTGTATTCACCTGAGTGGGTAGACTGAGCCTTGGGGTGGAATTGTCCCAGAATTGCACTAAGTGAGGTAGTGGGCGTGAAAAACAACATTTTACCCGCTGGCTGCAATGGTGGGTTTTTGCGCTGTGCTGTCTGCTTCCCGCCGCATTAATTATGCAGCCACAGGAAACACGCTATCTCGCTGGCGGGCAGCCTCTGAATTTCCCGCCACACCGTTACCTCACCGCCTCCTCACTCTGGGTGCCATATCTAAACTGCAGCCACCCACACAATTCTCAATGCTGGCAGCCCAGGGCTGCTCCAGTGAAGCCATGGCCCTGAAAGCCAAGAAGATTTCAGTGACCCATCACTGGAATGCCTTTTGGAGGCCCATCGTGACGTCCTCCACCCTTGTTCTGGTCGCAAGAGGTCCAGCAGTCTCTCCACTCCGGCTTGGGAGGCAATGGCAGTGGTGGTCAGTGCCAACGCTGCACAGAAGAGGTTGGCCATCCAGTGCAGAAACCGGATGAATGATCTCACCTGTGCCGCCAGGGTAAGACAACCATCTCATCACTCTAAACTCACACACTCACAAGCCCATCACACATTCACTGGCATCTCACTCACTGCCAGCTCAAGGGACATCACCACTCACTCTCTCACACACACCCTCACATGTCCATCTGGCCTCATATCCTCTGGAGACTGCCTCCTCAGCCCTCACAGATCAATATAGAAACATAGAAAATAGGAGCAGGGTTCGGCCATTCAGCCCTTCGAGCCTGCTCCACCATTCATTATGATCATGGCTGATCATCCAACTCAATAGCCTGCTCCCACTTTCTCCCCATATCCTTTGATCCCTTTCACCCCAAGAGCTATATCTAACTCCTTCTTGAAAACATACAATGTTTTGGCCTCAACTACTTTCTGAGGTAGCGAATTCCACAGGCTCACCACTCTCTGGGTGAAGAAATTTCTCCTAATCTCAGTCCTAAATGGTCTACCCCGTATCCTCAGACTGTGACCCCTGACTCTGGACTCCCCCACCATCGGGAACATCCTTCCTGCATCTACCCTGTCTAGTCCTGTTAGAATTTTATAGGTTTCTGTGAGATCCCCCCTCATTCTTCTGAACTCCAGTGAATATAATCCTGACCGACTCAATCTCTCCTCATATGTCAGTCCCGTCATCTCAGGAATCAGTCTGGTAAACCTTCGCTGCACTCCCTCTATAGCAAGAACATTCTTTCTCAGATAAGGAGACTAAAACTGCACACAATATTCCAGGTGTGGTCTCACCAAGGCCCTGTATAATTGTAGCAAGACATCCCTGCTCCTGTACTCAAATCCTCTGGCTATGAAGGCCAACATAACATTTACCTTCTTTGCCGCCTGCTGCACCTGCATGCTTACCTTCAGCGACTGGTGTACGAGGACACCCAGGTCTCGTTGCACATTCCCCTCTGTCAATTTATAGCCATTCAGATAATAATCTGCCTTCCTGTTTTTGCTACCAAAGTGAATAACCTCACATTTATCAATATTATATTGCATCTGCCATGCATTTGCCCACTCACTCAGCTTGTCCAAATCACACTGAAGCATCTCTGCATCCTCCTCACAGCTCACCTTCCCACCCAGCTTTGTGTCATCTGCAAATTTGGAGATATTATTTTTAGTTCCCTCATCTAAATCATTAATATATATTGTGAATAGCTGGGGTCTCAGCACCGATCCCTGCAAGTACACCACTAGTCACTGCCTGCCATTCGGAAAAAGACCCGTTTATTCCTACTCTTTGTTTCCTGTCTGCCAACCAGTTTTCTATCCATCTCAATACACTACCCCCAATCCCATGCGCTTTAATTTTACACGCCAATCTCTTATGTGGGACTTTGTTGAAAGCCTTCTGAAAGTCCAAATAAACCACATCCACTGGCTCCCCCTCATCAACTCTACTAGTTACATCCTCAAAAAATTCCAGTAGATTTGTCAAGCATGATTTCCCTTTGGTAAATCCATGCTGACTCTGTCCGATTCTGCCACTGTTTTCCAAGTGCTCAGCTATTAAATTTTTTATAATGGACTCTAGAATTTTTCCCACTACCGACGACAGGCTGACTGGTCTATAATTCCCTGTTTTCTCTCTACCTCCCTTTTTAAATAGTGGGGTTACTGTGGAATTAGCTACCCTCCAATCTGTAGGAACTGTTCCAGAGTCTATAGAATCTCGGAAGATGACCACCAATGCATCCACTATTTCTAGGGCCACTTCCTTAAGTACTCTAGGATGTAGATTATCAGGCCCTGGGGATTTATCGGCCTTCAATCCCATCAATTTCCCCAACACCATTTCCCTACTAATACTGATTTCTTTCAGTTCCTCCCTCTCACTAAACCCTGTGTTCCCCAACATTTCTGGTATGTTATTTGTGTCCTCCTTTGTGAAGGCAGAATCAAAGTATGTATTTAGTTGGTCAGCCATTTCTTTGTTCCCCATTATAAATTCGCCTGTGACTGTAATGGACCAACATTTGTCTTCACTAATCTTTTTCTCTTTACATACCTACAGAAACTTTTACAGTCAGTTTTTTCTGTTCTCCACAAGCTTACTCTCGTACTCTATTTTCCCTTCTTAATCAATCCCTTGGTCCTCCTCTGCTGAATTCCAAACTGCTCCCAATCCTCAGGTCTGTTGTTTTTTCTGGCCAATTTGTATGCCTCTTCCTTGGATTTAATACTATCTCTAATTTCCCTTGTAAACCATGGTTTGGCCACCTTTCCTGTTTTACTTTTGCGCCAGACAGGAATAAACAATTGTTGCAGTTCACCCATGCACTCTTTGAATGTTTGCCATTGCCTATCCACCATCATCCCTTTAAGTAACGTTTCCCAATCCATCATAGCCAACTCGCGCCTCATACCATCGTAGTTTCCTTTATTAAGATTCAGTGCCCTAGTCTCAGGATCAACCATGTCATTCTCCACCTTGATGAAGAATTCTATCATATTATGGACATGTGTCCCCACACACACCCTGTGATACCTCCTTCCCCATTACAGCCCTCGCCCTGCAGCCTGTCCCTTGCCTGAGGCCACTTCTCCCCTTTCCCCAAGCAAACCCTGGCCCTGCAGCCGTTGAAAAGCTACCCCCGCATTAAAGCTGGTCTGGTAGGTAGAGACCTGCCCGTCAGCCCCGCTAAGAGTGATGTGGTGCTGTCTGCGAAGCCTGGCGCTGGTGACTGCGCTTGCTGCCCGAAGCAAGGTAGGCAAACAAACCTCAAAGTCCCGAGCGCAGTCAGCCTGCCAGGTGCACGTTGCTTATAGACAGTTGTGAAACGTGTCGGTGCGCAATCACACCGATAGGCCCAGGTGATCTAGCGTAGAGGGATGATTCCGACAAGCAGGGCTTATAATGAGATGCTAAAGTATTGAAATGAGGTTCCTGACGAGCAGAGGTGGGAAGCGAGGTCCTCCATCGACGGCTGGAGCAGAGGGTCGCAAACTGGTTTTATGATGATGTGATTTTTGCGATCTTTTCTGCTATTTTCCCTGATATTTTCTGCTCCCACCCACCGCAAAACAGGAGCAGATGATTCCGCCCTTAATATAACATCTCATACGCTCCAAAGTACAGCACTCCCTCTGTACTGGCACAAGATTCAGGGGTATAATGCTGCCATAGCACACCTACTTAACGGCTTTAATATCTAGTCCTGTAATCCACCATCTCATGTCCCCACATGATTCATTGGGACCATAATGAATAGTCACCAATGCTGCCTGAGGCATTTAGACACCCGTTCTTAACTCAAAGAGCCCTTGGGTCAACTCAATCTGTCCAAATCCAAGTCTTCTTTCTTGACAACAACACAAAACGTTGCTAAGGAAGTGAAATCACTCATGAAAGATGCATTGATATAAACTTCTGGAGGTCAGCTGTGAATTTTAAAACTAACATGAGAAAAGTCCCGGTTGGAGAGGGAGGGCAGTGAAAGTGCAACGTGGTGAAATCTCTATTGAAATCATTTTAAGGTTGAAAATTCAGAGTGAGTACAAACATTTTTTAAATGTATTTTGTAATAAACAAATCTGGGGTTTAACAAGAAGCGTGAGAATGGGAAAAACGAGGCTTGACTTTATCTCCTTCCAGATTCCTCAGTTCTCACCCAAAATTTACTCATCCTTAAGATGTGGCAGAACTGAATGATTGGATTGTTCTGACTAATTCCTCATTAGCAATGCTGAGTGGTTTTTTTTTAACATAAAACACCAGCTTGACAGTTATAGTGCACATCTGTATAAAAGGTGATACTAGGGGGTATATCATTCACGTATTGAACATGTATGGCATGGGAGCTGCGTGTCACGCGGACTTGGTGTGAATGGCCAATATATTCTTGCTTCACTCAACTTAGATGCCAGAAAATGGAGCAACACCTTATTCCTGCTATCAACAGAGCCTGTCCAACAGTCCCGAAGATTAGTAGCTTGGAAAAGTAATTGGCTTTTCCGTAACTTTGGCTCTAGCCTTACCCCACTTCCAATACCTCCTATTTTACCTCCAGCACCTCCTATTTAAAGGCTGCATGGTAAACTCTCCATTGCTGTTTGGCCAGCTGTTATACGCCCCGCTTGATTTTTCTATCCATTGATCTCAGTGGAACCCACTCCACTGATTGTCTGATTGGATTTTAATCCTCACTGCCTCCAGTATTGAAGCTACTTGTTTCCAGGAGTAACACGTGTCGGGGGATATCACTCGTTAATGGCAACAATCAGAACTGGAGGGAAATCCTCTCGCAAGCACATTGAGCTGCGTGACTTGTGACGCAGCCCTGGGACCATGTTGAATAAATTCTCTGTGTTATTATGTGGGGCACAAGGGCAAGTTTGGCCACAAGTTCCTGGAGTTTTAGTTCAGGTTGGACAGTAAGAGTTGACTGGAACATCTGGAGCTTGCAGTGTGGCTGTGAATCCAGAGCCTGTGGATGTTAAGAGGTGATGGATGGAAGGCCAGGCCCAGGGTCCTGGGCCCCTCACTGCTGCTGCTGCTGAGTGTCACTGAGTCACTGTGCAGCAGCAGCAACAACAGCAGTGACTCTCCTGTACAGCTCCCTGGCTGTTTAAAAAAAATACAGACCTTACAACTCCCTGCACACAGCTTTCTCATAAACAGGGTAGTTCAGGGTCTTTGAAGCTCAAGGTTCCTGGGATCTAAAGCTGCATCAATATCCCCAAACACCCTGCCATGTTTGCCTACTGAACATGAATTCCTTGGCAGTGATGGCCTGAGGATGAGAAACGTGGTATAGTGTTTGTATTCCCTGCTGACAATTTTACATGGAATTTACAGCACAGAAACAGGCCATTTGGCCCACCTCATCTCTGCTGGTGTTTATGTTCTACACAAGACTCCTCCCACCCTTCTTGATCACACTATCAGGGTAACCTTCAGCTCCTTTCTTCCTCCTGTGTTTATCAAGTTCCTTGAACGTATTTATACTAGAATCATAGAATAGTTACAGCACAGAAGGAGGTTAGTCAGCACATTGTCTTTGTGTCAGGTCTCTGCAACAGCAACTCAGCTAATCCTACTCCTCCACCTTTACCCTGCAGCCCAATAAAAAAAATTCTCTTCAGGTAATTATCCAGTTATCTTTTGAAAATCACAATTGAATTTGTCTCCACCACACCCTCAGGTAGTGCGTTCCAGATCCAAACCACTTGTTGCATAAAGAAGTTTTTCCTCATGTCGCCACTGATTCTTTTGTTAATCACTTTAGGGTTCTCAACTTTATGTCGATGGGAACAGTTGCTGCCCGTTTATGCTATCCAGACCCTCATGATTTTGAACACGTCTAACAAATCTCCTCTCAACCTTCTCCAAGGAGAACAACTCCAGCTTCGCCAATCTATCCACGTAAACGGAGCCTCTCTTCCTCGGAGCCATTCTTGTAAATCTTTTCTGCACCCTTTCTAAAACCTTCACATCCTTCCTGTTGAGGCTGAACCAGTGTTTTATGAAGGTTCACAACTTATATGTCTTAGCACTCTGAGCCCCTATTTATAAAACCCAGGGTTCAGCGTAATTCATTAACTGCTTTCTCAACCTGCCCTGCCACCTTCAATGATTTATACACACATATACACCCAGGTCCCTCCTCTCCTGCATTTCTCTTAGAATTGGACCCTTCATTTTATTTCACCTCTCCTTGTTCTTCTGACCAAAATGTATCACTTACATTACATTAAATTTCATCTGCCGTGCGTCTGCCCATTCTGCCAGCCTGTCTATATCCTCTTGAAGTCTATCACTATCCTCCTCACAGTTCACAAGACTTCCAAGTCTTGCATCATCTTCAAATTCTGAAATTGAAATCTGCAATCTGGGTTATCAATATAAATCAAGAAAAGCAGTTGTCCCTCTATATCCCATCCCCCAGTCAGGAGTAGGTAAAATTTTCCGCAATTCTTGTTTTCAATAGGCTTGAATTACATAATTAAACTGTTGCATAATGAAATTTTAGCAATGCTAAGACTAATGATTCAAAATGCCACGTGGTTCGAAATAAAATGTCTACTGGCACTCATATTTTTCACTTAAAAAGCATAATTTTACTGACGTTTGGAGACTCAAATGATTAATACACAGGAAAACAATGTAATTGTTGATTTAGAAATGATATGGCCAACACATTTTCTTGGAGCTTCTGCACCTTAAAATTTGGCGCGACACTCCTGATTAGATTATGTGACAGAATAAATTTATGAGTAATCATTGCAAAGAGATGAGTATAAAATGGAAGTTGTGCTTTTAGTACATACAGTGTCTGGTACCTTGAGTCCAAGGAAAGACGAGCTACAGCCATTTGGTTCAGGGGCTTTATATTCAGGTCTTGGTAAAGGTGCCTTCCCTAGATGGAGAGAGAACATAGTGAATGGTACAGTTTATACAACTAGGTAATCTTCGCACACTTATAGCTCAGTTCAAAATCCTCTCAGATCCATTTTACCTTCCTCCTCATTGAACAACAACAACTTGCATCTATATAGCATATTAACATAGAAATATGATAAATAGAAAAACGCCCCAAGGCGCTTCATAGTTGTGTCTCAAACAATTTATGACACCGAGTTACATAAGGAAATATTTGGACTAATGACCAAAAGCTTGGTCAAAGAGGTAGGTCTTTAAAGAGGATGGAGAGGTAGAGAGGTTTAGGGTGGGAATTCCAGAGCATAAGGCCTAAGGCAACTTGAAGGCAGGACTACCAGTGTTGGAACAATTAAAATAAGGGATGCCCAAGACATCAGAATTAGAGGAGTGCAGATATCTCAGAGGATTGTAGGAGGTGGTTACTGAGGCAGGGGAGGCAATTGAAGGATTTGAAAACATGAAAAAGAATTTTTGTTTCAAAATGTTGCCAGACTGGGAGTCAATGGTCAGCGAGCACAGGGATGGATGAATGGGACGTGATGGAAGTTAGGATTTGGGCAGCAGAGCTTTGGATGAGCTCAAATTTATGAAGGTTGGGAAGTAGGAAGATGTTTAGGAGGCATTCTTTTTGTCGACAGAATAGAAAAGAACTGAAGAAAGATTTCCATTTATGTAACATCTTTGTCACATCAAAGTAATGCAAACTAATACTGATGTAAAACGTTAAGACTGTTGTCAAATGTGGCACCCGTGCACAAAACCTCACAACCTACATTGGGATGGATGATCCATTAATCTGGTTTTAGTGGAGGAAGGAATATTGGCCAGGATATCAGGAAAGCGCAACTTCCTTTAAATAGTGTCATGGGATCTTCAACATTCACCTGAATCACCAGAGGAGACAGAGCCTTGATTTAACTTCTCACCTGAAGGACAGTGCTTCTAAAAATGAAGCTCTCATGCAGCGCTACAGAGTCCACGCTGATATGTGCACATGCATCAAACAGATATATACATCCAGCACACTCATACAGTCACAGGCACTCTCACATACACAGTTGCAAACACAGATGTATACATGTACACATGTATTAAACTAAGTCAACATGGTACTCATGTATAGGTAAGTATTCTCACACACACACATGCACAAGCACAAGTACAAACTCAGTTCCTATGCTTTTCATTCAGAATATTATGCACTTCTCAAGTGATTTCTCACTTTACTTTCTATAATCACATTTTATTAGTATTTTGTAACATTTCCCAACTTTTGATTTATCTCATCTTTGGGTTCTTTAACCCTCAAACACAAATGAAAGTCTTTTCAGAAAGGTTAATGATTAATCAAACAATCACTGAAAAATTCCAAACCAGAAAATGACGGAGGAGATCACACACAGAGAATTGCATTTGTTTGGTTTTTAATTTTTCTGTTGAATGATCTTTCTCTAAAAGACAGTAAATCCCAGATCAGTACAGATCATTTTGTCTCTCTTTTTGATTGTTGACACTCTGTGTCTCACTGCTGTTTTATTTGGGCAGGTTTCTCTTCCCTAGTTCTGCTTCTGGCTTTCTATTACTTTTCTAATGTTCCCTAAATCCTCTTTCATTTGCCTTCCTTGCACTTTCTCACCTGTAAGGATGCCCGGGGCATATTGTTACCTGAGTACTCTGCCTCATACTTACCATACCGGCACTTGTACTGGCACACTCCATTCTTGCCACCAAGGAGCTCCAGGAATGAGTCAAAGTATCCATTTATGGTCTCGAAGCTGTCTCGGATAGATCCAATGCCCCAGTCTGAGTTGGTGCCAGAGTCATCCTGGTTTGCAGTGGTGGCGTTATTGACATCCTCAGCATGTGCCACAGTGAGGGCCAAGCACAGTACAATCACTGCCCCTCCTCTCATAGCTAACAAAGCTGGTTAAACAAAGAGGGGTGGAGAAGATTGAGACAAAGCACATGCAAAGCTCAGAACAAGCCACGTATGTTCCACACCACAGCACAGACTCTTTCTAGTCACTCTCCAGGCTGGACTTTTAACCTTCACCTTTTTTATCTGGGATGAGCTCACTGCTTTAATAGTCTAAAGGGCGCTCTGAGTGGAAGTTTAGTTGGAATTTGGTCCCAACTCAGACACCTTGGCTTCTTTATCATGGCTTGTGTACTTTAAACACCAATAGGCAGGCCCATATCTCATAATGTGTCCAAATTTCTAAATATTAATTACCTTACAAACAATATGTTGCAAGATGGGGCAAAGTTACCTCAAAATTCCAAACTGCAAACGTTCTTTGTATTCATTCAAGGGACGTGAACATCGCTGGCAAGTCCAGCATTTATTGCCCACCCCTGCCTGCCCTTGAGAAGGTGGTGGCAAGCTGTCTCCTTGAACCACTGCAGTCCATGTGGTGTGAGTACACCCACAGTGGCAGTTTGATGTAACTGTGAGTCAACCACATTACTGTGGGCCCGAAGTCACATATCAGTCAGGCTGGATAATGATGGCAGATTTCATTCCCTGAAGGACCTCAGTGAGCCAGATGGATTTTTACTCTAATCCAGGAGTGTCATGATCATGAGACTAGTTTTTAATTCAAGGTTTATTAATTAATTTAAATTACCTCAGCTGCCATTGGGGGGATTTGAGCTCATATCTCCAGAGATTCGCCTGTTCAATCCTTAAAGGACAAGGTCGCATCAAGGGGTATTTGAATTTCTGTTTTGACTACCCAGTTGTGCGACGCGCAGGGAAACATTACCAAGCTGGTGTCTCCGAACCAAACACACTGAGAGATTTTCTGTTTGCATGCTGCTCTGGAGAAGTTAAGTACAGGTTGACAAGTAGGTCAAGTGTGGCTCCATGAAATAATGTGAAACTCAATGAGTGGAACTGACTCAATTATTGATCCACAGGTACTTCAGACGGGAAATGTTCGAGGTGGCTCATTATTCTTGGCTCAGGCATCTGCAACATGGGATTTCAATTGATGCTAGGCAGGTGCCAATTTCTGGGTATCCTAATGAACACATATAAACTAGTGTTATTGAAGCACTTCCCTGGAGGGAAGGTTTATATAGGATAGGGAAACCAATAGAACAAGTGAGCAATTATAATATTGAATTGCTGCAGCAGTGTGAACATTATCATGGCAGTGTCTGTATTTGTAAATTAAGTTTTTAAGCAATGTTAGATGCCCAACAGTAGCATTGTGGCAATACCTCAAGTGATTGCATTGCCCTGGATGGTTGATTTTAATATTACACTCAGTTGCTCAGGCTGTGACTAAGAGGACGTGACTGACTGGGCAAGCAAAGTGCAAAGGTGTGGTGAAATGCTAAGGCCATAGTTTGAAAGAAAAACCAATCAGTACCCATTGATTAGGAAGCCTTTAATGAATCAATTTCAGGCTCTGGATAAGGAACACCTATTGTCACAATGCCAGCAGTCTTGAACTCCTTGACTTGGAACCCAATTCACTTCTCTCCTCCTATGCAGCCTAACTGATGTGGCCAGGGTTGGACCTTGCTTTCCTACCTTCCTCGACTGCCGTTAACATGGTAAACAGATTCTAACCAAGTGATGTAATGATCACTGCTACAGGTTTTCATGTCTGGAATCTATATTGGTATCTTCCCAGCTTTACCTTAGTGCTGCTTTTTGACTGGGTTTAAGAAGCTGTATGAGAACAACTCAGTGTAACCCATTTGCTTAGCATTTCAACATAAAGTGAAATCAGAACTTGTGTGCAATGAGGATTGCTTCCTATCACTTTGCAACAAAGTCTACTGAGGAACTATCACCTTAAAAAAATAGTTCTCAGGATGTGGGTGTCGCAGGCAAGTCCCGTGTAATTGCTCATCTCGGAGTGGCCCCTAGAGAAGATGGTGGTGATCCGCACTCTTTTTGAACTGCTGCAATCCACCTGGTGAAGGTGTGCTCCCACAGTGCTGTTATAGAGAGAGTTCCAAGGTTTTGACTCTGTGACGATGAAGGAACAATGATACGTCAGACTGGTCAGTGCGTGACTTAGAGGTGGTGGTGCTCCCATGGGCCTACTGCTCTTTTCTGCCTAGATGGTGGAGATTGAGAATTTGGAAGGTTTTGCCCAAGAAGGTTTGTGATGTTTGAAAATGAATGCATATGGGGTCATCCCCAGATACTACCTTTATGAATTTTGAAGCATTCTTATCCCTAATGTAAACCTTAGTACCTACTGTATGAACAGCATCGCCTGATAAGCACAGTTCTAAAAGGTAAGGCACCCAGTCAGCACTTGCAAACAAAAAGATCAATGGAATTTGCACCCTGCTGCTTTTCCATTTTACAGAAATGCCCTATCACAGTGAGTACAGATGTCGTTAAGCCAAAATCAACAGCAACTTTGGAACTAAACAGGGTTAGTTTAATTGCTGTACACTCTAGAATGGACAATGTTCCAGAAAAGATATACATTGGATTCTGTGCTTTATATAAATGGTCATGGGAGAGAAGGACATTTTCACCATCATCTTGTATAAGTCAATAGTTAGGCCTCAAATCAAACACTTTTAGGCAATTTTACACACTGTGTTTTAGAAAGGATATTGAAGCTACAGAGAGTATGCAGCTTAGGTTAACTCCAATAATATTTGAGATAAGAGTATCTAGTCACTATGAGATATTTAAGATCATTGGACTGTAACCACTGGAGCAGAAGGAATTTTGGGAAATTGTCGAGGAATGTTCGAAGTGTTCAAAATTATAAAGTGATAAATAAGCCCAGAATTAGCATGAAAATTTCAAAGGGAGAGTTAGAAGATCTTTGTCACGCAGAGAAATTAGAATATAGAAAGAAACATGCAGCCACTGAAACTGAATCAATTAGAAAAGTTATTTTCCCTATGCTACAGTACCATGTATCAAACCTCATTATTTCCATTATAAGTAATAAGGTTTGTATATTGACTGTTAACACATTCTGATAGCATTGCTTTCCTGGCAATATGTCCATGATCATTGGATAACCTTGCAGTAATTACGTCACAATTGTTAACTCTTCAGTCATGTTAGTGATATGCCTTAACATCAGAATTTAGAAATCACCAATAGCATTGATTGGAAATGGGTTAGCACTTCCATTGCAATAGCTAAATTTCACATAAACCTGGTAAGACTTCTCGTGCACTAATGACACAAGGACTGCTTTCTACATATGAGCGTCCTTCCCATTGTTTGCTACCACAGTGACTGCTGTCAAAAATTAACTATTCTCCCAACTGAAGTTATGTTGCAGAGTTTGATCAAATCAGGAGAGATCCCAAGGCAGTAACCTGAATTTGAGCTTTAGATGACAGCTTATGATAAGCTATCTCTGTAACCTCCTCTAGACCTACACCTTCCAAGACCACTGTGCTCCTCCAATTCTGGACTCATGTGCATCTACCAATTTCATCGCTAGCAGTGCCTTCAGCTCTGGACTTCCTCTAAATGTCTCTGCCTCTCTCTCCTCTGTTAAGATTCTGCTTTAAACCTGAACCTTTGCCAAGTTTTTGGTTGCCTGCCCCAATACTTTATGTGACTTGGTGTCAAATTTTGTTTGGGAACACTCCTTGGGACGTTTTACCATGTGAAAGCCACATTGTTAAAGCTCGGCATTAACTGTTGCTCAGGAATCTTGGTCTCTGAACTGCAAGTAGAGATTGTTGGGATTTGTCTGATGCAGCTCAAATCACTTGGACTAATGATGCAATCCAAATCTCTCATTGAGATCAGTGCTTGGCTGTCTCAGGTCTCCATTGTTCACTGGGTCTGCGATGGGGATACGGCACACAATCTTTCCACCTCTGGGATTTGTGCTTGAATCCAGCCCAAACTGATGAATGTCTCCCCTTTGTCCATTAACTCTCAGGAATCCCCATGAAAAGAGCTTGTGGTAGGGCCAGGGGAGCTACTTGCAGGCTCTAACCCAAATTAAGAGGATAAAATAACAAATAGGACATGCACTTTGTAAAACAAGAATACCTGAAAGGACTTTGTATTTTTAAGTTTCAATCAGTTTAGTTGTTGTTCATTGCAGGGTATGAAAGTGAATATAAAATACAGCTGTAGGTTGAAACTTATATTTCAACCACCTAGTAAAATTGACCTTTGACAGGCATGCGCATGTTAGCAAAATTCTATTTGCAGTGGTAGCAATTAAGATAATGGGGACTCCAACTCACCTTAACCTTCCCATCCCCAATCAGTGCACCTGGTCTCCACTTGATGGCAGAATTGAGGTTGGATTCAGGATTTTTCACTATGTGAGTAATGCCGGATTAGGTATTACCACCCGCAATGTTTCCTGTGTTACAACAGTGACTACACTTCAGCAAGTAATTCATTGACTATGAAACACTTTGGGATATCCTGAGGTTGTGAGTGCCTGTATAAACGTAAGTGATTTTAAATGATTTAAAAGAAAATTGTCAGTAAATTTAGCAGAGATCATTAAAATTTGAAGTCAACAATATACATTAATGTGCCCTAAAACATCTCAGGGCTGTTTACACGGAGATCTGTTGGGCATCAAAGAAGAAGCAGGCGCGAGGTTGGGAAATTGGTGTTTGAAAGCATTGTTAAGAGCAAACTTTGAGGAGGTGGGGAGATGTGACATGCAACGAGCATAAAGGAGCATTTCAAAGTGATATGTTCATGTGAACAAAAAGATTCTATCACTAACGTAAAGTGGATAGGGAGGGAGAGAAAATACAAAGATTAGAGGGTGCAATGATTTTGGAGCGGGAAGGTTTTGAAGACTAGGACAGTAATTTTGTAATCAAATCATAGAAGATCAGGAGTGGACACTGCTAAAGACAGAGGCTGGGATCTAGGGTTGTCAACTATGATTAAATATATTCCTGGAGATTTCATCACATGGTTTGCCCCCACACTCCAGCCATTAGGTACCCAACACATCGAATTTGTAACCCACTGCCTTCCTATGCCAATTGGGAAGCGAAAAGGCACCTTACCCGATTGGATGATGCTAGAACAACCTTCATCCACCACCCCCTCCCCTCGTTTTCAATATTTCTATCTGGTAAAGAGAAATGTTCAAAAAAAAAATGACAAAACAAAAATCAATCTTTTTTAATGTCCCAATGATTGTTCCCGAGGTTTGCAGACATCAATCCTGGCGATTGACCTACATTTCCTGGAGGGTTGGCAACCTTACTGGGATCTTCCGTTTATGCAGGCTCCATCTGCAGTTTGTCATGGTGAACAGCACAGCAGGGGAAGTATTACACTGGACTTTGATACCAGCATTATTTAAGCTGCGTATAGCCTTTTGAGGGTGGCAGAATTCCCTTGGGAATGGGGAGGGAAAAGAAAAATAATCACAGTTCCATACTCGTAAAATAAAAATGATGCAAAGGATTTTGCAGTTGACTAACCTAAGAAATAGTAGTTTTCTCCTTCCCTCTTCAATTCTACTCCCCCCACCCCCCCACCCCTCCATTGCCTTGCCATCCTGTTAAATTTTTCAGCATTACAACCCATTGGCCTAATTGATTTCACTCAATTGGTGGCATTTTTTGCCCCCACATCAGATGGTTGTTGGTTCAAACTCTGTCACATGGATTTGTTCACCAGTCCCAGGCTTCTGTAGGAGTGCTACATTTTGGATTAGATGTTTAATCGAGGCACCGCAGGTTAATTAGCTATCCTGGATCCCATCACATGATCCAAAGAAATGCCCTGAACAATTTCCCCCCTCAGCAAGAACTGATTTACCAAGTTATCCAACTGATGATTGTGGTTTTGTGCCTTGTGCACAATGGCTGCTGTCTTTATCTACATAAGTCTCACAGTTGAATAAATAGGAACAAACTTGGATTCACGTAGCAACATGTACATTCGTCGGGACACTCCAAAAGTACTTCACATACAGCCGAGAACCTTCTTTTGAAGAGCAGTCATTGTTGTTTGTTTGATGGCAGAGTTGTAGCCAATTGACACACAGCAAGGTCCCATAAACAATGAACTGAATGACCAGCTAGTGTGTTCCTGGTGGCATTTTTGAAAGATAAATGTTGTCAATGATGCCAGGAGAAATCCTGCTCTTCTTTAAATAGTGGCAAGGGATCTTTTATGCCCATCTAAGAAGGCAGACGAGGCCTTGATTTAACACCTTAGCTGAAAGATAGAGAATAATTTATAGTATACGATGTGCTTTGAAAACTTTTGAGCGTGTGTTAAGGTGCTATATAAACAGGGGTTTTTCTTTAGGGTGCAGCCAAGGCTTAAATGTTCTGTGTCAGGAGCTCTGCAGGCTGTATGAACACAGTTAGAAGTGGAGAACTGACCACTGCAATTACTTTCCACTCCAATTAATAAATTGTGATTTATTGTTGCTATGCCGCTTGTGTTGTTTCACAATGCAAAATTGGTGAATTTCCTCCATCTTGATCTTTGGAGTATATGGTTATGCCTTGTCAAAGGGAGAAGACAGGACTCGTGGCAACTCTCAACCCTGCAGACAGCCCCCTTCTGAGGTGTGTAGTAATAGATTTGCTTAAAAGGCAGGATAGACTGCCAGCCCACTGGAATTAGATGGGTTAAATGGCTTTGTCCATGATTAATAGTTAATACATCAAGCCCATTGCATCTACAAGGGGCAGGTGGAAACAATACATAGAGGAGGCTGGAATTTCTGTGCAAGTCAGTAGCCAAAACCTGCTGCTTTAATTAATTTCCTAGCAATTAATTCCAGATCAGGTTTAAGTGGACATCAGCACCACTGATGGCTGCCACACTTACTGTGCAAGCTGTACTATCCAATGTAGGTCTCGAAAGAGGAGTGTCATGGATGCCACTCTTGAAGATATGTGAGCTAGGATGTTCCTTCTGATAGAGGTTAGCATCAATCTGGAGAAAATTATGCAAGTTTAAAAAAAATAAAAATTGTTACTGTCATCAAGTGGGCCACGTTGCAATTTAAGCTAGTAATACTTTGTTCAAGTTATAGCAAAATAATCTGGCTAAGATCAAAGTAAACCTTTTTTTTGTTCCATTCCTTGGTACACAGCCCTATCCACACGCTATCTGTCCAAATGATCAATTCCAAATTCCCAGGAATGTGAGACTCAGCAGTTACAACTCGCTGCATTTTTACAACCTCTGCACTTTAAGTTTATAGAGCTTCCCCTAGAGCTGTTCAAAACGCAAAATGAAAAGTCTATTTGTCAAAAGTAGCAGCTCAATGTGCTCAAGGGTCAATAAAAAAAAACTCAGAAAACTAAAAGGGAAAACGTCACCTCTGCAGTGATACTTTATTGAGAACTTTATTCAAGTGCAACAGAAAGGAAAATAAATTTGTGAGAGAAGACACTGAATTCAGATGTGCAGGGGCAACACTTGGTTAGTGTTCTAGAATGTGAGAAAACGAAACACACATCTATCTTTTAGACAACACTCACTCGGCAACTTTTCTCACTTCAAAAAAACCCTCAACTGCATTTCAAGGGAAGGAGGGAGGGAGCGCAGGTAGGAAAATAACCTGTAAATGTATGGAGTCAAAATTCCAGTGACTCCTCTTCATTGACAGGAGAGATAGAGCAGGACCCAGGTGTGCTCAAAATCAGCAAGGAGCCTGGACTAAATTGATGGGACAGGGCAGTCTGCACAGTTGCAATAGTTTGTTGGCACCTGCAAGGTTTACTTCACTCATTTGATGGGTCTTTGTACAGTGGATCAATCCACAGCCACTGTACCATAAACCACTTGGGAACACCATACCAGGTCCATAGGGAGTTCGGGTAAAATACAGGAGGAAAAAAAAAGTCTTTTGTTTCCAAAAGGAGCCATTTGCTCGGACAAAAACGGGAACTGTCTACTCCTGGATTGGCGGCTACCTTCTCCTGGAGTATTTCTTGGTCCTTTCAAAGAGACAAGTCAAGACTCGTGGCAACTCTCAAACCTGCAGACTGCCACTTTCTTGATGTGAGCATTCGGGGAGAAATTTAGCGGCAGTTGGACAATCTGACCGTGGGCCCTCCTGCCCGTATAAGGTCGGAATCTGGAACCGTCTTTTCCTCACCTTGGGACTTCTCCTTGGCACCGACAGTTCTCCTGTTGCTGCACTGAGCGTCTAACCCAGGAGTAAAATCAAATGAGTTGGTTTTTTTTAAAAGTAAAAGGTGAAGAAATTGTGCTGATTTTAAACGGACTATTTCCTACTTTTAAAAGTTAACTGTGAGACATCAGCTTGTGTGCTGCTCCCTGTATGAATCCAGTTGCTTTCCCTCTCACATCCTGTCCACCTGGCAGGTTTGGCACCCACCTCACTTGGATCAAGCAGCTCTGGATTGTGTTTCATTCCTAAAGCAGCAGTTTATGTGGTGTGCTGAGCTGGACCCACGTCACCAAGGACAAAATAAGACAATAAAGAAAATGGTATTTTAAGAAAACCGAGATAAAGGCTGATTTTATTTTAAAATAAAAGATATATAAATACACATTTCTCCAATTGACAGTACAGAATAAACGCTTTTCCTTTGAAAAAGATTCACCTGGGAACTTGATTGTTGCATTTACGCTATTCCGTCATTCTATTCTTGCCCCCCCCACCCCCAACCAGTTCTTCTTAAACCTTTCACAGTTTAGAAGTTCTAATTTTCATTCTTCTTCACACTTGTTTATTTAAAAAGTTTACCCAGTGGCTGTTCCTTTTAAAACATGATTATCTGGGTAAACTAGGAAAGAGAGGAAGAGGAGCAACAATGCTTGTGAAATGTATATTTAAAAAAAAACACAGAAAAAAGATACATATCCAGTAACAAATCAGTATTTCTAGTAAGTACACAATGATCACATCTTTACTGAATGATTTCAAAGATGCTTAAAGCATAGGCACACTCATGCTGAGGACCCAACTGATTCTTGGTGTTGGAATAACAAATTGACATTGTCACACGACACAATTCACATGTTTCAATGGGTTATGCTGGAGGTGGTGGTGAACAGTTAGAAAGAGCAGCAATAAGTGACAATGAATCACATGGAGAGAGCAAATGTTAGCAGTGATGTAGCATTCTGTGCAAAACTGCATCAAGTCTTGCATTCTTGAGTATACCACACATATATCACTGGTATACTCAAACATATGGTGGAATGCAGTACAAGTACAGCCACCTTATTTAAATAAATAATTGCTCAGCTATCTCCCTAAGTGTGAAACTGAAAATCTCCGACATTACCTTTTCTTCAAAAAAAATACCCCTAAATCAATGATTCATTGGAGTGCTCAACAGTTTCTTGAAAAGCTTCAAGATTCAGATGATTTTCTTACATTTAACAAAAAGGAATTAGGTACTGCTAAATCCAACACTGGGGCTTTTCAGTGAACCGTGTGACTTCAGAGGCCCCATCTACATCATTGTATGTACACTAATCTAGCAAACATAACTACAAAAACTCAAGTTTGGAAAACACTTGATTAACCAGGATACCTTGTGAAGCAAAAGCCCTGCTCCTTCAGTGAGTGATGCATTTCGTAAGAGCAGACCAAATTCTGAGAAGCAGTTTCAAATAGAATTATTCCTGAAAGCCACACGATGCCACAGGTGCCCAAAGAAAGCATACTCCCGAGGCATGGCTGCACAATCTTTGCTCTCAGCAATGATCTCATGCTTGCTGAGGGTGCAGCTTCACATTGGAATCTCAGGATTGTGAAATCACCCCTTAGAAATCAATTTGTTGAAAGGAGCCGAGTATCTTTAGCAAAATTATTTTTTTCCTCCAAGGACCAAGGAGAAATACAGTTTTAAGTGGAAGGTTTAATGAATGCAAGAAACATTTCCAGTCTTGTAACCGGCCTGGCCTGCTTGAATCAAACCTGTCAACGGAAAGGGTTATAAAACATGAACCTTTCTGCTCAGGTTTTCGTTATGGTGGTGAACAGAAAGGTCTTCAAGTCGGGCTAACTCTTGGCGGGGTGGTGGGGCAAAAACAGTGAACAATGTTGAGTCTAAACAGTAACTGAGCTGTAGTGTAAGTGGTGTGGACACGGGGAGGATAATTCACATACACTGTAGGGCATATCAATCAAACTCCGACAAGTTACATCTTCTTCGGAATTCCTGCCCACGTTCATGGATCCATTTATTTGACACTGAAAAACAGCCAATTGGACACATGTCAGTAAACATACTGCCCATTTCCTCACTGCTCCAGCAAATCAGACCCACCCTCATGGGACAAATTACCTCTGTTCATCCCATCATTATAGGCTCTATTAAAAATCTACAAACAAGTAGCGATATGTGTAGATAACTCTAAAACAGCCTTTATAAATAAAGGTTTAGTGTGTGGCCCAATAATTCATGTAGTGAGGCCCCTTTTTAAAAAAAAAACACAAAGCAGAAAGTTCAAAACCCAAAATGCAGTTTTGTTAAACTTATTCAATGAGGGCTCACTTGTCATTTTGTAAAAAAAATTATTCATTCATGAGATGTAGGCAAGGCCAGCATTTATTTCCCATCCCCAGACAACTTAGTGGTTTGCTATCTAGCTGCAGCCACTGATATGATGTTTCTGTTGCCTGATAGTTCATTCACACATGATGCAATTTAAAAAAAACACATGTAAACAATAATTCCATTAAACATTTGATAATCTAATCCTTCTTTTTAGCTTTTCATCCATGAACATATGGGAGACAAGTACGAACAGAATACTCAGTTGGGAAATATGAAATACAGAATTTGACTTGAGGAGATGTTTCATAATTACCTCATGAACAAGTCACTGAATTGTTCTCACTCTTAAAGGCTGCAATTTATATAAGGAAGGTGACAGAGGAATGGTTATACACCTAGGGTGTATTTTTGCCTCATGTTAATCTTAGAAACCACAAAACTATTCAAAAAATGTGAATTTGCTTTCATTTATTTGAAGAATTTTATCTTAGTGGTAAGTCGTCTGAGTACATTTTCACTTACACACTGTACAGTGTATTCTAAAGGATACAACACTGGGTGAATCCTTTGCAGCATATTTTAAAAGGTGTTCACTCCAGGTGTACAGTAGCCCTTGACAGAGCTGCTACTATATTTGCCTATGGTTCATAATTCATGGCTGGTCCAGCTGTGGGATGTTGACAGGCTGGGCTGTTTTCCTATCTTCCAGGTGGTCGACAATACATTGACCTGGATTCTGGTTTGGGCGGTGGAGTCGGGGGGGGGGTTGTGGGGAAGCAAAGCAATCAACATTTGCAGACAACACAAAAACAGGGAGCATGACCTACTGTGACAAGGGTTGTAAGCAACTTGAAGAAGCCAAGTACAGGTTAATAGATTGGGCAGATAGATAGATGTCAGCTAAAATTGAATGCAGATAAATGCAAGGCGCTAAACTTTTGAAGGAAAAATAAGGAAATGTAAAACCATAAAAGAATTGGAAGAACAAGGACACTAGGGGTGGGGGCGGGGGGGTGCAGTTATTCAGACAGACACTTACAAGTTGCTAAAATTGATTTAAACGAAACATATGCAGCCCTTTATTTTATATATGGGGAATAGAGTATAAAAGTAACTGCTTAGGCCACAGTTAGAATACTGCTTCCAGTTTTGGAAGCCATACTTTAGTAAAGATATCAAATAGAATAAAAGAATATTTGTACTGTAGAAGGAGGCCATTTGGCCTGTCATGTCCATGCAGGCTCTCTGCAAGAGCAACTCAGCTAGTCCCACTCCCCTGTTTTCTCCCCTTAGCCCTGCAATATTTTCTGGTTGGAGAGAGTGTATAAGAGATTCACCACAGTGATAACTAAAACCTATCAGGATCGACAGGAGAAACTGGGACACCTCTTTACTAGAAGAGAAAAAGCTTAGTGGAGACCTATTCGCAATTAAAAGAGGCTCTGAAATGGCAAATAGGGATTAAGAAAAGATTCTACGGGTCACTGAGTGAGTGAATGGGTAAGAGTTTAAAATCGTCAGAATATAAGAGGGAGAGATTAGGAGAAATTGGCATTTTTACATTTCCCAACGTATCACAGGTGATTGTGGGGCCAAAATGGACCAACCGCAATGGTTCCAATGACCTATTTTTGTGACCCAGGAAATGTCAGGTTCCAGTATGCTCTCTGAGGCAGGGAGCTCACTGTTTTTTTGCTACTGTCCTGTGTACAAACAGCCAACAGCATACCATCGATATATAAAAAAATACATGGCCTTTAATCTTCTGTTTCTTCCTTCTGTTCAAAATGCCTGGCATGTACTTGAAAACTGGTTACAGTGTGATGACTGAAACCAGGAGCTCTGGGGAAACTGTAGGCACTGAACTTCAACTTGGCAGTCTATGATACAATATTCACGAGCTGCTGCTTCAGATTCAACCCCATTACTTCTACCTCCCTTTTTATTTCTCTTGACCCTGTTTCCTTCCCTTTTTGTCACAGTCAGCTCATTCAAAAACTCTTGTTGTCCATACCCTGATCCACTCGCTTATCATTCTTGTCCTTACTGACCTACATTGAGGTGCTGTGGGACCATGAGCGAAATTGTTTAAAATCCTCTATAACCTTGCATCTTCCTGGCTTGGTGACCACCCCTAGCCCTACCACACCCTGTTCCTCCAACTCCAACACTAACTTGTTCCTCTTGAGCTGCCTCCCTCCATTTGCCCCATGTTCTGGAATTTCTTTCCTAAGCCCCTTTAACTCTCTGCCCCTTTTTTTGGCTCAATGTCCTTGTCATGAAGAGATATTAATGTCTATAATGTTATTGGAAATTATTTTTAAACTGTAATTGTAGTAGGGTCTGTGTCTATTGTGTGTGTGTGTGTGTGTGTGTGTGTGTGTCTCTTAATTGGATTAAACCCAGCTAGTCTGGGTGCTTTGATGTATAGTAGTTTTGAGATGTTAATTAGATAAAAAGGAGGAAAAGGAAAAGAAAATTTGCATTTTTAAATAAACCATTCAAAAGAATGGGTGAAATCTTGCACCTAGCTGGGAGGTGCCAAGCAATGTGTTTATATTACTAATAAAATTGGTGGAATGAAAGGATTATTGTTAGGAGAGGTAAAATTAAAAAACCCAGTAATACAATGAAAATTTACATTCAAAGGGGAAGCGAGGCATAAACAGAAAGGAGTTTGTATGTATAAGGCAGAAGCATGTAAGGTTTAACCATGCTCTAAGCCTACAATTGTGCAAAGGAACCAAATTGCAAAGTTTTTGAATTCGTAAGGTCGAATGTGCTTTGCCTGATGTCTATTTAAAGTCTATGGGTTATTGTTGCCTTGGTGAAGATTTAACTGAGAGTGATTAATTTGGGGATTTGTTTAAAAGTTATGGTAGTAATTTTAGACGTGTATGTGTTTAATTTGTTAACTTAATAAATGTTTAATTTAGTTTTATATAAAAACCTCTTGAGGCTCGGTGGTCTTTTCCTGAATTCAGAGCTGCATCTCAAACATACCAATCGAAAATATAGGTTATGACAGTTGTTCAAGTTTCACTCTGAGAATTTAACAACTCAACCTTTACCAACTGCTGTGTCATAACAGTCCTGCTTTTTGTACAACACCTCCTTGAGATGCCTTTGATGTTTTTCTATGTTAAAGACACTACTTAAATGCAAGATTTTGTGATTCTAGAGAAAAAGACTGCTGGGGTATGTGGCCTTTGACAAAATAGTTGATAACAGTGTTATGCCATGTGTTTTAAAGGAAATGACTGTGGTGTAAAGTATGTGCAGTGTTTCACAGTCCCCTGTCGAGTTCCCACTATTACTTTTAAATATACAGTAAAACTTGGGAATTATTCAGAACGGCAGAATAACCTTTGATAATTATGCAGCATAATATATGTGGCTAACACTCAGCCCAGCTCCTCCAAAATTGATGTGAAGCATACTCACCCCATTTGTTTCCAACTAATACTGGACAAGCTGCATGCCGGGTGCTGTAATCACCTTCCCCACTGGGAAAAAGGTTGTACCAAAATACTGCCGAGCCCTGCAATATAAGCACCCAAAAGTGTCACAACATTAAAAGCAAATGAACTGACTAACATACACTGTGAGCACAACAATGGTCTAAAAGAATGACTACAGATTGTGCTGAATACACTTGTGAAGGGTAGCTGACGAATTCTTTAAACAATCTTGAAATCAAGATAGAATGAGCCCCACCTGGACTTCACACTCTTGCATTGTTTTGATAAAAATCACATCCAATTTTTGACTGAGTGAGCAAATTAAGCAGATTGGTCTGGATTTTGATTAGTTTTCCATGAAGAAAAGATCAGCAGTATCAGGACTGCAACAAAGCACAAATCATTTCTCGACACACTTGCAGCACCAGTGTCAGTTTAATGATCTGTGAAGATTGCCTTGCTCTTTTTAAATAACGAAGCAGGAATGACTAAGGGGGGAACGTCTCCACCACAAACAAACGGCATCAATTATATCTGGGCTCACACTTGCCTGCACTTCTGAGGGTGTGCACCATTAGTGGAGATTTGAGTTAGATGCCAAACTAAACCTCTGCCTGCTGCAGTGGATCACATGAATGTTAAAGATTCCATGGTGCCATTCAAAGAAGAGAGAGTTTCCCGGCATCTTTCTCAACAAATGTCACCATCAACAGCATGAACTGGCCATTCATTCCATTGTTGTCTGCAAAATGCCTCCATTTCCTGCTCCATTAATAGCCACTGCACTTCAGGTTGGTTCTTTATAGATAAATTCCTTTGGAAAGTTTGAGATGATTGAAGCCTCTAAATAAATGCAAGTCTTTCTTTTCTATTTATGTTTAAATACCCAGTGCACGCTTAAAAAACCAAAAAACACAAACTGGTAAAAAAGGGAATTATTTTAGTGCTAGAAGAGCAGTTCCAACTGACATCAAATGTGCTAATTAAAGGTCAGCCAAACATTGCATTGCAAGAACAGTTATGTATTCAAAGCTCCCTTGAATGTTCCTCATTCTCTCTCCATATTACTTCCTCTGATGTTGCCCCTTACTTAAGGGAGAACTAAATTTACTTTTGTATAGCATTTTTCACATCCTCAGGACAGTCCAAAGCCTATAAATTAAATACCAAGCCTGGTCACTATTGTGATGTAGGCAAATGCAACAACCAGTGTGTGCAAGCAAGGTTCCACAAACAGCAGTGAGATGAGTGACCAGATTATCTGTTTGTTGGGTGTTGGTTGGGGCACAACTGTTAACCAGGATTTTGGGAGACATCCCCTGGTCCTTCCTCTTCGAATAGGCTTTGCATTCACCAGACCAGGCAGGTGAGCACTGGTTAAGTATCTCAGCTGAAAGGCAATGCCTCTGATAATGCTGCACTCCTTCAGTGCTGCTTCCACTACGTGCCCAAGTTCTGACCTGGAATTTGAACTCTCAACCTGCTGACTCAAGAGATGAAAATGCCACCTCATGCTCTCCAACTCTTTGTACCTTGAATAAAGCATGATTTTCTTGGCTTAGTTCACACAATGCCACATCTTTGCCAATCATGATGTGATAATGAGTAGGGTTGAGAAGAAAGTTTAACTGGTTCACCAATGCTTCCCCCACACCAGCCCTCCAATGGCCTGGATAAGAATACAAGCTCATCATTTGGAAAAATACATTATAAATCTAAGCCCAAACACTCCGTTATCATCCTGCTATGTGCTCTGTTCCTTAATGCCATGGTCAGGTTATTTTTCAACATAGTTCCTTTCATCAGTGCTACAAGAATTGTAGTCCAAACCAGTACCTCTTTCACTGTGACAGTTTTCCTCTCTGAGCTTACTGTGATTTTAAAAAATTCTTTCATGGCATTTGGGTGTCACTGGGGAGGCCAGCATTTGTTGCCCATCTCTAATTGCCCTTGAGCCAAGTGGCTTGCCACACCATTCCAGACAGCAGTGGGTTGGAGTCACTTGTAGACTAGCATATTCCCTTCCCTAAAGGACATTAGTGGGCCAGATGGGTTTCTACAACAGTCGACAATGGTTCATGGTCACCATTAGAGACTACATTCCAGATTATTAATGAATTAAGATTGCATCAGTTCTTAATGTTTACAAAATGTTACAATATTATTGCTTCATTTTAGAAGCATCAGATATTAATTGGAGGGTCAAAAGGCCTCAATTTGTTTGCTATAGGTCCATTCAGAAATTTGCCTTTTGGAACCCGTTATAAAGGTTCCCTTTAATTATACAAATCCAAAATTCTACTCATCTCATTTGGATAACATTGAGTTAAACAGTCAAGGGTGGTGAAGGCAGGGCAGAAAACAAGACAGACCTCAAATGGTGCAACAGAATTAAGTGCAAGGAAGAGGAACAGTGTCCAAGTGATTGAGAACGTGCTCAGGAGAGAGTGTGGCTGTGTGCATGCAAGCATTGGATTGTGGAAGGAGAGATAGAAATCAAATCTAATACCTTCTGTGGCCACACTGCTGCTCCTACTTCAGGAAAGACTGTGGCTCCTCCGGCTGCTACATCACTCATCTAGCAGAATAAAATCAAAGTTAGAGCATAATGACTACAGAAAATATCTCCTGAACAGCACCAAATTCAATGAAAGATATTTAACAGATTGTATAATTAGCGTCAAGCCACAAATAAAATCTAATGAACAGCCAAAATGCTATCTCCATCTCAGATGTCTGATATTTCTTAAAGCATCAGGATCACTTGACGTGTCCTCTATGAAATAACAATATAATTACAGAATGAGGACTGAAATGTATCTGCCTGCTCTGGTCCCACTGTCCCATGCCCCCCAACCTCTAATCGCATTCATTAAGAAATGATACCCGACCATGGCTCTTTAGGCTGAAAGCCATATGTTGCACATATACCACGTTATCTATTTTCCTCCCTTACCCCCACTTTCACACTCAAAAAAAGAAACAAGCAAGGCATGATGCTTTGTACCTGGTTCTGCGTTTGATGAAGGGGCCTGTAACACTAGGTTTCAACTGCTACTCAAAATGAGCTTTATTGCCAAACACTGAATTTAAATTACCTGACCTTGCACAATTCACAGTAAATTTTGCCTGGAGGTCTTAGCAAGTTTACTTCTAAGAAGTTGAAAGGATACAAAATGTGTGTGTGCGTCTAATGTGTTACAGGTTACTGTGTGTCAAAGTGCACATTCTTGCTGCCTTAAAGTTATTAAATGCCATATGAAAAATACTAGTCATCTAACTACTAGGCTGGAGGCTAGATTAAAGCCTGCCTGACACTGATGGATGTCAAATTGGTGCGTCCTCTCTTCAATTCTAGAGTATGCTCCCCTGTTGTCTTGAAAGAAGAACGAAGTTGCATTTACATAGCTCCTTTCAAGTCCTCAGGATATGCCAAAGCACTTCACAGCAGTGAACTGCTGTAATGTAGATAAACATGGCAGTCAATATGCTCACAAGTTGATAAATTAGATGAACAATCAGCTAATCTGTTTTTCCCTATCTCCTGGGGTGGGTTGATAGGTAAATATTCGTCAGAACACCAAGAGAGCTCTTTCTGTTCTTCAAATAGCACCATGGAGTTTTTCACTATCCACCTAAACAAACTATGGCAAAAGTATAATAATTTTCATAATATTTTTCTGGTTCATTGTAAAGTAGGTTTATGGGTGTGAGTATAGTTGGGTCTGTCTGTGTGATTTAATTACATTTGGAGTCAGGTAGACTGCAAGCTAGAAATCATCAAAAGAAGCTAGGTGCAGAAAGGTGCTTGAAATGCTAATGACTAAACATGGATGCTGGCTTAGCATGTAAGGTGTGAAGGGAATTTGCAATTTTAGATAAATGAAAGGATTGTTTGGATTTCAAAGGGATCTTAGTCTGTTTACAACTAGCTAGATATGCAAGGCTAAGGAATTGAGTTTATTTTTCCCAAAGACAACAGTGGCAGAATGAAAGTTTTTATATTATGAGGAAAATACAGTTTCAAAGACATATGGAACAATAGAATTTACATATTAAAGAAACATATATAAAAGAGAATGAAAAGCCATGTGAGGAGAGGGCCATGTAAGATGAGGGGAATAGATAGAGTGGACAGGATAAAATTGTTTCCCTTGATGGAGAATTCTAGAACCAGGGGACATAGATTCAAGATAAGTGGCAGGTGTAGGGGGGACATGAGGAAGAATGTTTTTACGCAGAGGGTAGTGAGTGTCTGGAATTCGCTGCCCAAGTCGGTGGTAGAGGCAGAAACTCTAAACTCTTTTAAAAAGTACCTGGATCTGCACCTAAAGTGCTGTAAACTGCAGGGCTATGGGCCGGGTGCAGGAAGGTGGGATTAGAAAGGGCACCTGGATGTCCTCGGGCTAGCATGGACAAGATGGGCCTAATGGCCTCCTTCTATGCTGTAACTTTTCTATGGTTCTAAGGTCTAACAGGAGTGCGTGAAACAGCTTTCAAGAAGCTTCCAGCCATTTGTGCATAAGTCTGCTATGTAAAGTGGCTGAAGTTGGGGAAGCCATTTGGAATTCCACTGTCACATAGGTATTGTGTTAACTTGCTGGTTTTGTTTTAAATCTAAAATCTATTTTGAATTGTTGCCTTAAAGGGGGTGTATATTTAACTGGGGGTCAGGTCAATTAGGAATTTTAGGATTTGTCATAGTAGTAAGTAATTGTAGTTTATGTAAGTTCTTGAATTTTTTAAATTTTGTTAACAGATATTTTAATTTAATTTTACAATCTCTAAATGTTTTGGTGGACTCATTATTTCTGAATTCAATGCACACATCTTCTTGTAATAAATACAAATTACAAAACCGTTTTGATAGTGCAACCAAGTCTCCATCGTGGATTTGGTCCGCCTAGCACACATCATCTGCCACGTCATAACAAAATAGATGGGGCTTTGGTTTAACACCTCATGCAAGAGACAGAGCCAGCTACCACTGAGCGAAGCAGCAACAATCCCTGGCCAAGAGAGCAGTCATTTAACCTTTTAGGCACTTCTTAGGGGCACAGTGCAGAATTTAAGACTCTGCCTGTACTCTTTAGGAAATACATGTAGCCTCAACTGGTGCCAACAGTGGGCTCCCTAAGTTTACTCTGCCTTACCTCTACAATCCCTTCCGGCCCTACATCCCAACTCTCATATTCTTCCAACTCAGATCTAGCTATTAGCTGTGCAGCCCCTGCACTCTGGAATTCCCTTCATGTCCTTATCTCCTCGCGTGCCTCACTTATATTCATTTTCAAAAAGGCAATACTTCAGCTATACCTCTCATCAATTGCCCAACCCTCTTACCAAACTTTTGCTTGATGTTGAATCCCTTTTCCTTAAATCTATCTTGGGATAATAAGATGTCCTAGAAATGCATGCTGTAGAAAGTTAAGGATGCAATTTGTGTCCTCACACTGGAGCACTAACTCCCTGCATATCAAGAATTCCAGAGACCCATCCTAGGATCTTAAATGCAGTTTTGCACTTGAAGAAACTGGCAGCACTGTTGAAACATAAAAGCACCTACAGTGCAGTAGGATTCTGCTGAACTTCTGATCTCAGCAGTACCTCTGTGGGAAGGTGCAACCAGCACCAGGTGAGGTGGGTTGAGGGAGAAAAATAAAAGATTAAAATAAACGGTCAATCCTTTCCCACAGCTGGTTAAAATGCCAAAAACATTTTTTTAAATGCACAAACTGAACATACAACAGCTATTTTACAGGAAAACAAACCCTTGCTTGAAACACAGACAGCTTACTCACAATTTTCAATCCTGTGACTCCAAAATAACACACAAACTAGATCATAAGACCATAAGGCCATAAGACAAAGGAGCAGAAATTAGGCCATTCGGCCCATCGAGTCTGCTCCGCCATTCAATCGCTGAATTAATTGTTCTCGTTCAAATCAAGTGAGTATCAGAATGAATTTTACTTACGTAAAATAACCAGGTAGCAATCCTGTTCCCAGTCCCCAACTCTTTGAATGCATCAGGTTCATCTTTCTATTTAAAAAATAAGAACATTTCTGTTGATGCAATGTCAGTAACATCGGCCATGAAATTTTACTGTGCCAGTATTAATGATGACATTGCACTTATGTACAATTCCTTTCTCTGTTATTGTAACAGAAGCACCAACCCATAAATGCTTTGACAAACGGATTCGTCCCTCCAACATTAACAGCAGACAAAGCAATTCCATAAGCATAATTAGATGTTTGCACATTAATTTTTTTGCAGACCTCAATTTGTGGGTGATTGTGATTCTTCCCAGTAGCACATTACAGAGCAAGCCAAATCTAGCCATGTGTTACATCTGGTATGTTTCCAAGTAACAGTCAATACTAAATTAAAGCGAGGTTTGATTCTGCCTTTGTATCCTACCTGCCTCTAAGCACACTACATAGTTTCCAAATCTCCCCTAATGATGAGGATGCATTGTTTTTAACCTTATTATTTTTCCTTGCACACTTCTCATTCAAGTCAAGTCAACTGTGCACTTTCATTTCCCTTACGCTGAAACCTTCAAGACATGTCACAGGAGCTCCATTTCAATCCAAGAATGGGCATCTTCAACAATCACAATAGTTTATTGGCCTTACTGTCTAAAGTCACTATCTTGGAGACATGACAGAGAAGCGTCCCCTGACTGGAATACACAAGATTGCCATCAGGAGTCTCATGCCCACAACAGATAATCAGCAGAACAGAGAATGGGGGGCTATACAGAGCTTCAGCCTCTTACTGTTAGTACAGCTGGGGTGTAAAATACAAGCACTTACATGTTAATAGCCTCCTTCTGTGAAATATACCATCCACACTTTCAGCAAATGATACTTTCACTCTGCAATATGCAAATTCCATCTCAATTTCCTGCCTCTACTTTCTATTTCATATTCATTCGATTCAAAAAAATAAACTCAATTGCTCCATATAATTCTGAAATCTTCCTTCAAATATATTTAACGCACAAATTATCAACCCACATTCTTTTTCTGCATCACAAATAACACAAAAGGTCAATTAAATATTTTTTAAATGCTTGTTCTAGCTCAGAAATTGTACCAAACACTCAGAGTACAACTTTCTTCAATTCAATACAAATATTCTTCTCCACCATAACATGTTCACAGCTATTCAGTAGAATAGCTTAATATATTAAAAATAATATATTGTCACTCTTATCCTCTAAGGATATTGGGCTCAATAAATCTTCTACCTGAACATATCAGAACAGTACACCTAGTGCACCCTGACACATACTCTAGATGCCACATCTTGGCACATCTGCAGAACAAATCGGCAAAATGTCTGATCTGCAGCCTGAAATTTACACACATTTTTCGCAGAACAGGGATGGGAACTGAGCATGTGACTAATGTGCTCCTGTATTGTGTTGAAGTTTTAAGGGAGAACGTCCCAGTCATATACATCCAAAACAAAAAAAGACCTAAACGAGCAAGATCATAGGAACGATAGTGCAAGTGCCTGAATTCTAGCCAAGCTTTACTTTATCAATGTATTAATCACGTATGTGAGCATTGATACAGGATGGATTTATTGATCAATATAAAAGATCTATCACTGAGCCATGAAAAATATCTCATCAGAAATCGAAGCTTAATATAACTGTGAAGAACCTTTTAATAAACAGAGAAGTTTAGCAGATCGCAAGGGTCAAATACTGTATTTATCTCATTCTTTGGTCAGACTGCTTTGGGTTTTAATTGTCAAAGGTCTTCTTGACAAATTGCAGATTTTCTACACACATGTTTATCACTAAGGCAGTGGAGTGTCAATGATATACCTTCAGTACTGCTCTAGTCAGAGGTTTGATCTGCAGGGATTGATAATACACATCAAAATACTCTCATAAAACAAGAGTTATGTCAACTTTATGGCTAATACTAAATTTGAACTTCTAGACATTTCCACTTTACTGCAGCAAAAGAAAATCAACAATCTACACTCTTTCCCTTCCCCTAATTTCATGGAAAGATTCCTTCCCTAACTTACCAAAGAATTTTGCGCGTGCTGAATTTGTTTATATTGGTTCTTGGACTTTGTGATGGTAAAGCCATTACTCAGCATGCAGTGATTTAAAAAAATTATATATTGATCAATCAATGTGCTTTCCCCAAATGAGAATCCATGACGGAAATGAGGTGCTGCCTTATCATGCAACATTAGGGCTAGTCTATTCACGCAATCCCATTATACAAAGCAGAATGTTTTGGAATAGTTGTAACTTGCCCGAGCAAAGTCATGGTGGGGCTCATATTGCCCTCCCACGCCATAATTAGCCACCTGAAAAAAGAAACAGATGGAGGAAAAAAGAGAGCTGAAACAGCAATAACGCACTTACCCGTCCAAAGTCAAAATGAGGCTCGTACTGGCCCCCAACCCCATAATTGGCCACCTATAGCAGAATGAAAAGTCAGACAGAACTAGTCAAATGCTCAGCATTTCACAAGCACTGGTTTACTGTACAACGAAAAGGAAGTGTATTCACTGACCACATCAGCAATAATGACCTATGGTTTGGCCAACAGTGTTGTTCAAATTGAAATTGGGACTTTTATTTTGCATTGTATTTTAATTCCACTAATATTAGCAGGTTAAAAAACTGTACAAACATAATCCAAAAATGGCATTAAATGGAACAGAGGATATTACACATGCCCAGGGTTATATCATAGCAGCAACTGTGTCTTAGCTTGGCTTTCTCTTGTGTCAAAAAAAAAAATCAGTAATAGGATAAAAGACAAGCTTATTCCCTATTAAACGATCCCAAACAAACTGCAAAGAAGAACATTGAAGTCCTGTCAGAAGACGCTGAGCCAACCACAGTTTAAAACATTCACAATAGTAATGGATTTGGGCTTGAAGCAAAATAAATTCACAAGAGGAGTGCTCTTGCTTTCTCATGTTTGAAATTACTGTATAATCTTGTTTTCCCATTTATTTTAAACAGTTTAACACTGATTGGAAAATCTAATCCACATCATCAATGCACCAAAATCCTTACCTGTGTGTTGGCTGTCATTGACGAAATATATCCTCCTTCCATCCCTTCTCCTTTCAACCAGGGCATTGCTATCAGCTGTTGTCTTGCTCCTCCAGCCAGTGATATTTATATGGAAACTCACCCTGCAACTTCAGTCCTGGCTGCTGTTGCTAGTTTTAAATCTTCTTGTACCTACCTTGCTTGGCTGCCCCTAATTTTAAAACCATCAGCAGGAGCTGGGGCTAGGTGGGAGCACTGCTGTTTAAACATCACAGTGCTGGATGAGCAGGGCAGGAGAGAGCACCAACAGTTAGGAAGGTGCCACTTTTGGGTAATGATGTTAGCCCACCCTCTTTACAGAAGTAGTTCTGTTAGAACGGAAACCGGAGGGAGACATGTCCCATGTACAAGGCAACCCTTACCTTCAGGGATTAACAGAAAGCATTTGCACTCTCAGGGAATTAAATTAGAATCTAGTCTAGTAAAATAAGTGTTTCTTTCCCATTGATGGACTGAGGTTGTATAAAGAAGAATATTTACAATTTTTGTTACCACTTGTGAAAGCAAGCAAGCAATCCTAAATAAATGCTATGAGCATGGGATCAGATGTTTAGGTTTGTAAGGGGCTTTCATGAAAAATATAAATTTCTGTGGAATTCAGCTTAAGCCACTGTTAGTTTATAGATTGAAAGTCTTGGACTAGACTTTAGTTACTAAAACTAGGGACAAGTTTCCTCCACATTAGCAATATTGTACACTTAATGGAATGATTTCCTGTTTCCGGCAAAACCATAGTTTAAAAAAGACAGTAGAGACCTTGCCTCTTTGTTGATGTTGCTACTAACAAGAGTTTCCCTGTGGGAACACTGAGCCACATGCCATT